>NC_064645.1:12562791-12882827 GCF_023864345.2 Schistocerca serialis cubense
GACTCCTCTTACAGACGGTGCTTTGAGCATTCCCTGTGAGACCAGCATTAGTCTCCGATACACCACCGCAGGTTCAATGTATTCCTTGGACCTACACAATGACGATGAAACACAGAATTCGTATCGGAATTAAATACTAAAGGCATAATGCCTTCTTCAGTACAAGAATAGAGACTCTTCTTACAGTCGGTGTTTTGAGTATTTCCTGTGAGACCAGTATTAGTTTCCGATACACCACGGCAGGTTCAATGAGTTCCTTGGACCTTCGCATTGGCAATGAAACACAGACATGGAATCCGAAACTAAATACAAAAGGCACAATGCCGCAATAAGTACAAGAGTAGGGACTCTTCTTACAGTCGGTGCTTTGAGCATTCCCTTTGAGACCAGTCTTAGCTTCCGATACACCACTGCAGGTTCAATGTATTGCTTGGACATACACATTGACGATGAAACACAGAAATCGCATCGGAATTAAATACAAAAGGCACAATGCCGCCTTACGTACAAGAATAGAGACTCATCTTGCAGTCGGTGCTTTGAGCATTCCCTGTGAGACCAGTATTACTTTCCGATACACCACTCCACGTTCAATGTATTCCTTGGACATACTCATTGACGATGAAACACTGAAATTACATCGGATTTAAATAAAAAAGGAACAATAACGCCTTAACGACAAGATGAGTGAGACTTCTTAGACTCTGTGCTTTGATCCTTTCCTGTGAGACCAGTATTAGTTTCCGATACACCACTGCAGGTTCAATGTATTCCTTGGACTTTCGCATTGACGTTGAAACACAGAAATCGAATCGGAACTAAATACAAATGGCACAATGCCGCAATAAGTACAAGAATAGAGACTCTTCTTACAGTCGGTGCTTTGAGCATTCCCTGTGAGACCAGTATTAGTTTCCGATGCACCACTGCAGGTTCAATGTATTCCTTAGACATGCACATTGACGATGAAACACTGAAATTACATCGGAATTAAATACAAATGGCACAATGCCGCCATAAGTGCCAGAATAGAGACTCCTCTTACAGTCGGTGCTTTGAGCATTCCCTGCGAGACCAGTATTAGTTTCCGATACACCACTTAAGGTACAATGTATTCCTTGTACATTCACATTGACGATGAAACACAGAAATCGCATCGGAATTAAATACAAAAGGCACAATGCCGCCTTAAGTACAAGAATAGAGACTTTTCTTACAGTCGGTGCTTTGAGCATTCCCTGTGAGACCAGTATTAGTTTCTGATACACCACTGCAGGTTCAATGTATTCCTTGGACATACACATTGACGATGAAACACAGAAATCGCATCGGAATTAAATACAAAAGGCACAATGCCGCATTTCATACAAGAATAGAGACTCTTCTTACAGTCGGTGCTTTGAGCATTCCCTGTGAGACCAGTATCAGTTTCCGATACACCACTGCAGGTTCAATGTATTCCTTGGACATACTCATTGACGATGAAACACTGAAATTACATCGGAATTTAATACAAAAGGAACAATGCCGCCTTAACTGCAAGATGAGTGAGACTTCTTAGAGTCTGTGCTTTGATCCTTTCCTGTGAGACCAGTATTAGTTTCCGATACACCATTGCAGGTTCAATGTATTCCTTGGACCTTCGCATTGACGATGAAACACAGAAATCGCATCGGAACTAAATACAAAAGGCACAATGCCGTCTTAAGTACAAGAATAGAGACTCTTCTTACAGTCGGTGCTTTCAGCTTTCCCTGTGAGACCAGTATTAGTTTCCGATACACCACTGCAGGTTCAATGTATTCCTTGGACCTTCACATTGACGATGAAACACAGAATGCGCATCGGAATTAAATACTAAAGGCGTAATGCCGCCATCAGTACAAGAATAGGGACTCTTCTTACAGTCGGTGCTTTGAGCATTCCCTGTGAGACCGGTATTAGTTTCCGATACACCACTGCAGGTACAATGTATTCCTTGGACCTTCACATTGACGATGAAACACAGAATTCTCATCGGAATTAAATACTAAAGGCATAATGCCGCCTTCAGTAGAAGAATAGAGACTCTTCTTACAGTCGGCGCTTTGAGCATTTCCTGTGAGACCACTATTAGTTTCCGACACACCACTGCAGGTTCAATGTATTCCTTGGACCTTCGCATTGACGATGAAGCACAGAAATCGCATCGGAATTAAATACAAATGGCACAATGCCGCCATAAGAGCAAGAATAGAGACTCCTCTTACAGTCGGTGCTTTGAGCATTCCCTGTGAGACCAGTATCAGTTTCCGATACACCACTGCAGGTTCAATGTATTCCTTGGACATACACATTGACGATGAAACACAGAAATCGCATCGGAATTAAATACAAAAGGCACAATGCCGCCTTTCGTACAAGAATAGAGACTCTTCTTACAGTCGGTGCTTTGAGCATTCCCTGTGAGACCAGAATCAGTTTCCGATACACCACTCCAGGTTCAATGTATTCCTTGGACATACTCATTGACGATGAAACACTGAAATTACATCGGAATTAAATACAAAAGGAACAATGCTGCCTTAACTGCAAGATGAGTGAGACTTCTTAGAGTCTGTGCTTTGATCCTTTCCTGAGAGACCAGTATTAGTTTCCGATACACCATTGCAGGTTCAATGTATTCCTTGGACCTTCGCAATGACGATGAAACACAGAAATCGCATCGGAATTAAATACAAAAGGCACAATGCCGCCTTAAGTACAAGAATAGAGACTCTTCTTACAGTCGGTGCTTAGAGCATTCCCTGTGAGACCAGTATTAATTTCCGATATACCACTGCAGGGTCAATGTATTCCTTGGACATACGCATTGACGATGTAGCACAAAAATTGCATCGGAATTAAATACAAAAGGCACAATGCCGCCTTACGTACAAGAATAGAGACTCTTCTTACAGTCGGTGCTTTGATCATTCCCTGTGAGACCAGTATTAGTTTCCGATACACCACTGCAGGTTCAATGTATTCCTTAGACATACACATTGACGATGAAACACTGAAAATACATCGGAATTAAATCCAAATGCACAATGCCGATATAAGTGCATGAATAGAGACTCGTCTTACAGTCGGTGCTTTGAGCATTCCCTGTGAGGCCAGTATTAGTTTCCGATACACCACTGCAGGTACAATGTATTCCTTGGACCCTTCAAATTGACGCTGAAACACAGAAATCGCATCGGAATTAAATACAAAATGCACAATGCAGCCTTAAGTACAAGAATAGAGACTCTTCTTACAGTCGGTGCATTGAGCAATCTCTTTGAGACCAGTATTGGTTTCCGATACACCACTGCAGGTTCAATGTATTCCTTGGACATACACATTGACAATGAAACACAGAAATCGCATCGTAATTAAACACAAAATGCACAATGCCGCCTTACGTACAAGAATAGAGACTTTTCTTACAGTCGGTGTTTTGAGCATTCCCTGTGAGACCAGTATTAGTTTCCGATACACTACTGCAGGTTCAGTGTATTCCTTAGACATACACAATGACAATGAGACACTGAAATTACTTCGGAATTAAATACAAAAGTCACAATGCCGCCATACGTGCAAGAATAGAGACTGCTCTTACAGTCGGTGCTTTGAGCATTCCCTGCGAGACAAGTATTAGTTTCCAATACACCACTGAAGGTACAATGAATTCCTTGTACCTTCACATAGACGATGAAAAACAGAAATCGCATCGGAATTAAATACAAAAGGCACAATGCCGCCTTAAGTATAAGAATAGATACTCTTCTTATAGTCGGTGCTTTGAGCATTCCCTGTGAGACCAGTATTAGTTTCCGATACACCACTGCAGGTTCCATGAATTCCTTAGACATACACATTGACGATGAAACACTGAAATTGCATCGGAATTAAATACAAAAGGCACAATGCCGCCATAAGTGCAAGAATAGAGACTCTTCTTACAGTCGGTGCTTTGAGCTTTCCCTGTGAGACCAGTATTAGTTTCCGATACACCACTCCAGGTTCAATGTATTCCTTGGACATACTCATTGACGATGAAACACTAAAATTACATCGGAATTAAATACAAAAGGAACAATGCCGCCTTAACGGCAAGATGAGTAAGACTTCTTAGATTCTGTGATTTGATCCTTTCCTGTGAGACCAGTATTAGTTTCCGATACACCACTGCAGGTTCAATGTATTCCTTGGACCTTCCCATAAACGATGAAACACAGAAATCGCATCGGAATTAAATACAATTGGCACAATGCCGCCATAAGTGCAAGAATAGAGACTCCTCTTACAGTCGGTGCTTTGAGCATTCCCTGTGAGACCAGTATTAGTTTCCGATACACCACCGCAGGTTCAATGTATTCCTTGGACCTTCACATTGACGATGAAACACAGAAATCGAATCGGAACTAAATAAAAAAAGGCACAATTCCGCAATAAGTACAAGAATAGAGACTCTTCTTACAGTCGGTGCTTTGAGCATTCCCTGTGAGACCAGTATTAGTTTCCGATGCACCACTGCAGGTTCAATGTATTCCTTAGACATGCACATTGACGATGAAACACTGAAATTACATCGGAATTAAATACAAATGGCACAATGCAGCCATAAGTGCAAGAATAGAGACTGCTCTTACAGTCGGTGCTTTGAGCATTCCCTGCGAGACCAGTATTAGTTTCCGATACACCACTGCAGGTACAATGTATTCCTTGTACATTCAAATTGACGATGAAACACAGAAATCGCATCGGAATTAAATACAAAAGGCACAATGCCGCCTTAAGTACAAGAATAGAAACTCTTCTTAAAGTCGGTGCTTTGAGCATTCCCTGTGAGACCAGTATTAGTTTCTGATACACCACTGCAGGTTCAATGTATTCCTTGGACATACACATTGACGATGAAACACAGAAATCGCATCGGAATTAAATACAAAAGGCACAATGCCGCCTTTCGTACAAGAATAGAGACTCTTCTTACAGTCGGTGCTTTGAGCATTCCCTGTGAGACCAGTATTAGTTTCCGATACACCAATCCAGGTTCAATGTATTCCTTGGACATACTCATTGACGATGAAACACTGAAATTACATCGGAATTTAATACAAAAGGAACAATGCCGCCTTAACTGCAAGATGAGTGAGACTTCTTAGAGTCTGTGCTTTGATCCGTTCCTGTGAGACCAGTATTAGTTTCCGATACACCATTGCAGGTTCAATGAATTCCTTGGACCTTCGCATTGACGATGAAACACAGAAATCGCATCGGAATTAAATACAAAAGGCACAATGCCGTCTTAAGTACAAGAATAGAGACTCTTCTTACAGTCGGTGCTTTGAGCTTTCCCAGTGAGGCCAGTATTAGTTTCCGATACACCACTGCAGGTCCAATGTATTCCTTGGACCTTCACATTGACAATGAAACACAGAATTCGCATCGGAATTAAATACTAAAGGCATAATGCCGCCTTCAGTACAAGAATAGGGACTCTTCTTACAGTCGGTGCTTTGAGCATTCCCTGTGAGACCGGTATTAGTTTCCGATACACCACTGCAGGTACAATGTATTCCTTGGACCTTCACATTGACGATGAAACACAGAATTCTCATCGGAATTAAATACTAAAGGCATAATGATGCCTTCAGTAGAAGAATAGAGACTCTTCTTACAGTCGGCGCTTTCAGCATTTCCTGTGAGACCAGTATTAGTTTCCGATACACCACTGCAAGTTCAATGTATTCCTTGGACCTTCACATTGACGATGAAACACAGAATTCGCATCGGAATTAAATACTAAAGGCATAATGCCGCCTTCAGTACAAGAATAGAGACTCTTCTTACAGTCGGTGATTTGAGCATTTCCTGTGAGACCAGTATTAGTTTCCGATACACCACTGCAGGTTCAATGTATTGCTTGGACATGCACATTGACGATGAAACACAGAAATCGCATCGGAATTAAATACAAAAGGCACAATGCCGCCTTACGTACAAGAATAAAGACTCATCTTACAGTCGGTGCTTTGAGCATTCCCTGTGAGACCAGTATTAGTTTCTGATACACCACTCCACGTTCAATGTATTCCTTGGACAAACTCATTGACGGTGAAACACTGAAATTACATCGGTATTAAATAAAAAAGGAACAATGCCGCCTTAACGACAAGATGAGTGAGACTTCTTAGTCTCTGTGCTTTGATCCTTTCCTGTGAGACCAGTATTAGTTTCCGATACACCACTGCAGGTTCAATGTATTCCTTGGACATTCGCATTGACGATGAAACACAGAAATCGAATCGGAACTAAATACAAAAGGCACAATGCCGCAATAAGTACAAGAATAGAGACTCTTCTTACAGTCGGTGCTTTGAGCATTCCCTGTGAGACCAGTATTAGTTTCCGATGCACCACTGCAGGTTCAATGTATTCCTTAGACATGCACATTGACGATGAAACACTGAAATTACATCGGAATCAAATACAAATGGCACAATGCCGCCATAAGTGCAAGAATAGAGACTGCTCTTACAGTCGGTGCTTTGAGCATTCCCTGCGAGACCAGTATTAGTTTCCGATACACCACTGCAGGTACAATGTATTCCTTGTACATTCACATTGACGATGAACCACAGAAATCGCATCGGAATTAAATACAAAAGGCACAATGCCGCCTTAAGTACAAGAATAGAGACTCTTCTTACAGTCGGTGCTTTGAGCATTCCCTGTGAGACCAGTATTAGTTTCTGATACACCACTGCAGGTTCAATGTATTCCTTGGACATACACATTGACGATGAAACACAGAAATCGCATCGGAATTAAATACAAAAGGCACAATGCCGCCTTTCATACAAGAATAGAGACTCTTCTTACAGTCGGTGCTTTGAGCATTCCCTGTGAGACCAGTATCAGTTTCCGATACACCACTCCAGGTTCAATGTATTCCTTGGACATACTCATTGACGATGAAACACTGAAATTACATCGGAATTAAATACAAAAGGAACAATGCCGCCTTAACTGCAAGATGAGTGAGACTTCTTAGAGTCTGTGCTTTGATCCTTTCCTGTGAGACCAGTATTAGTTTCCGATACACCATTGCAGGTTCAATGTATTCCTTGGACCTTCGCATTGACGATGAAACACAGAAATCGCATCGGAATTAGATACAAAAGGCACAATGCCGTCTTAAGTACAAGAATAGAGACTCTTCTTACAGTCGGTGCTTTGAGCTTTCCCTGTGAGACCAGTATTAGTTTCCGATACACCACTGCCGGTTCAATGTATTCCTTGGACCTTCACATTGACGATGAAACACAGAATTCGCATCGGAATTAAATACTAAAGGCATAATGCCGCCTTCAGTACAGGAATAGGGACTCTTCTTACAGTCGGTGCTTTGAGCATTCCCTGTGAGTCCGGTATTAGTTTCCGATACACCACTGCAGGTACAATGTATTCCTTGGACCTTCACATTGACGATGAAACACAGAATTCGCATCGGAATTAAATACTAAAGGCATAATGCCGCCTTCAGTAGAAGTATAGAGACTCTTCTTACAGTCGGCGCTTTGAGCATTTCCTGTGAGACCAGTATTAGTTTTCGATACACCACTGCAGGTTCAATGTATTGCTTGGACATACACATTGACGATGAAACACAGAAATCGCATCGGAATTAAATACAAAAGGCACAATGCCGCCTTACGTACAAGAATAGAGACTCATCTTGCAGTCGGTGCTTTGAGCATTCCCTGTGAGACCAGTATTAGTTTCCGATACACCACTCCACGTTCAATGTATTCCTTGGACATACTCATTGACGATGAAACACTGAAATTACATCGGAATTAAATAAAAAAGGAACAATGCCGCCTTAACGACAAGTTGAGTGAGACTTCTTAGACTCTGTGCTTTGATTCTTTCCTGTGAGACCAGTATTAGTTTCCGATACACCACTGCAGGTTCAATGTATTCCTTGGACATTCGCATTGACGATGAAACACAGAAATCGAATCGGAACTAAATACAAAAGGCACAATGCCGCAATAAGTACAAGAATAGAGACTCTTCATACAGTCGGTGCTTTGAGCATTCCCTGTGAGACCAGTATTAGTTTCCGATGCACCACTGCAGGTTCAATGTATTCCTTAGACATGCACATTGACGATGAGACACTGAAATTACATCGGAATTAAATACAAATGGCACAATGCCGCCATAAGTGCAAGAATAGAGACTGCTCTTACAGTCGGTGCTTTGAGCATACCCTGCGAGACCAGTATTAGTTTCCGATACACCACTGCAGGTACAATGTATTCCTTGTACATTCAAATTGACGATGAAACACAGAATTCTCATCGGAATTAAATACTAAAGGCATAATGATGCCTTCAGTAGAAGAATAGAGACTCTTCTTACAGTCGGCGCTTTCAGCATTTCCTGTGAGACCAGTATTAGTTTCCGATACACCACTGCAAGTTCAATGTATTCCTTGGACCTTCGCATTGACGATGAAACACAGAAATCGCATCGGAATTAAATACAAATGGCACAATGCCGCCATAAGTGCAAGAATAGAGACTCCTCATACAGTCGGTGCTTTGAGCATTCCCTGTGAGACCAGTATTAGTTTCCGATACACCACCGCCGGTTTAATGTATTCCTTGGACCTTCACATTGACGATGAAACACAGAATTCGCATCGGAATTAAATACTAAAGGCATAATGCCGCCTTCAGTACAAGAATAGAGACTCTTCTTACAGTCGGTGATTTGAGCATTTCCTGTGAGACCAGTATTAGTTTCCGATACACCACTGCAGGTTCAATGTATTGCTTGGACATGCACATTGACGATGAAACACAGAAATCGCATCGGAATTAAATACAAAAGGCACAATGCCGCCTTACGTACAAGAATAAAGTCTCATCTTACAGTCGGTGCTTTGAGCATTCCCTGTGAGACCAGTATTAGTTTCTGATACACCACTCCACGTTCAATGTATTCCTTGGACATACTCATTGACGGTGAAACACTGAAATTACATCGGTATTAAATAAAAAAGGAACAATGCCGTCTTAACGACAAGATGAGTGAGACTTCTTAGTCTCTGTGCTTTGATCCATTCCTGTGAGACCAGTATTAGTTTCCGATACACCACTGCAGGTTCAATGTATTCCTTGGACATTCGCATTGACGATGAAACACAGAAATCGAATCGGAACTAAATACAAAAGGCACAATGCCGCAATAAGTACAAGAATAGAGACTCTTCTTACAGTCGGTGCTTTGAGCATTCCCTGTGAGACCAGTATTAGTTTCCGATGCACCACTGCAGGTTCAATGTATTCCTTAGACATGCACATTGACGATGAAACACTGAAATTACATCGGAATCAAATACAAATGGCACAATGCCGCCATAAGTGCAAGAATAGAGACTGCTCTTACAGTCGGTGCTTTGAGCATTCCCTGCGAGACCAGTATTAGTTTCCGATACACCACTGCAGGTACAATGTATTCCTTGTACATTCACATTGACGATGAACCACAGAAATCGCATCGGAATTAAATACAAAAGGCACAATGCCGCCTTAAGTACAAGAATAGAGACTCTTCTTACAGTCGGTGTTTTGAGCATTCCCTGTGAGACCAGTATTAGTTTCTGATACACCACTGCAGGTTCAATGTATTCCTTGGACATACACATTGACGATGAAACACAGAAATCGCATCGGAATTAAATACAAAAGGCACAATGCCGCCTTTCATACAAGAATAGAGACTCTTCTTACAGTCGGTGCTTTGAGCATTCCCTGTGAGACCAGTATCAGTTTCCGATACACCACTCCAGGTTCAATGTATTCCTTGGACATACTCATTGACGATGAAACACTGAAATTACATCGGAATTAAATATAAAAGGAACAATGCCGCCTTAACTGCAAGATGAGTGAGACTTCTTAGAGTCTGTGCTTTGATCTTTTCCTGTGAGACCAGTATTAGTTTCCGATACACCATTGCAGGTTCAATGTATTCCTTGGACCTTCGCATTGACGATGAAACACAGAAATCGCATCGGAATTAGATACAAAAGGCACAATGCCGTCTTAAGTACAAGAATAGAGACTCTTCTTACAGTCGGTGCTTTGAGCTTTCCCTGTGAGACCAGTATTAGCTTCCGATACACCACTGCAGGTTCAATGTATTCCTTGGACGTACACATTGACGATGAAACACAGATATTGCATCGGAATTTAATAAAAAAGGCACAATGCCGCCATAAGTACAAGATTAGAGACTCTTCTTCCAGTCGGTGGTTTGAGCATTCCCTGTGAGACCGGTATTAGTTTCCGATACACCACTGCCGGTTCAATGTATTCCTTGGACCTTCACATTGACGATGAAACACAGAATTCGCATCGGAATTAAATACTAAAGGCATAATGCCGCCTTCAGTACAGGAATAGGGACTCTTCTTACAGTCGGTGCTTTGAGCATTCCCTGTGAGTCCGGTATTAGTTTCCGATACACCACTGCAGGTACAATGTATTCCTTGGACCTTCACATTGACGATGAAACACAGAATTCGCATCGGAATTAAATACTAAAGGCATAATGCCGCCTTCAGTAGTAGTATAGAGACTCTTCTTACAGTCGGCGCTTTGAGCATTTCCTGTGAGACCAGTATTAGTTTTCGATACACCACTGCAGGTTCAATGTATTGCTTGGACATACACATTGACGATGAAACACAGAAATCGCATCGGAATTAAATACAATAGGCACAATGCCGCCTTACGTACAAGAATAGAGACTCATCTTGCAGTCGGTGCTTTGAGCATTCCCTGTGAGACCAGTATTAGTTTCCGATACACCACTCCACGTTCAATGTATTCCTTGGACATACTCATTGACGATGAAACACTGAAATTACATCGGAATTAAATAAAAAAGGAACAATGCCGCCTTAACGACAAGTTGAGTGAGACTTCTTAGACTCTGTGCTTTGATTCTTTCCTGTGAGACCAGTATTAGTTTCCGATACACCACTGCAGGTTCAATGTATTCCTTGGACATTCGCATTGACGATGAAACACAGAAATCGAATCGGAACTAAATACAAAAGGCACAATGCCGCAATAAGTACAAGAATAGAGACTCTTCATACAGTCGGTGCTTTGAGCATTCCCTGTGAGACCAGTATTAGTTTCCGATGCACCACTGCAGGTTCAATGTATTCCTTAGACATGCACATTGACGATGAGACACTGAAATTACATCGGAATTAAATACAAATGGCACAATGCCGCCATAAGTGCAAGAATAGAGACTGCTCTTACAGTCGGTGCTTTGAGCATACCCTGCGAGACCAGTATTAGTTTCCGATACACCACTGCAGGTACAATGTATTCCTTGTACATTCAAATTGACGATGAAACACAGAAATCGCATCGGAATTAAATACAAAAGGCACAATGCCGCCTTAAGTACAAGAATAGAAACTCTTCTTACAGTCGGTGATTTGAGCATTCCCTGTGAGACCAGTATTAGTTTCTGATACACCACTGCAGGTTCAATGTATTCCTTGGACCTTCACATTGACGATGAAACACAGAATTCGCATCGGAATTAAATACTAAAGGCATAATGCCGCCTTCAGTACAAGAATAGGGACTCTTCTTACAGTCGGTGCTTTGAGCATTCCCTGTGAGACCGGTATTAGTTTCCGATACACCACTGCAGGTACAATGTATTCCTTGGACCTTCACATTGACGATGAAACACAGAATTCTCATCCGAATTAAATACTAAAGGCATAATGCCGCCTTCAGTAGAAGAATAGAGACTCTTCTTACAGTCGGCGCTTTGAGCATTTCCTGTGAGACCAGTATTAGTTTCCGATACACCACTGCAAGTTCAATGTATTCCTTGGACCTTCGCATTGACGATGAAACACAGAAATCGCATCGGAATCAAATACAAATGGCACAATGCCGCCATAAGTGCAAGAATAGAGACTCCTCTTACAGTCGGTGCTTTGAGCATTCCCTGTGAGACCAGTATTAGTTTCCGATACACCACCGCCGGTTCAATGTATTCCTTGGACCTTCACATTGACGATGAAACACAGAATTCGCATCGGAATTAAATACTAAAGGCATAATGCCGCCTTCAGTACAAGAATAGAGACTCTTCTTACAGTCGGTGTTTTGAGCATTTCCTGTGAGACCAGTATTAGTTTCCGATACACTACTGCAGGTTCAATGTATTGCTTGGACATACACATTGACGATGAAACACAGAAATCGAATCGGAACTAAATACAAAAGGCACAATGCCGCAATAAGTACAAGAATAGAGACTCTTCTTACAGTCGGTGCTTTGAGCATTCCCTGTGAGACCAGTATTAGTTTCCGATGCACCACTGCTGGTTCAATGTATTCCTTAGTCATGCACATTGACGATGAAACACTGAAATTACATCGGAATTAAATACATATGGCACAATGCCGCCATAAGTGCATGAATAGAGACTGCTCTTACAGTCGGTGCTTTGAGCATTCCCTGCGAGACCAGTATTAGTTTCCGATACATCACTGCAGGTACAATGTATTCCTTGTACATTCACATTGACGATGAACCACAGAAATCGCATCGGAATTAAATACAAAAGGCACAATGCCGCCTTTCGTACAAGAATAGAGACTCTTCTTACAGTCGGTGCTTTGAGCATTCCCTGTGAGACCAGTATCAGTTTCCGATACACCACTCCATGTTCAATGTATTCCTTGGACATACTCATTGACGATGAAACACTGAAATTACATCGGAATTAAATACAAAAGGAACAATGCCGCCTTAACTGCAAGATGAGTGAGACTTCTTAGAGTCTGTGCTTTGATCCTTTCCTGTGAGACCAGTATTAGTTTCCGATACACCATTGCAGGTTCAGTGTATTCCTTGGACCTTCGCATTGACGATGAAACACAGAAATCGCATCGGAATTAAATACAAAAGGCACAATGCCGTCTTAAGTACAAGAATAGAGACTCTACTTACAGTCGGTGCTTTGAGCTTTCCCTGTGAGACCAGTATTAGCTTCCGATACACCACTGCAGGTTCAATGTATTCCTTGGACGTACACATTCACGATGAAACACAGATATTGCATCGGAATTTAATAAAAAAGGCACAATGCCGCCATAAGTACAAGAATAGAGACTCTTCTTCCAGTCGGTGGTTTGAGCATTCCCTGTGAGACCGGTATTAGTTTCCGATACACCACTGCAGGTTCAATGTATTCCTTGGACCTTCACATAGACAATGAAACACAGAATTCTCATCGGAATTAAATACTAAAGGCATAATGTCGCCTTCAGTACAAGAATAGGTACTCTTCTTACAGTCGGTGCTTTGAGCATTCCCTGTGAGTCCGGTATCAGTTTCCGATACACCACTGCAGGTACAATGTATTCCTTGGACCTTCACATTGACGATGAAACACAGAATTCGCATCGGAATTAAATACTAAAGGCATAATGCCGCCTTCAGTAGAAGAATAGAGACTCTTCTTACAGTCGGCGCTTTGAGCATTACCTGTGAGACCAGTATTAGTTTTCGATACACCACTGCAGGTTCAATGTATTGCTTGGACATACACATTGACGATGAAACACTGAAATCGCATCATAAATAAATACAAAAGGCACAATGCCACCTTACGTACAAGAATAGAGACTCATCTTACAGTCGGTGCTTTGAGCATTCCCTGTGAGACCAGTATCAGTTTCCGATACACAACTCCAGGTTCAATGTATTCATTGGACATACTCACTGACGATGAAACACTGAAATTACATCGGAATTAAATACAAATGGCACAATGCCGCCATAAGTACAAGAATAGAGACTCTTCTCACAGTCGGTGTTTTGAGCATTCCCTGTGAGACCAGTATTAGATTCTGATACACCACTGCAGGTTCAATGTATTCCTTGGACATACACATTGACGATGAAACACAGAAATCGCATCGGAATTAAATACAAAAGGCACAATACCGCCTTTCGTACAAGAATAGAGACTCTTCTTACAGTCGGTGCTTTGAGCATTCCCTGTGAGACCAGTATTAGTTTCCGATACACCACTGCAGGTTCAATGTATTCCTTCGACATACACATTGACGATGAAACACTGAAATTACATCGGAATTAAATACAAATTGCACAATGCCGCCATAAGTGCAAGAATAGAGACTCCTCTTACAGTCGGTGCTTTGAGCATTCCCTGTGAGACCAGTATTACTTTCTGATATACCACAGCAGGTTCAATGTATTCCTTGGACATACGCATTGACGATGAAACACAGAAATCGCATCGGAATTAAATACAAAAGGCACAATGCCGCCTTGTGTACAAGAATACAGACTCTTCTTATAGCCGATGCTTTGAGCATTCCCTGTGAGACCACTTTTAGTTTCCGATACACCACTCCAGGATCAATGTATTCCTTGGACATACTCAATGACGATGAAACACTGAAATTACATCGGAATTAAATACAAAAGGAACAAAGCCGCTTTAACTGCAAGATGAGTGAGACTTCTTAGAGTCTGTGCTTTGTTCCTTTCCTGTGAGGCCGGTATTAGTTACCGATACACCACTGCAGGTTCAATGTATTCCTTGGGCCTTCGCATTGACGATGAAACACAGAAATCGCATCGGAACTAAATACAAAATGCACAATGCCGCAATAAGTACAAGAATAGAGACTCTTCTTACAGTCGGTGCTTTGAGCATTCCCTGTGAGACCAGTATTAGTTTCCGATACACCACTGCAAGTTCAATGAATTCCATAGACATACACATTGACGATGAAACACTGAAATTACATCGGAATTAAATACAAAAGGCACAATGCCGCCATAAGTGCAAGAATAGAGACTCTTCTTACAGTCGGTGCTTTGAGCTTTCCCTGTGAGACCAGTATTAGTTTCCGATACACCACTCCAGGTTCAATGTATTCCTTGGACATACTCATTGAGGATGAAACACTGAAATTACATCGGAATTAAATACAAAAGGAACAATGACGCCTTAACGGCAAGATGAGTAAGACTTCTTAGAGTCTGCGCTTTGATCCTTTCCTGTGAGACCAGTATTAGTTTCCGATACACCACTGCAGGTTCAATGTATTCCTTGGACCTTCGCATTGACGATGAAACACAGAAATCGAATCGGAACTAAATACAAAAGGCACAATGCCGCAATAAGTACAAGAATAGAGACTCTTCTTACAGTCGGTGCTTTGAGCATTCCCTGTGAGACCAGTATTAGTTTCTGATACACCACTGCAGGTTCAATGTATTCCTTAGACATACACATTGACGATGAAACACTGAAATTAAATCGGAATTAAATACAAACGGCACAATGCCGCCATAAGTGCTAGAATACAGACTCCTCTTCCAGTCGGTGCTTTGAGCATTCCCTGTGAGACCGGTATTAGTTTCCGATACACGACTGCAGGTTCAATGTATTTCTTGGACATACACATTGACGATGAAACACAGAAATCGCATCGGAAATATATACAAAAGGCACAATGCCGCCTTAAGTGCAAGAATAGAGACTCCTCTTACAGTCGGTGCTTTGAGCATTCCCTGTGAGACCAGTATTAGTTTCTGATATACCACAGCAGGTTCAATGTATTCCTTGGACATTCGCATTGACGATGAAACACAGAAATCGCATCGGAATTAAATACAAAAGGCACAATGCCGCCTTGTGTACAAGAATACAGACTCTTCTTATAGCCGGTGCTTTGAGCATTCCCTGTGAGACCAGTATTAGTTTCCGATACACCACTCCAGGATCAATGTATTCCTTGGACATACTCAATGACGATGAGACACTGAAATTACGTCGGAATTAAATACAAAAGGAACAAAGCCGCTTTAACTGCAAGATGAGTGAGACTTCTTAGAGTCTGTGCTTTGATCCTTTCCTGTGAGACCGGTATTAGTTACCGATACACCACTGCAGGTTCAATGTATTCCTTGGACCTTCGCATTGACGATGAAACACAGAAATCGCATCGGAACTAAATACAAAATGCACAATGCCGCAATAAGTACAAGAATAGAGACTCTTCTTACAGTCGGTGCTTTGAGCATTCCCTGTGAGACCAGTATTAGTTTCCGATACACCACTGCAGGTTCAATGAATTCCATAGACATACACATTGACGATGAAACACTGAAATTACATCGGAATTAAATACAAAAGGCACAATGCCGCCATAAGTGCAAGAATAGAGACTCTTCTTACAGTCGGTGCTTTGAGCTTTCCCTGTGAGACCAGTATTAGTTTCCGATACACCACTAATGGTACAATGTATTCCTTGTACCTTCACATTGACGATGAAACACAGAAATCGCATCGGAATTAAATATAAATGGCACAATGCCGCCATAAGTGCAAGAATAGAGACTCCTCTTAGGGTCAGTGCTTTGAGCATTCCCTGTGAGACCAGTATTAGTTTCCGATACACCACCGCATGTTCAATGTATTCCTTGGACCTTCACATTGACGATGAAACACAGAATTCGCATCGGAATTAAATACTAAAGGCATAATGCCGCCTTCAGTTCAAGAATAGAGACTTTTCTTACAGTCGGTGCTTTGAGCATATCCTGTGAGACCGGTATTAGTTTCCGATACACCACTGCAGGTTCAATGTATTGCTTGGACATACACATTGACGATGAAACACAGAAATCGCATCGGAATTAAATACAAAAGGCACAATGCCGCCTTACGTACAAGAATAGAGACTCATCTTACAGTCGGTGCTTTGAGCATTCCCTGTGAGACCAGTATTAATTTCCGATACACCACTCCACGTTCACTGTATTCCTTGGACATACTCATTGACGATGAAACACTGAAATTACATCGGAATTAAACAAAAAAGGAACAATGCCGCCTTAACGGCAAGATGAGTGAGACTTCTTAGAGTCTGTGCTTTGATCCTTTCCTGTGAGACCAGTATTAGTTTCCGATACACCACGGCAGGTTCAATGAATTCCTTGGACCTTCGCATTGGCGATGAAACACAGAGATAGAATCGGAACTAAATACAAAAGGCACAATGTCGCAATAAGTACAAGAGTAGAGACTCTTCTTACAGTCGGTGCTTTGAGCATTCCCTGTGAGACCAGTGTTAGCTTCCGATACACCACTGCAGGTTAAATGTATTTCTTAGACATACACATTGACGACGAAACACTGAAATTACATCGGAATTAAATACAAAAGGCACAATGCCGCCAAAAGTGCAAAAATAGAGACTCTTCTTACAGTCGGTGCTTTGAGCATTCCCTGTGAGACCAGTATTAGTTTCTGATACACCACTGCAGGTTCAATGTATTACTTGGACATACACATTGACGATGAAACACAGAAATCGCATCGGAATAAAATACAAAAGGCACAATGCCGCCTTTCGTACACGAATAGAGACTCTTCTTACAGTCGGTGCTTTGAGCATTCCCTGTGAGACCAGTATCAGTTTCCGATTCACCACTCCAGGTTCAATGTATTCCTTGGACATACTCATTGACGATGAAGCAATGAAATTACATCGGAATTAAATACAAAAGGAACAATGCCGCCTTAACTGCAAGATGACTGAGACTTCTTAGAGTCTGTTCTTTGATCCTTTCCTGTGAGACCAGTATTAGTTTCCGATACACCATTGCAGGTCAGTGTATTCCTTGGACATTCGCATTGACGATGAAATACAGAAATCGAATCGGAACTAAATACAAAAGGCATAATGCCGCAATAAGTACAAGAATAGAGACTCTTCTTACAGTCGGTGCTTTGAGCATTCCCTGTGAGACCAGTATTAGTTTCCGATGCACCACTGCAGGTTCAATGTATTCCTTAGACATGCACATTGACGATGAAACACAGAAATTACATCGGAATTAAATACAAATGGCAAAATGCCGCCATAAGTGCAAGAATAGAGACTCTTCTTACAGGCGGTGCTTTGAGCTTTCCCTGTGAGACCAGTATTAGATTCCGATACACCACTAAAGGTTCAATGTATTCCTTGGACATACTCATTGACGATGAAACACAGAAATTACATCGGAATTAAATACAAAAGGAACAATGCCGCCTTAACGGCAAGATGAGTAAGACTTCTTAGAGTCTGTGCTTTGATCATTTCCTGTGATACCAGTATTAGTTTCCGATACACCACTGCAGGTTCAATGTATTCCTTGGACCTTCGCATTGACGATGAAACACAGAAATCGCATCGGAATTAAATACAAATGGCACAATGCCGCCATAAGTGCAAGAATAGAGACTCCTCTTACAGTCGGTGCTTTGAGCATTGCCTGTGAGCCCAGTATTAGTTTCCGATACACCACCGCAGGATCAATGTATTCCTTGGACCTTCACATTGACGATGAAACACAGAATTCGCATCGGAATTAAATACTAAAGGCATAATGCCGCCTTCAGTACAAGAATAGAGACTCTTCTTACAGTCGGTGTATTGAGCATTTCCTGTGAGACCAGTATTAGTTTCCGATACACCACTGCAGGTTCAATGTATTGCTTGGACATACACATTGACGAAGAAACACAGAAATCGCATCGGAATTAAATACAAAAGGCACAATGCCGCCTTACGTACAAGAATAGAGACTCATCTTACAGTCGGTGCTTTGAGCATTCCCTGTGAGACCAGTATTAGTTTCCGATACACCACTCCACGTTCAATGTATTCCTTGGACATACTCATTGACGATGAAACACTGAAATTACATCGGAATTAAATACAAAAGAACAATGCCGCCTTAACGACAAGATGAGTGAGACTTCTTAGACTCTGTGCTTTGATCCTTTATTGTGAGACCAGTATTAGTTTCCAATACACCACGGAAGGTTCAATGAATTCCTTGGACCTTCGCATTGGCGATGAAACACAGAGATCGAATCGGAACTAAATACAAAAGGCACAATGCCGCAATAAGAACAAGAGTAGAGACTCTTCTTACAGTCGGTGTTTTGAGCATTCCCTGTGAGACCAGTATTAGTTTCTGATATACCACAGCAGGTTCAATGTATTCCTTAGACATACACATTGACAATGAGACACTGATATTACATCGGAATTAAATACAAAAGTCACAATGCCGCCATAAGTGCAAGAACATAGACTCTTCTTACAGTCAGGGCTTTGAGCATTCCCTGCGAGTCCAGTACTAGTTTCCGATACACCACTACAGGTACAATGTATTCCTTGGACCTTCACATTGACGATGGAACACTGAAATTACATCGGAATTAAATACAAAAGGAACAATGCCGCCTTAAGTGCAAGAAGAATGAGACTTCTTAGAGTCTGTGCTTTGATCCTTTCCTGTGAGACCAGTATTAGTTTCCGATACACCAATGGAGGTATAATGTATTCCTTGGACCTTCACATTGACGATGAAACACAGAAATCGTATAGGAATTAAATACAAAAGGCACAATGCCGTCTTAAGTACAAGAATAGAGACTCTTCTTACAGTCGGTGCTTTGAGCTTTCCCTGTGAGACCAGTATTAGTTTCCGATACACCACTGCAGGTTCAATGTATTCCTTGGACATACACATTGACGATGAAACACAGATATTGCATCGGAATTTAATAAAAAAGGCACAATGCCGCCATAAGTACAAGAATAGAGACTCTTCTTACAGTCGGTGCTTTGAGCATTCCCTGTGAGACCAGTATTAGTTTCCGATACACCACTGCAGGTTCAATGTATTCCTTCGACATACACATTGACGATGAAACACTGAAATTACATCGGAATTAAATACAAATTGCACAATGCCGCCATAAGTGCAAGAATAGAGACTCCTCTTACAGTCGGTGCTTTGAGCATTCCCTGTGAGACCAGTATTAGTTTCTGATATACCTCAGCAGGTTCAATGTATTCCTTGGACATACGCATTGACGATGAAACACAGAAATCGCATCGGAATTAAATACAAAAGGCACAATGCCGCCTTGTGTACAAGAATACAGACTCTTCTTATAGCCGATGCTTTGAGCATTCCCTGTGAGACCACTTTTAGTTTCCGATACACCACTCCAGGATCAATGTATTCCTTGGACATACTCAATGACGATGAAACACTGAAATTACATCGGAATTAAATACAAAAGGAACAAAGCCGCTTTAACTGCAAGATGAGTGAGACTTCTTAGAGTCTGTGCTTTGTTCCTTTCCTGTGAGGCCGGTATTAGTTACCGATACACCACTGCAGGTTCAATGTATTCCTTGGGCCTTCGCATTGACGATGAAACACAGAAATCGCATCGGAACTAAATACAAAATGCACAATGCCGCAATAAGTACAAGAATAGAGACTCTTCTTACAGTCGGTGCTTTGAGCATTCCCTGTGAGACCAGTATTAGTTTCCGATACACCACTGCAAGTTCAATGAATTCCATAGACATACACATTGACGATGAAACACTGAAATTACATCGGAATTAAATACAAAAGGCACAATGCCGCCATAAGTGCAAGAATAGAGACTCTTCTTACAGTCGGTGCTTTGAGCTTTCCCTGTGAGACCAGTATTAGTTTCCGATACACCACTCCAGGTTCAATGTATTCCTTGGACATACTCATTGAGGATGAAACACTGAAATTACATCGGAATTAAATACAAAAGGAACAATGACGCCTTAACGGCAAGATGAGTAAGACTTCTTAGAGTCTGCGCTTTGATCCTTTCCTGTGAGACCAGTATTAGTTTCCGATACACCACTGCAGGTTCAATGTATTCCTTGGACCTTCGCATTGACGATGAAACACAGAAATCGAATCGGAACTAAATACAAAAGGCACAATGCCGCAATAACTACAAGAATAGAGACTCTTCTTACAGTCGGTGCTTTGAGCATTCCCTGTGAGACCAGTATTAGTTTCCGATACACCACTGCAGGTTCAATGTATTCCTTAGACATACACATTGACGATGAAACACTGAAATTAAATCGGAATTAAATACAAACGGCACAATGCCGCCATAAGTGCTAGAATAGAGACTCCTCTTCCAGTCGGTGCTTTGAGCAATCCCTGTGAGACCGGTATTAGTTTCCGATACACGACTGCAGGTTCAATGTATTTCTTGGACATACACATTGACGATGAAACACAGAAATCGCATCGGAAATATATACAAAAGGCACAATGCCGCCTTAAGTGCAAGAATAGAGACTCCTCTTACAGTCGGTGCTTTGAGCATTCCCTGTGAGACCAGTATTAGTTTCTGATATACCACAGCAGGTTCAATGTATTCCTTGGACATTCGCATTGACGATGAAACACAGAAATCGCATCGGAATTAAATACAAAAGGCACAATGCCGCCTTGTGTACAAGAATACAGACTCTTCTTATAGCCGGTGCTTTGAGCATTCCCTGTGAGACCAGTATTAGTTTCCGATACACCACTCCAGGATCAATGTATTCCTTGGACATACTCAATGACGATGAAACACTGAAATTACATCGGAATTAAATACAAAAGGAACAAAGCCGCTTTAACTGCAAGATGAGTGAGACTTCTTAGAGTCTGTGCTTTGATCCTTTCCTGTGAGACCGGTATTAGTTACCGATACACCACTGCAGGTTCAATGTATTCCTTGGACCTTCGCATTGACGATGAAACACAGAAATCGCATCGGAACTAAATACAAAATGCACAATGCCGCAATAAGTACAAGAATAGAGACTCTTCTTACAGTCGGTGCTTTGAGCATTCCCTGTGAGACCAGTATTAGTTTCCGATACACCACTGCAGGTTCAATGAATTCCATAGACATACACATTGACGATGAAACACTGAAATTACATCGGAATTAAATACAAAAGGCACAATGCCGCCATAAGTGCAAGAATAGAGACTCTTCTTACAGTCGGTGCTTTGAGCTTTCCCTGTGAGACCAGTATTAGTTTCCGATAAACCACTAATGGTACAATGTATTCCTTGTACCTTCACATTGACGATGAAACACAGAAATCGCATCGGAATTAAATATAAATGGCACAATGCCGCCATAAGTGCAAGAATAGAGACTCCTCTTAGGGTCAGTGCTTTGAGCATTCCCTGTGAGACCAGTATTAGTTTCCGATACACCACCGCATGTTCAATGTATTCCTTGGACCTTCACATTGACGATGAAACACAGAATTCGCATCGGAATTAAATACTAAAGGCATAATGCCGCCTTCAGTTCAAGAATAGAGACTTTTCTTACAGTCGGTGCTTTGAGCATATCCTGTGAGACCGGTATTAGTTTCCGATACACCACTGCAGGTTCAATGTATTGCTTGGACATACACATTGACGATGAAACACAGAAATCGCATCGGAATTAAATACAAAAGGCACAATGCCGCCTTACGTACAAGAATAGAGACTCATCTTACAGTCGGTGCTTTGAGCATTCCCTGTGAGACCAGTATTAATTTCCGATACACCACTCCACGTTCACTGTATTCCTTGGACATACTCATTGACGATGAAACACTGAAATTACATCGGAATTAAACAAAAAAGGAACAATGCCGCCTTAACGGCAAGATGAGTGAGACTTCTTAGAGTCTGTGCTTTGATCCTTTCCTGTGAGACCAGTATTAGTTTCCGATACACAACGGCAGGTTCAATGAATTCCTTGGACCTTCGCATTGGCGATGAAACACAGAGATAGAATCGGAACTAAATACAAAAGGCACAATGTCGCAATAAGTACAAGAGTAGAGACTCTTCTTACAGTCGGTGCTTTGAGCATTCCCTGTGAGACCAGTGTTAGCTTCCGATACACCACTGCAGGTTAAATGTATTTCTTAGACATACACATTGACGACGAAACACTGAAATTACATCGGAACTAAATACAAAAGGCATAATGCCGCAATAAGTACAAGAATAGAGACTCTTCTTACAGTCGGTGCTTTGAGCATTCCCTGTGAGACCAGTATTAGTTTCCGATGCACCACTGCAGGTTCAATGTATTCCTTAGACATGCACATTGACGATGAAACACAGAAATTACATCGGAATTAAATACAAATGGCACAATGCCGCCATAAGTGCAAGAATAGAGACTCTTCTTACAGGCGGTGCTTTGAGCTTTCCCTGTGAGACCAGTATTAGATTCCGATACACCACTAAAGGTTCAATGTATTCCTTGGACATACTCATTGACGATGAAACACAGAAATTACATCGGAATTAAATACAAAAGGAACAATGCCGCCTTAACGGCAAGATGAGTAAGACTTCTTAGAGTCTGTGCTTTGATCATTTCCTGTGAGACCAGTATTAGTTTCCGATACACCACTGCAGGTTCAATGTATTCCTTGGACCTTCGCATTGACGATGAAACACAGAAATCGCATCGGAATTAAATACAAATGGCACAATGCCGCCATAAGTGCAAGAATACAGACTCCTCTTACAGTCGGTGCTTTGAGCATTGCCTGTGAGACCAGTATTAGTTTCCGATACACCACCGCAGGTTCAATGTATTCCTTGGACCTTCACATTGACGATGAAACACAGAATTCGCATCGGAATTAAATACTAAAGGCATAATGCCGCCTTCAGTACAAGAATAGAGACTCTTCTTACAGTCGGTGTATTGAGCATTTCCTGTGAGACCAGTATTAGTTTCCGATACACCACTGCAGGTTCAATGTATTGCTTGGACATACACATTGACGAAGAAACACAGAAATCGCATCGGAATTAAATACAAAAGGCACAATGCCGCCTTACGTACAAGAATAGAGACTCATCTTACAGTCGGTGCTTTGAGCATTCCCTGTGAGACCAGTATTAGTTTCCGATACACCACTCCACGTTCAATGTATTCCTTGGACATACTCATTGACGATGAAACACTGAAATTACATCGGAATTAAATACAAAAGAACAATGCCGCCTTAACGACAAGATGAGTGAGACTTCTTAGACTCTGTGCTTTGATCCTTTATTGTGAGACCAGTATTAGTTTCCAATACACCACGGAAGGTTCAATGAATTCCTTGGACCTTCGCATTGGCGATGAAACACAGAGATCGAATCGGAACTAAATACAAAAGGCACAATGCCGCAATAAGAACAAGAGTAGAGACTCTTCTTACAGTCGGTGTTTTGAGCATTCCCTGTGAGACCAGTATTAGTTTCTGATATACCACAGCAGGTTCAATGTATTCCTTAGACATACACATTGACAATGAGACACTGATATTACATCGGAATTAAATACAAAAGTCACAATGCCGCCATAAGTGCAAGAACATAGACTCTTCTTACAGTCAGGGCTTTGAGCATTCCCTGCGAGTCCAGTACTAGTTTCCGATACACCACTGCAGGTACAATGTATTCCTTGGACCTTCACATTGACGATGGAACACTGAAATTACATCGGAATTAAATACAAAAGGAACAATGCCGCCTTAAGTGCAAGAAGAATGAGACTTCTTAGAGTCTGTGCTTTGATCCTTTCCTGTGAGACCAGTATTAGTTTCCGATACACCAATGGAGGTATAATGTATTCCTTGGACCTTCACATTGACGATGAAACACAGAAATCGTATAGGAATTAAATACAAAAGGCACAATGCCGTCTTAAGTACAAGAATAGAGACTCTTCTTACAGTCGGTGCTTTGAGCTTTCCCTGTGAGACCAGTATTAGTTTCCGATACACCACTGCAGGTTCAATGTATTCCTTGGACATACACATTGACGATGAAACACAGATATTGCATCGGAATTTAATAAAAAAGGCACAATGCCGCCATAAGTACAAGAATAGAGACTCTTCTTACAGTCGGTGCTTTGAGCATTCCCTGTGAGACCAGTATTAGTTTCCGATACACCACTGCAGGTTCAATGTATTCCTTCGACATACACATTGACGATGAAACACTGAAATTACATCGGAATTAAATACAAATTGCACAATGCCGCCATAAGTGCAAGAATAGAGACTCCTCTTACAGTCGGTGCTTTGAGCATTCCCTGTGAGACCAGTATTAGTTTCTGATATACCTCAGCAGGTTCAATGTATTCCTTGGACATACGCATTGACGATGAAACACAGAAATCGCATCGGAATTAAATACAAAAGGCACAATGCCGCCTTGTGTACAAGAATACAGACTCTTCTTATAGCCGATGCTTTGAGCATTCCCTGTGAGACCACTTTTAGTTTCCGATACACCACTCCAGGATCAATGTATTCCTTGGACATACTCAATGACGATGAAACACTGAAATTACATCGGAATTAAATACAAAAGGAACAAAGCCGCTTTAACTGCAAGATGAGTGAGACTTCTTAGAGTCTGTGCTTTGTTCCTTTCCTGTGAGGCCGGTATTAGTTACCGATACACCACTGCAGGTTCAATGTATTCCTTGGGCCTTCGCATTGACGATGAAACACAGAAATCGCATCGGAACTAAATACAAAATGCACAATGCCGCAATAAGTACAAGAATAGAGACTCTTCTTACAGTCGGTGCTTTGAGCATTCCCTGTGAGACCAGTATTAGTTTCCGATACACCACTGCAAGTTCAATGAATTCCATAGACATACACATTGACGATGAAACACTGAAATTACATCGGAATTAAATACAAAAGGCACAATGCCGCCATAAGTGCAAGAATAGAGACTCTTCTTACAGTCGGTGCTTTGAGCTTTCCCTGTGAGACCAGTATTAGTTTCCGATACACCACTCCAGGTTCAATGTATTCCTTGGACATACTCATTGAGGATGAAACACTGAAATTACATCGGAATTAAATACAAAAGGAACAATGACGCCTTAACGGCAAGATGAGTAAGACTTCTTAGAGTCTGCGCTTTGATCCTTTCCTGTGAGACCAGTATTAGTTTCCGATACACCACTGCAGGTTCAATGTATTCCTTGGACCTTCGCATTGACGATGAAACACAGAAATCGAATCGGAACTAAATACAAAAGGCACAATGCCGCAATAAGTACAAGAATAGAGACTCTTCTTACAGTCGGTGCTTTGAGCATTCCCTGTGAGACCAGTATTAGTTTCCGATACACCACTGCAGGTTCAATGTATTCCTTAGACATACACATTGACGATGAAACACTGAAATTAAATCGGAATTAAATACAAACGGCACAATGCCGCCATAAGTGCTAGAATAGAGACTCCTCTTCCAGTCGGTGCTTTGAGCAATCCCTGTGAGACCGGTATTAGTTTCCGATACACGACTGCAGGTTCAATGTATTTCTTGGACATACACATTGACGATGAAACACAGAAATCGCATCGGAAATATATACAAAAGGCACAATGCCGCCTTAAGTGCAAGAATAGAGACTCCTCTTACAGTCGGTGCTTTGAGCATTCCCTGTGAGACCAGTATTAGTTTCTGATATACCACAGCAGGTTCAATGTATTCCTTGGACATTCGCATTGACGATGAAACACAGAAATCGCATCGGAATTAAATACAAAAGGCACAATGCCGCCTTGTGTACAAGAATACAGACTCTTCTTATAGCCGGTGCTTTGAGCATTCCCTGTGAGACCAGTATTAGTTTCCGATACACCACTCCAGGATCAATGTATTCCTTGGACATACTCAATGACGATGAAACACTGAAATTACATCGGAATTAAATACAAAAGGAACAAAGCCGCTTTAACTGCAAGATGAGTGAGACTTCTTAGAGTCTGTGCTTTGATCCTTTCCTGTGAGACCGGTATTAGTTACCGATACACCACTGCAGGTTCAATGTATTCCTTGGACCTTCGCATTGACGATGAAACACAGAAATCGCATCGGAACTAAATACAAAATGCACAATGCCGCAATAAGTACAAGAATAGAGACTCTTCTTACAGTCGGTGCTTTGAGCATTCCCTGTGAGACCAGTATTAGTTTCCGATACACCACTGCAGGTTCAATGAATTCCATAGACATACACATTGACGATGAAACACTGAAATTACATCGGAATTAAATACAAAAGGCACAATGCCGCCATAAGTGCAAGAATAGAGACTCTTCTTACAGTCGGTGCTTTGAGCTTTCCCTGTGAGACCAGTATTAGTTTCCGATAAACCACTAATGGTACAATGTATTCCTTGTACCTTCACATTGACGATGAAACACAGAAATCGCATCGGAATTAAATATAAATGGCACAATGCCGCCATAAGTGCAAGAATAGAGACTCCTCTTAGGGTCAGTGCTTTGAGCATTCCCTGTGAGACCAGTATTAGTTTCCGATACACCACCGCATGTTCAATGTATTCCTTGGACCTTCACATTGACGATGAAACACAGAATTCGCATCGGAATTAAATACTAAAGTCATAATGCCGCCTTCAGTTCAAGAATAGAGACTTTTCTTACAGTCGGTGCTTTGAGCATATCATGTGAGACCGGTATTAGTTTCCGATACACCACTGCAGGTTCAATGTATTGCTTGGACATACACATTGACGATGAAACACAGAAATCGCATCGGAATTAAATACAAAAGGCACAATGCCGCCTTACGTACAAGAATAGAGACTCATCTTACAGTCGGTGCTTTGAGCATTCCCTGTGAGACCAGTATTAATTTCCGATACACCACTCCACGTTCACTGTATTCCTTGGACATACTCATTGACGATGAAACACTGAAATTACATCGGAATTAAACAAAAAAGGAACAATGCCGCCTTAACGGCAAGATGAGTGAGACTTCTTAGAGTCTGTGCTTTGATCCTTTCCTGTGAGACCAGTATTAGTTTCCGATACACAACGGCAGGTTCAATGAATTCCTTGGACCTTCGCATTGGCGATGAAACACAGAGATAGAATCGGAACTAAATACAAAAGGCACAATGTCGCAATAAGTACAAGAGTAGAGACTCTTCTTACAGTCGGTGCTTTGAGCATTCCCTGTGAGACCAGTGTTAGCTTCCGATACACCACTGCAGGTTAAATGTATTTCTTAGACATACACATTGACGACGAAACACTGAAATTACATCGGAATTAAATACAAAAGGCACAATGCCGCCAAAAGTGCAAAAATAGAGACTCTTCTTACAGTCGGTGCTTTGAGCATTCCCTGTGAGACCAGTATTAGTTTCTGATACACCACTGCAGGTTCAATGTATTACTTGGACGTACACATTGACGATGAAACACAGAAATCGCATCGGAATTATATACAAAAGGCACAATGCCGCCTTTCGTACACGAATAGAGACTCTTCTTACAGTCGGTGCTTTGAGCATTCCCTGTGAGACCAGTATCAGTTTCCGATACACCACTCCAGGTTCAATGTATTCCTTGGACATACTCATTGACGATGAAACAATGAAATTACATCGGAATTAAATACAAAAGGAACAATGCCGCCTTAACTGCAAGATGACTGAGACTTCTTAGAGTCTGTTCTTTGATCCTTTCCTGTGAGACCAGTATTAGTTTCCGATACACCATTGCAGGTCAGTGTATTCCTTGGACATTCGCATTGACGATGAAATACAGAAATCGAATCGGAACTAAATACAAAAGGCATAATGCCGCAATAAGTACAAGAATAGATACTCTTCTTACAGTCGGTGCTTTGAGCATTCCCTGTGAGACCAGTATTAGTTTCCGATGCACCACTGCAGGTTCAATGTATTCCTTAGACATGCACATTGACGATGAAACACTGAAATTACATCGGAATTAAATAAAAATGGCACAATGCCGCCATAAGTGCAAGAATAGAGACTCTTCTTACAGGCGGTGCTTTGAGCTTTCCCTGTGATACCAGTATTAGTTTCCGATACACCACTAAAGGTTCAATGTATTCCTTGGACATACTCATTGACAATGAAACACAGAAATTACATCGGAATTAAATACAAATGGAACAATGCCGCCTTAACGGCAAGATGAGTAAGACTTCTTAGAGTCTGTGCTTTGATCATTTCCTGTGAGACCAGTATTAGTTTCCGATACACCACTGCAGGTTCAATGTATTCCTTGGACCTTCGCATTGACGATGAAACACAGAAATTGCATCGGAATTAAATACAAATGGCACAATGCCGCCATAAGTGCAAGAATAGAGACTCCTCTTACAGTCGGTGCTTTGGGCATTGCCTGTGAGACCAGTATTAGTTTCCGATTCACCACCGCAGGTTCAATGTATTCCTTGGACCTTCACATTGACGATGAAACACAGAATTCGCATCGGAATTAAATACTAAAGGCATAATGCCGCCTTCAGTACAAGAATAGAGACTCTTCTTACAGTCGGTGTATTGAGCATTTCCTGTGAGACCAGTATTAGTTTCCGATACACCACTGCAGGTTCAATGTATTGCTTGGACATACACATTGACGAAGAAACACAGAAATCGCATCGGAATTAAATACAAAAGGCACAATGCCGCCTTACGTACAAGAATAGAGACTCATCTTACAGTCGGTGCTTTGAGCATTCCCTGTGAGACAAGTATTAGTTTCCGATACACCACTCCACGTTCAATGTATTCCTTGGACATACTCATTGACGATGAAACACTGAAATTACATCGGAATTAAATACAAAAGAACAATGCCGCCTTAACGACAAGATGAGTGAGACTTCTTAGACTCTGTGCTTTGATCCTTTCCTGTGAGACCAGTATTAGTTTCCGATACACCACGGAAGGTTCAATGAATTCCTTGGACCTTCGCATTGTTGATGAAACACAGAGATCGAATCGGAACTAAATACAAAAGGCACAATGCCGCAATAAGAACAAGGGTAGAGACTCTTCTTACAGTCGGTGCTTTGAGCATTCCCTGTGAGACCAGTATTAGCTTCCGATACTCCACTGCAGGTTCAATGTATTTCTTAGACATACGCATTGACGACGAAACACTGAAATTACATCGGAATTAAATACAAAAGGCACAATGCCGCCATAAGTGCAAGAATAGAGACTCTTCTTACAGTCGGTGCTTTGAGCTTTCCCTGTGAGACCAGTATTAGTTTCCGATACACCACTGCAGGTTCAGTGTATTCCTTGGACATACACATTGACGATGAAACACAGAAATCGCGTCGGAATTAAATACAAAATGCACAATGCCGCCTTATGTACAAGAATAGAGACTTTTCTTACAGTCGGTGCTTTGAGCATTCCCTGCGAGACCAGTACTAGTTTCCGATACACCACTGCAGGTACAATGTATTCCTTGGACCTTCACATTGACGTTGGAACACTGAAATTACATCGGAATTAAATACAAAAGGAACAATGCCGCCTTAAGTGCAAGAAGAATGAGACTTCTTAGAGTCTGTGCTTTGATCCTTTCCTGTGAGACCAGTATTAGTTTCCGATACACCACTGCATGTGCAATGTATTCCTTGGACCTTCACATTGACGATGAAACACAGAAATCATATAGGAATTAAATACAAAAGGCACAATGCCGTCTTAAGTACAAGAATAGAGACTCTTCGTACAGTCGGTGCTTTGAGCTTTCCCTGTGAGACCAGTATTAGTATCCGATACACCACTGCAGATTCAATGTATTCGTTGGACATAGACATTGACGATGAAACACAGATATTGCATCGGAATTTAATAAAAAAGGCACAATGCCGCCATAAGTACAAGAATTGAGACTCTTCTTACAGTCGGTGCTTTGAGCATTCCCTGTGAGACCAGTATCAGTTTCCGATACACCACTCCAGGTTCAATGTATTCCTTGGACATACTCGTTGACGATGAAACAATGAAATTACATCGGAAATAAATACAAAAGGAACAATGCCGCCTTAACTGCAAGATGACTGAGACTTCTTAGAGTCTGTTCTTTGATCCTTTCCTGTGAGACCAGTATTAGTTTCCGATACACCATTGCAGGTCAGTGTATTCCTTGGACCTTCGCATTGACCATGAAACACAGAAATCGCATCGGAATTAAATACAAAAGGCACAATGCCGTCTTAAGTACAAGAATAGAGACTCTTCTTACAGCGGTGCTTAGAGCATTCCCTGTGAGACCAGTATCAGTTCCCGATATACCACTGCAGGTTCAATGTATTCCTTGGACATACGCATTGACGATGAAGCACAGAAATCGCATCGGAATTAAATACAAAAGGCTCAATGCCGCCTTACGTACAAGAATAGAGACTCTTCTTACAGTCGGTGCTTTGAGCTTTCCCTGTGAGACCAGTATTATTTTCCGATACACCACTCCAGGTTCAATGTATTCCTTGCACATACTCATTGACGATGAAACACTGAAATTACATCGGAATTAAATATAAAGGGAACAATGCCGCCTTAACGGCAAGATGAGTAAGACTTCTTAGAGTCTGTGCTTTGATCCTTTCCTTTGAGACCAGTATTAGTTTCCGATACACCACTACAGGTTCAATGTATTCCATGGACATTCGCATTGACGATGAAATACAGAAATCGAATCGGAACTAAATACAAAAGGCATAATGCCGCAATAAGTACAAGAATAGAGACTCTTCTTACAGTCGGTGCTTTGAGCATTCCCTGTGAGACCAGTATTAGTTTCCGATGCACCACTGCAGGTTCAATGTATTCCTTAGACATGCACATTGACGATGAAACACTGAAATTACATCGGAATTAAATACAAATGGCACAATGCCGCCATAAGTGCAAGAATAGAGACTCTTCTTACAGTCGGTGCTTTGAGCTTTCCCTGTGAGACCAGTATTAGATTCCGATACACCACTCCAGGTTCAATGTATTCCTTGGACATACTCATTGACGATGAAACACAGAAATTACATCAGAATTAAATACAAAAGGAACAATACCGCCTTAACGGCAAGATGAGTAAGACTTCTTAGAGTCTGTGCTTTGATCCTTTCCTGTGAGACCAGTATTAGTTTCCGATACACCACTGCAGGTTCAATGTATTCCTTGGACCTTCGTATTGACGATGAAACACAGAAATCGCATCGGAATTAAATACAAATGGCACAATGCCGCCATAAGTGCAAGAATAGAGACTCCTCTTACAGTCGGTGCTTTGAGCATTGCCTGTGAGACCAGTATTAGTTTCCGATGCACCACCGCAGGTTCAATGTATTCCTTGGACCTTCACATTGACGATGAAACACAGAATTCGCATCGGAATTAAATACTAAAGGCATAATGCCGCCTTCAGTACAAGAATAGAGACTCTTCTTACAGTCGGTGTATTGAGCATTTCCTGTGAGACCAGTATTAGTTTCCGATACACCACTGCAGGTTCAATGTATTGCTTGGACATACACATTGACGATGAAACACAGAAATCGCATCGGAATTAAATACAAAAGGCACAATGCCGCCTTACGTACAAGAATAGAGACTCATCTTACAGTCGGTGCTTTGAGCATTCCCTGTGAGACCAGTATTAGTTTCCGATACACCACTCCACGTTCAATGTATTCCTTGGACATACTCATTGACGATGAAACACTGAAATTACATCGGAATTAAATACAAAAGAACAATGCCGCCTTAACGACAAGATGAGTGAGACTTCTTAGACTCTGTGCTTTGATCCTTTCCTGTGAGACCAGTATTAGTTTCCGATACACCACGGAAGGTTCAATGAATTCCTTGGACCTTCGCATTGGCGATGAAACACAGAGATCGAATCGGAACTAAATACAAAAGGCACAATGCCGCAATAAGAACAAGAGTAGAGACTCTTCTTACAGTCGGTGCTTTGAGCATTCCCTGTGAGACCAGTATTAGCTTCCGATACACCACTGCAGGTTCAATGTATTTCTTAGACATACGCATTGACGACGAAACACTGAAATTACATCGGAATTAAATACAAAAGGCACAATGCCGCCATAAGTGCAAGAATAGAGACTCTTCTTACAGTCGGTGTTTTGAGCTTTCCCTGTGAGACCAGTATTAGTTTCCGATACACCACTGCAGGTTCAGTGTATTCCTTGGACATACACATTGACGATGAAACACAGAAATCGCGTCGGAATTAAATACAAAATGCACAATGCCGCCTTATGTACAAGAATAGAGACTTTTCTTACAGTCGGTGCTTTGAGCATTCCCTGCGAGACCAGTACTAGTTTCCGATACACCACATCAGGTACAATGTATTCCTTGGACCTTCACATTGACGATGGAACACTGAAATTACATCGGAATTAATTACAAAAGGAACAATGCCGCCTTAAGTGCAAGAAGAATGAGACTTCTTAGAGTCTGTGCTTTGATCCTTTCCTGTGAGACCAGTATTAGTTTCCGATACACCACTGCATGTGCAATGTATTCCTTGGACCTTCACATTGACGATGAAACACAGAAATCATATAGGAATTAAATACAAAAGGCACAATGCCGTCTTAAGTACAAGAATAGAGACTCTTCGTACAGTCGGTGCTTTGAGCTTTCCCTGTGAGACCAGTATTAGTATCCGATACACCACTGCAGGTTCAATGTATTCCTTGGACATACACATTGACGATGAAACACAGATATTGCATCGGAATTTAATAAAAAAGGCACAATGCCGCCATAAGTACAAGAATTGAGACTCTTCCTACAGTCGATGCTTTGAGCATTCCCTGTGAGACCAGTATTAGTTTCCGATACACCACTGCAGGTTCAATGGATTCCTTGGACACACGCATTGACGATGAAACACAGAAATCGCCTCGGAATTATTGCAAAAGGCACAATGCCGCCTTACGTACAAGAATAGAGAATCTTATTACAGTCGGTGCTTTGAGCATTCGCTGTGAGACCAGTATTAGTTTCCGATACACCACTCCAGGTTCAATGTATTCCTTGGACATACTCAATGACGATGAAAAACTGAAATTACATCGGTATTAAATACAAAAGGAACAATACCGCCTTAACTGCAAGATGAGTGAGACTTCTTAGAGTCTGTGCTTTGATCCTTTCCTGTGAGACCAGTATTAGTTTCCGATACACCACTGCAAGTGCAGTGTATTCCTTGGACATACACATTGACGATGAAACACAGAAATCGCATCGAAATTAAATACAAAATGCAGAATGCCGCCTTACGTACAAGAATAGAGACTTTTCTTACAGTCGGTGCTTTGAGCATTCCCTGTGAGACCAGTATTAGTTTCCGATACACCACTGCATGTTCAATGTATTCCTTAGACATACACATTGACAATGAAACACTGAAATTACATCGGAATTAAATACAAAAGTCACAATGCCGCCATAAGTGCAAGAACATAGACTATTCTTACAGTCGGTGCTTTGAGCATTCCCTGCGAGACCAGTACTAGTATCCTATACACCACTGCAGGTACAATGTATTCCTTGGACTTTGACATTGACGATGGAACACTGAAATTACATCGTAATTAAATACAAAAGGAACAATGCCGCCTTAAGTGCAAGAAGAATGAGACTTCTTAGAGTCTGTGCTTTGATCCTTTCCTGTGAGACCAGTATTAGTTTCCGATACACCACTGCAGGTGCAATGTATTCCTTGGACCTTCACATTGACGATAAAACACAGGAATCGTATAGGAATTAAATAATAATTGCACAATGCCCTTTTAAGTATAAGAATAGAGACTCTTCTTACAGTCGGTGCTTTGAGCTTTCCCTGTGAGACCAGTATTAGTTTCCGATACACCTCTGCAGGTTGTAACCTCCCCACCGTAATTTTAAAAGAAATGACGATACTAATTAGAAATGCTAATAGACATTGCTCTATCCGTAACCTGCCCACAATGATATGTACTGACAATGGCAACAAAAATGTGAAATTCGCAATCTGACTCAAATATAAATTCCTCACAAAAAATTAAAGTCTATTCAGTGATAAGAAAATTCAATTAAACCGAAACATCGGTCTTTGGCCCTGTGTAAATCAATCAGAATTAAAGTCTTACCTCAGAACAACTGGATGTCAAATTTCTGCTCTTATCTTTGCGCACGGCTTGGAGGAACTGCATTGCAAATAATAATATTCCTTTTTTCTGTAATTTTACTGAAAATTTTCTTTAAAAGAAGTGGAATGAATTGGGAAGTGCAACGAAATCTTTAGTTCAATAAAAAATAAATTTTTTGAAAAAATGCTTTTGAAATTAAAATTATTATTGGGGCACTTGTCGGAGAATAATTACAATAAATAAATTTTTACATTATCTAATGATTATATTAATTAACAGTATACCTCATTCAGCATCTTGACCAGTGTTGCCGACCGCCTACATCACACAACCGCACTGGGCTGCTACTACTGACCGACCGCTCTGCATGACGACTATTACCGTACTGCACTGCACGACTACTACTGACAGAGTACTGCCCTCAACTAGACAGAGCTACAGACTCGCAACGACTGACTGACAGACTGAGAACCGCTCGCAACACTCGCGCGGTCAAGCGCAAACTCTCTGGTCACAGATGCTACAATGCCTCGCCATCGCTGCTGTGTTACATACGTGTTTCATAACCCTCCACTGGGGGTGCAAAAATTTGGCAGCGATGGTGAGTCATTTGGACTTGCCAAGCGCGGCAAAATTTTTCTTTAATTAACAAAATCCTACAACTTACAGAATATTTAAATGTTGTGCACACGCACTAAGTACAAAATATATCAGACAAAGACAAAATGTGAATACAAAACAAGTAGCAAATCAGAAAAATGTATATACAAATTTTTTGACAGATAACAAAGTGCACAGGCACTGAAAAAATTCTTTAGCATATTCAGAACAAATAAACAGACTGGCAAAAAATATTATGTTGACAAGTGACATGAGTGCACATGCACTGTAGTTCAGAAAATAAAAAAATGTATATACAATATAAAAGACAAGAGTGTACATATACTATACTTCAGAACAAATCGAAAAATGTCTTTAGCATTTTCGCAATAAATAAACATAATGGCAAGAAAATCATGTCCAAAGTGCACATGCACTGAAAAATGTCTTTAGCATTTTCACAACAAATAAACATAATGGCAAACATCATGTCGACCAGTGACATAAGTGTACCCGCACTGGAGTTCAGCGAATCGAAAAAAAATGTATAACCTACGAACAGAAATGATGTTACCAAAAAAATGATTTTCATTATGTGACAAGAATTAGGATAGGAAAGGGAAGGATTGCATCATGGTTGTAGCACTTTAGATTGCACACAGCTGTTCTGAAAGTCCATATCTTTCCACAGAAGTACAACACCAAGTGACACAACTTGAAGTTCTTTTCCCATCAGAATTTATCAGTGTAGCCAAGACACTGAACTGTCGTAGTAATGTTCCATGTTTTCATTTTTGGCAGTACATTAGGTACACCAAACAGTGGGACCATAATAACGTCTCCATTGCTCACGGTGGTGGACAGCATGTCGTGTCAACACCACGCTCTCACAAGGCACACCAACGTAGAATTAGTGCAAAAACCAAATATAGTGCTCCATGATCAGTGGGATAAACAGGACAAATGGACATTGCAGTAATTCAGGGTAGTTAGCTCATGAGGTGAAGGACATTATGTCACATAATATTGACAATTACAGTCTTCATTGATAGTTTGTGGCATTCATAGCCCAGTTATTGAACATTTCTGTACCAAGTATGTAGTATTACAGAAAAATGTTCATTACTTGTTTTACATAGAATCAGTAGCCTTCTTTTCCTGGTTACAAAATATTATGAAATAATCGCATTCTTTTCAGGTACAGAGTATAATTAAGAAACATTAACCTTCTCCTAATTACAGTTAATTAATCATTTGTCATTCCAATAATAATCATTAGCCTTTTCCTAATTACAGTTGATTAATCATTTGTCGTTAATTAATCGTTTATCTAATTACAGTTAATTAATCATTTGTCTAATTACAGTTAATTAATCATTTGTCTAATTACAGTTAATTAATCATTTGTCGTTAATTAATCATTTGTCATTCTAATATAGTCAGAATCATTAGTCTTCTCCTAATTACAAAGCATTATTAAACAGTACCATAGTTAATTAATTATGTGTCATTCCAATCTATTAAGAATCACTAGCTGGCATCATGGGTAATCGTATTACAATAAACAGTGGCGGTCCTTGGCCAGTTACAAAGTATATTTAGTATGACAGAATAATGTTCATCAGAAGTCTTAGTTGAAAAGGAGAGTCAATTATTGGCCTAGCATTAACATAATACATTGAGTGATACAAATTATTGGCACTCATTGGCCATTAACCAAAACATGAAAACTCAACATGGGAAAAAGGGCTTATTAATGGCATGATTAATAACAATTCTTCAAGTGACATTAATTATTGGCACTCAGTGGCCAGCAAGTATTGAATAGAATCATCATTCAGTATTATTCAGATTATTACGAAGTCATTATTAAAAATCAGTTAATTACAGTCATAGCATTAATAATCACAGGCATTATAAGTAGTCTCATTACCATAAACAGTGTTCCTCCTTCAGTAGTATTCAGATCATTACAAAGTCATTATTAAAAACAGCTAGTTACAATCAAAGCATTAATAATCATGGGCATTATAAGTAGTCTCATTACAATAAACAGTGGCAGTTATTAGCTAGTGACAAAGCATTATCTTAAATATATACTTTTTTTTTGTCTCATTAAGAAGTCATTACTGAAGCGACATACTATTCAGAGCTAATCAGTATTATTCAGAATTATCATAAACTAGTGACATTATGTGGGACTGGTAATACATTTTTGTTAGCAATGCATTGCGTTGGGATCGTTAATTAATTGCTGAGGCATAACACTATTTGTTTTTGACCTATTGCTGCAAATGAGAATAGGTAACGTCATTCGTCATGAGTCAGCTGTAGCAAGATTATGGAACAAGGCTTTATATGCGATCACATTTATAAATGATAAACACAAATGGGTAAAAAATAAAAATGCAAGTACTAGAACAGGTATAATAAGTAACAGGTTTAGTAAGTATCATGAAAAACTTCTCCTGGAAAAATTACAAAATGGATTATTAACCTGAAAGAAGAAACGCACACTATGCTGAAAAGTAGTGAACTTCGAATTAACAGGTAGTGAAATGTGTATAAAATATGTTCCATAGCTGTCCTTTCCAAAACTTTCCGTCATCCTACTATGCAATATAACACCTGCTGTCAAAGCAAACTGCAACAAATACTTAAATAACTACATAACATAAATACATATCTTCAACATTATCCTCATCTGTAAAGAAAACTTCATTATCCATATAACATTATATCCTTCATCATTATTCTGCAAAAAATCACTTCATTACTCATTACATAACTATTCCTTATCTCTAGCATATTTCATCACTAAAACTAAGATGTGTAGTTCAGTCTGACAACCTGCATCAATCACCTCGTATTCTGAAAGAAAAAATTAGTTAAGACTGCTATTCTACGATGAGTATAGTATATTCTTGTTAATGCCTGCCAATCCTGATCCATTTACTCTTCCTCATAAAGTTATTGCATCTTCTTTCGTTTATTCCGTAGGTGAAATTCCCATTTCTGTTGAATTTATTTCTCACATGCATCATTTCTTTCTGAAATTGATGACAGAGATTAATGTCCTGCATTTAAATCATATACTCACTAAATAAGGACTGGTTTATGGTAACATACTTAAGCATACAGCATAACATGACAGAAAACGTAATATGTCAAAGACATTGACAGTGTTCAGATGCAAAAATGTACACAGAATATCACAATGCAGCAGCAAAAGGAAAAATGTAAAACAGTCACGATGTTGAGATATCATAGGGCAAAAAAAAAAAAAAAATTCAAAGTCGACTGGTGTGTGTTATATCTTAACTATTTCACAGTGCATATAAACAAAACGGGAATACAATCATACATAAAAAGACAAAATGTGACGTTCGTTGTGTTCAGCTTGTATGTAGTGTAGTTAATCGAGGCGAGAATTAAAGACTTTAATGGAGAGAGAATTTGATAAAATTAATACGTCATTACATAGAATTGCATAATTATTCATAAAATACGTAAGTTCATTTAGAAAAATATGCACGGTCTGATGTGTAACGACAAGAAAAGCGACCTGCTAACCTTACCTTGCCGGGCACTTGCCAAGAAAAAATACGATAATCATCAGTAATTAGTCACGTGAAATAATTGCATTAGTATATGGCATCATAGTGTGTTGAATCATACAGTGGTTTCACTCAATAAACAGTTTAATGTTTGAGATATGGTGATTGCCTTTCGATTTTCTAGTTCTCAAAGTTTCGACGTGTACAACATTGGGGTGAGGGATGCTGCGAATCCGATACGGACCTGCGTATAGAAGTTCAAATTTACTGCACTTACCTTTTAATTTGCTGGATAAATAGTGTGTACGTACTAATATCTTCTGTCCAACGTGAAAATCGCGGCGTGTACAAACCTGTTTTTGCTGTCTTCTCCGGCGCTCTGCGGCACGTTTGATGTTCTTCAGCGCAATGTCAATTATTTCGTGGTGTCTTAGTCGCCTACATTTGGGTAATTTTACTAATTCTTTAATTTTGTTCGGTGGTTCAACGTTTTTCAGTATAACAGTCGGAGATAGCATAGTGGATTCATTTGGAATGGAATTAATTACATCTTGGAATGAGAGTATGTGTGTATCCCAATCAATATGTCTTTTGTGGGAGTATATTCTACACAGTTTACCAATTTCCTTCATTAATCTTTCACAGGGGTTCGAAGAAGCGTGGTACTTGGATATATAGATCGGAGAAATATTTCTAGCTCGTAACATGCGTGTCCATTCGCTACTACGAAATTGTGATCCATTATCAGAAATTACTTTCATTATATGCCCTACATGAGATAGAAAATGTTTTACAAATGCTTTCGAAACAGTTTTAGCAGTAGCTTTGCGTAATGGAGTGAAAGTAACAAATTTTGAAGTGAGCTCAACAGCGACAAAAATGTAGCAAAAACCTCTGTTAGTTCTCGGAATCGGACCAAAAATATCTACTGCGGCCATATGTCTTAATATAACAGGTATAATGGGATATAAAGGAGGAATATGTGAAGTGGTGTCTGATTTAGCTTTCTGGCAAATTTTACAAGACGCTAAAACTCGTCGTATACGTTTTTCCATGTTAGTAAAATAACAGTTCTGTCTCAGTATAAGAAAACATTTTCGTGCTCCGTAATGTGCGTAGCTTAAATGAGTGTACCAAATTAATTTGTTGACCAGTTCGTCAGGAATGCATAATAACCAATTGTTGCTGTCAGGATGAGAGCGGCGAAACAGAACGTCATTGCGTACAGTGTAATGGTTTCTAATCGTAACATTTTTTCTATCTTGCCAAAGGTGTTTAATTTCTTTCCACACATTGTCTTTATTTTGCTCCTTTGCTATGTCCTGTAATGACGATGAAATAAAGTTTTCAAATGCAACTTGCTGAATGTACATGACACTGAAATTTGTTTTGCAGAAGTTGGCTGCTACGTCTTGCTGATTGTTGCCAAGAGAACGCGATAGTGCGTCTGCTATAACATTTTGTGTGCCGGGAATGTGAACAATCGTAAAATTAAATTCCTGTAAATATAGTTTCCATCTGCTTAATCTGTCGTGAGTAAATTTAGCTGAAAGCAAAAATTGTATAGCTCTATGGTCTGTGTAAACGGTGGTATGTCTGCCATAAAGAAAGTGCCGAAATCTCGTAAAAGCCCATACAACACATAATGTTTCAAGTTCTGTAACGGAGTAATTTCGTTCAGCAGGAGACAAAATGCGGCTTGCAAATGCGATGTTTTTGATTACTATTGAACCATCTTCTTCAATTTCCTGGAAAATATGTACGCCTAAGGCGGTGTTGGAACTGTCGGTGGCAATGGAAAAATTTCTAGTAAGATCTGGGTGCGATAATAGTGGAGCATTCAACAAAGCATGCTTCAGGTTCATGAACTCAGAATGTGCTTGCTTATCCCAAGACCAAATACTGTTTTCACCTGTTAATTGGCATAGTCTAGGCGTGTCTAAAGCAGAATGGTGAATAAATTTACGAAAAAAGTTAATTAAGCCCAAAAAACTGCGTAATTGCTTCTTCGTCGTAGGAACGGTAATGTCACGTAGAGCTTGAAGTTTTTCCGGATCAGGTGCAATGCCTTCTGCTGAAATTACGTGTCCAAGAAATTTTATGGAAGTTTTGCCAAAGTGAGATTTACTAAGATTAACTGTAAGTCCTTGTGCATGAAAAGTTTGTAACAGTTGTTCAAGAATCAGATTGTGTTCGGACCAGTTAGCTTCTGCGATAAGAATGTCGTCTACATACGTCGTAATTCTGTCTTTAAGTTCTGTCGGAAGTATAGTGTTCAAACCGCGAATAAAAGCTGCAGAAGAAATAGTTAAGCCGAACGGTAGTTTGCAAAATTGATAACAGTCGCCGAAACAGAGAAAAGCTGTATATTTTCTGCAGTTCGGATGAAGTTGAATTTGCCAAAATCCCGATTTCAAATCTAGTGTAGAATAAATAGCTGTACCATGAAATTTCTGTAAAAGTTCCTCTAGTGTCTGTGGTCGATCTGTTTCGTTAATAATAATGTCATTAATGTGACGTGAATCAAGTACAAGGCGAAGTGAGCCATCTTTTTTCTTAACAATATGTAGCGGGTTTATGTACGGACTAACTGCTGGTTCTATAATTCCTTGGTCGAGCATATCCTGCAATTCTTTTTTAACCTGTTCTCTGTGAATGTATGGAATAGGATAATGCTTTGCTTTAAATGTGTCGTGCGGTTTGACTTGAAATTCATACATAAAGCCGGACATAGTACCAGGAATGTTGTCAAAAACTGGAGCTTGCTGTAAAAGAATTTTGTGTAATTGCGTTCGTTCGTCGTCTGTAGTTGCACTGCTTTGTCTAACTTTATCGGAAATCATTTGTATTACGTCGTAGTCCATTTCGTCTGGAGTATTATAGTTGTGTACGTACGTATCCGTTAACACTGTGGGATTACAGTCTACGTCACGTGTTGCGGAAATGACCTCTGTGCGGTTGATTGTTTGTTCTTCCGCAGATAATGAGTGCTGAAATTCTAAAGCAAGTTGTACATTTTCATCCTTTAACATTAAATAAGAATTCTGAAAATCAATGACTGCGTCGTGTTGTACCAGAAAATTCGTACCTAAAATAACGTCTGTTGTCAATAAAGGCACAATCCAAAAATTAGAGTGAAAAGTATGACCTCCAATACAAAATGATAAATGCGTCTGTAATTTATCGTCTACACCTTTACTCGATACTGCTCCTTTCACTTTTGTTTTGCCTAAAGGTAACGTCGGATAAGTTGCACTCGTTGAAAGTCTCCTCATTAATTACTGATATAGGTGATCCGGAATCGATTACTGCTGAAAATTTCGATGAACCAATTTTAATTTCGATAACAGGATGTGAAATGGTTTTCTGAATAACTGATCTTTCCTGTAAAAGAGTGTCTCTGATGTCGTCAAAAGTAATTACATTTTCGTGAACAACATTTTGCGTGTCTAAGGTAGTGCTTGTATTATTGCAAGATGCGTCCTGTACATTATCTAGTCAGATTCTATCTGACGTGTTATTATTATTAGGAGGATTCTGTGGCATTTCGACAATTTGAACTGTTCTGTTACTTCTTCCAGACGTGTTACGCTCTGGATGGTACCTACTGTCGGGTTCATTCATGAGAATATGTTCTTGCGTATGATTTTGCTGTTGGTGAGACCGACTGTTATTATATGTACGCTGGTAATTGTGCTCATCGTTTTTACGTCTGTCGTAATAGTCATTCCTATACGGTGTATTGCGATGGGAATTGAAATACTGTCTTCTTTGTACATAGTTGTTTCTCTGCTCCCGTGCGTTACTATTTGTTGGACCAGGGGCTATACGTCCACGCGGCGAAACATTAAAGCCTGGTTGACCTTGTGTATTCCATTGTTGGTTAGGTATGTTAACCGGCTGGTTTTGATGTTGTTGTTGTGAAACACCTCTATTGTTACTAAAGTGTTGTTCCTGTTGCTGAAAATTTTGACGGTATTGATAATTAGAATTTTGCCTGTTATTAAAGTTTTGGTAGTTGTCGTTCCTAAAACGTCTGTTATCTTTCCGATTGGAATTACGTCCCTGATCATAATTGCAGTACTGTTGTTGACCTTGGTTGTTACTCAAAAAGTTTTTGTTTACAAAAGAATAATCAGATTGCTGTACTTCCAAGAGCTGTAAAAGATCTCTGAATGCTGAAATGTTTTCTTTTTGCTGACCCGTTAGAAGTGACACTCGTAATGACCGTGGTAATTTGGAAATGCATAATTGTATAAGTGCGGATTCACTGTACGGTTCACTCAGGTATTGGTTTTGTTGTACCATGTGCTCAAAAAATTGCGTTACACTGGGAAAATTTGAGTTCTCGTAATTCGGCAAACTAATTAGTTGGTCTTTAATTCCGCGCTGTGTCGTCTTCGACCAGTACGCTGACAGAAAAGCATTCTGAAATTCCTCTACTGAGTAGCATTGCCTCGCGATCGGTCTCATACGAGTTGCCGGTTCGCCTTCCAAAAAACTGCAAATAAATTCAAGTTTGTGTGTTACAGGCCAATTCGGTGGAAGAGCAAAGCTAAATTGTTGAATCCAATCCAGTGGGTGAATCTGCGTTCTATCGTTTTTAAAAACTTTAAACTTTCTCACTGACAGAAAATGTTTGTAGTCGAAATTATCATCTCTGTATGATGGAACAGGTTCAGGATCGTAAGAGAATCTATTGAACTGTGGTTGATCGGAATCTAAGTCCCGTATTCTCTGTAGATTACCCAAATTATACGCGCTGCGTGAGTCTGACACATGTTCATAAAGTGGCGTCTGTTGTGGCATGTTATTAACTGAAATGCTTTTCATCTCTGTTACTTCTTGTTGTAAATTTGATAACTTCCTACGTAACGTGATGTTAGATGAATCGATCTCATTAATTGTCTGCTGTAAATTTTGAAATTCAGGTGTTTGGATAAATGAAACCGGTGCAGTATCGTCTGATTTATTGTCATTAGTATTTTCGATAACATCAATACGACTGGCCAATTCATCATATTTTTCAGTCAGTATTTTAACCTGATCATCGGTTTTAGAATCAGACGCATTAATCTGTTTTTGCAACTTGCGCGTAGTTTCGCTCAGTTTTTTAACATCAGCTTTGATAACATCACAATCCTGTGTTAGATCTAATTGTTCGAATCTATCTGTCACTGTTTGAATATTTACTGTGTGTGTATCTGTTTTTGATTTAAGGTCAGAAATTTCATCCCGTAATTCCGCGTTCAATTGTTCTATGGTATTAATTTTGTCGGACACTGTAATAATATTATTGTCTACATACGTCTTCGCTTTCGCGAACATTTTACGTTTGTCCTCTTGTCTTTGTGCAGTGATTGTTTCCATGACTTGTCGTTTTACTTTGTTTTGATCTTGAATAAATCTGCGGAAACGCGTATCACTGTTTTGTATGTGCTGATTAAAGCGCTCGTTTATCTGAGTGTTCTGCTGTTCGAATTTCGCGTCTATCTTGGCGTCCATAGTGCGCGAAAGTTCTACCGTCATTGCTTTAAACTCGTCCCGTAATTGTGTAGCTTTTTCAGAGCATTGTTTAGCGACTCCGCTAATTTCGTCTCTGAGTGTTTCTGTTGCGGCTGTTTGCATTTCCCTTAATTCTTGCGCAACAGACTTAATTTCTTCGCTATTTTTTTGTGAACAAGCCTCAATTTCCACGCGCAACTGTTCCTTAGTGTCATGACACTGCGCGGCAACAGCTCTAATTTGTTCACTAAGCTGTCTAGAATTGTCGTCTAATTTTTCATTTAGCTGTTTGTTATCTTCCCTAAGTTGTCTAAAATCTTCACTTTGTTTGTCTAATTTTTCGTTCGGTTGTTTGAAATTGTTGTCTATTTTCTCACTTTGCCTTTCATTCTGTTCTATCAATATTGCCATAAATTGCTCCAAGGTGACATTACCTACTCTATTCTCAGTACTGTTTGATGGTGTATCTACAATTGTCGCGTTTTGTGTGACCATTTGGTCATTCTGTAATTTACAAAAAGGTTTATCAGTCGGATGTGCACTATCAGACACTGTTCCGGAATTAAATAAATCCGTCGTACTTTGTGTACCCTGTTCATTTTCATTACACAAATTTGTCTGTACGTTACTTGAGTTTTCCAAATCGGGTGTGTTAAGCTGGGTAGCGCTCATTACAATGGAGCGTCCCGCGTCATCAATTGTCGTCAAATGAACAGAAGAGACAATTGAGTTCGCTTGTTCATCATTAAGATAAAAAACATCATTAATGGTTGTGTTGCACTGATTGTTAGTGAACGCAGGATTGTCATCATCACACTGCGTGTCATAATTATTATCGGTCACGCTGTTTAAGTCGGTAATTTCATTCAAAATACCTCGCGATACACTATTCACAGTCTTTCGCGGCATTTTTACAATAGTCACAATTTTTCAGAAAATAAATAATATGGAGTGTAGCCATGTATGGAAGTGAAACATGGACGATAAATAGTTTAGACAAGAAGAGAATAGAAGCTTTCGAAATGTGGTGCTACAGAAGAATGCTGAAGATTAGATGGGTAGATCATGTAACTAATGAGGAAGTATTGAATAGGATTGGGGAGAAGAGAAGTTTGTGGCACAACTTGACCAGAAGAAGGGATCGGTTGGTAGGGCATGTTCTGAGGCATCAAGGGATCACCAATTTAGTATTGGAGGGCAGCGTGGAGGGTAAAAATCGTAGAGGGAGACCACGAGATGAATACACTAAGCAGATTCAGAAGGATGTAGGTTGCAGTAGGTACTGGGAGATGAAAAAGCTTGCACAGGATAGAGTAGCATGGAGAGCTGCATCAAACCAGTCTCAGGACTGAAGACCACAACAACAACAACAAAATAAGCACAATGCAAAAGCAACACACAAATACAACAGAGCAACGAATTGCCGTTGACCTGTAGAAAGAAAGTCACAAGATTAGTAAAAGCGTTGCGCCAAATCCTAATTATATCTAAGCAAATAAGAGCAGATATCTGACTGTCGCTCAAAAGACTCTCAACGAAATACGATCCTGGACTGGGTGTCGCCAAGTGTAACCTCCCCACCGTAATTTTATAGGAAATGACGATACTAATTAGAAATGCTAATGGACATTGCTCTATGCGTAACCTGCCCACAATGAAATGTACTGACAATGGCAACAAAAATGTGAAATTCGCAATCTGACTCAAATATAAATTCCTCACAAAAAATTGAAGTCTATTCAGTAATAAGAAAATTCAATTAAACCGAAACATCGGTCTTTGGCCTGTGTAAATCAATCAGAATTAAAGTCTTACCTCAGAACAACTGGATGTCATATTTCTGCTCTTATCTTTGCGCACGGCTTGGAGGAACTGCATTGCAAATAATAATATTCCTTTTTTCTGTAATTTTACTGAAAATTTTCTTTAAAAGAAGTGGAATGAATTGGGAAGTGCAACGAAAGCTTTAGTTCAATAAAAAATAAAATTTTTGAAAGAATGCTTTTGAAATTAAAATTATTATTGGGGCACTTGTTGGAGAATAATTACAATAAATAAATTTTTACATTATCTAATGATTATATTAATTAACAGTATACCTCATTCAGCATCTTGACCAGTGTTGACGACCGCCTACATCACACAACCGCACTGGGCTGCTACTACTGACCGACCGCTCTGCATGACGACTATTACCGTACTGCACTGCACGACTACTACTGACAGAGTACTGCCCTCAACTAGACAGAGCTACAGACTCGCCACGACTGACTGACAGACTGAGAACCACTCGCAACACTCGCGCGGTCAAGCGCAAACTCTCTGGTCACAGATGCTACAATGCCTCGCCATCGCTGCTGTGTTACATACGTGTTTCAAGGTTCAATGTATTCCTTGGACATACACATTGACGATGAAACACAGATATTGCATCGGAATTTAATAAAAAACGCACAATGCCGCCATAAGTACAAGAATAGAGACTCTTCTTACAGTCGGTGCTTTGAGCATTCCCTGTGAGACCAGTATTTCTTTCCGATACACCACTGCAGGTTCAATGTATTCCTTGGACCTTCACATTGACGATGAAACACAGAAATCGCATCGGAATTAAATACAAAAGCCACAATGCCGCCTTAAGTACAAATATAGAGACTCTTCTTACAGTCGGTGCTTTGAGCATTCCCTGTGAGACCAGTATTAGTTTCCAATACATTAGTGCAGGTTCAGTGTATTCCTTGGACCTTCGCATTGACGATGAAACACAGAAATCGCATCGGAATTAAATACAAAAGGCACAATGCCGCCATAAGTACAAGAATAGAGACCCTTCTTACAGTCGGGGCTTTGAGCATTCCCTGTGAGACTAGTATTAGTTTCCGATACACCATTGAAGGTTCAATGTACTCCTTGGATTTCACATTGACGATGAAACACAGAAATCGCATCGGAATTAAATACAAAAGGCACAATGCCGCCTTATGTACAAGAATAGAGACTCTTCTTAAGTCGGTGCTTTGAGCATTCCCTGTGAGACCACTATTAGCTTCCGATACACCACTGCAGGTTCAATGTATTCATTGGACATACACATTGACGATGAAACACTGAAATTATATCGGAATTAAATACAAAAGGCACAATGCTGCCTTAAGTGCAAGAAGAGTGAGACTTCTTAGAGTCTGTGCTTTGATCCTTTCCTGAGAGACCTGTATTAGTTTCCGATACACCACTGTAGGTTCAATGTGTTCCTTGCACCTTCACATTGACCAAGAAACACAGAAATCGCATCGGAATTAAATACAAAAGGCACAATGCCGCCTTAAGTACAAGAATAGAGACTGTTCCTACAGTCGGTGCTTTGAGCATTGCCTGTGAGACCAGTATTAGTTTCCTATACACCACTGCAGGTACAATGTATTCCTTGGACCTTCTCATTGACGATGAAACGCAGAAATCGCATCGGAATAAAATACAAAATGCACAATGCCGCCTTAAGTACAAGAATAGAGACACTTCTTACAGTCGGTGCTTTGAGCATTCCCTGTGAGACCAGTATTAGTTTCCGATACACCGCTGGAGGTTCAATGAATTCCTTGGACATTCACATTGACGATGAAACACTGAAATTACATCGGAATTAAATACAAAAGGCACAATGCCGCCTTAAGTACAAGAATAGAGACTCTTCTTACAGTCGGAGCTTTGAGCATTCCCTGTGAGACCAGTATTAGTTTCAGATACACCGCTGGAGGTTCAATGAATTCCTTGGACATTCACTTTGACGATGAAACACTGAAATTACATCGGAATTAAATACAAAAGGCACAATGCCGCCTTAAGTATAAGAATAGAGACTCTTCTTAAAGTCGGTGCTTTGAGCATTCCCTGTGAGACCAGTATTAGTTTCCGATACACCACTGCCGGTTCAATGTATTCCTTGGACGTTCAAATTGACCATGAAACACAGAAATGGCATCGGAATTAAATACAAAAGCCACAATGCCGCCTGAAGTACAAGAATAGAGACTTTTCTTAGAGTCGGTGCTTTGAGCATTCCCTGTGAGACCAGTATTAGTTACCGATACACCACTGCAGGTTCAATGTATTCCTCGGACATACACATTGACGATGAAACACTGAAATCACATCGGAATTAAATACAAAAGGCACAATGCCGCCATAAGTGCAAGGAGAGTGAGACTTCTTAGAGTCTGTGCTTTGATCCTTTCCTGTGCGACCTGTATTAGTTTTCGATACGCCACTGCAGATTCAATGTATTCCTTGGACCTTCAAATTGACGATGATACACAGAAATCGCATCGGAATTAAATACAAAAGGCACAATGCCGCCTTATGTACAAGAATAGAGACTCTTCTTACAGTCGGTGCCTTGAGCATTCCCTGTGAGACCAGTATTAGTTTCCGATACACCACTGCAGGTTCAATGTATTCCTTGGACCTTCACATTGACGATGAAACACAGAAATCGCATCGGAATCAAATACAAAAGGCACAATGCCGCCTTAATTACAAGAATAGGGACTCTTCTTACAGTCGGTGCTTTGAGCATTCCCTGTGAGACCAGTATTAGTTTCCGCTACACCTCTGCAGGTTCAGTTTATTCCTTGGACCTTCACATTGACGATGAAACACAGAAATCGCATCGGAATTATATACAAAAGGCACAATGCCGCCTTAAGTACAATAATAGAGACTCTTCTTACAGTAGGTGCTTTGAGCATTCCCTGTGAGACCAGTATTAGTTTCCGATACACCACTGCAGGTTCAATGTATTCCTTGGACCTTCACATTGACGATGAAACACAGAAATCGCATCGGAATTAAATACAAAATGCACAATGCCGCCCTAAGTACAAGAATAGAGACTCTTCTTACAGTCGGTGCTTTGAGCATTCCCTGTGAGACCAGTATTAGTTTCCGATACACCAATGCAGGTTCAATGTATTCCTTGGACCTTCAAATTGACGATGATACACAGAAATCGCATCGGAATCAAATACAAAAGGCACAAAGCCGCCTTAAGTACAAGATTAGAGACTCTTCTTACAGTCGGTACTTTGAGCATTCCCTGTGAGACCAGTATTAGTTTCCGATACACCACTGCAGGGTCATTGTATTCCTCGGACATACACATTGACGATGATACACTGAAATCACATCGGAATTAAATACAAAAGGCAAAATGCTGCCATAAGTGCAAGAATAGAGACTCTTCTTACAGTCGGTGCTTTGAGCTTTCTCTGTGAGACCAGTATTAGTTTCCGATACACCACTGCAGGTTCAATGCATTCCTTAGACATACACATTGCCGAAGAAACACTGAAATTACATCGGAATTAAATTTAAAAGTCACAATGCCGCCATAAGTGCAAGAATAGAGACTCTTCTTACAGTCGGTGCTTTGAGCATTCCCTGTGAGACCAGTATTAGTTTCCGGTTCACCACTGCAGGTACAATGTATTCCTTGGACCTTCACATTGACGATGAAAGACAGATATCGCATCGGAATTAAATACAAAAGGCACAATGCCGCCTTAACTGCAAGATGAGTGAGACTTCTTAGAGTCTGTGCTTTGATCCTTTCCTGTGAGACCAGTATTAGTTTCCGATACACCACTGCAGGCTCAATGTGTTCCTTGGACTTTCGCATTGACGATGAAACACAGAAATCGCATCGGAACTAAATACAAAAGCACTATGCCGCAATAAGTACAAGAATAGAGACTCTTCATACTGTCGGTGCTTCGAGCATTCCCTGTGAGACCAGTATTAGTTTCCGATACACCATTGCAGGTTCAATGTACTCCTTGGATTTCACATTGACGATGAAACACAGAAATCGCATCGGAATTAAATACAAAAGGCACAATGCCGCCTTATGTACAAGAATAGAGACTCTTCTTAAGTCGGTGCTTTGAGCATTCCCTGTGAGACCACTATTAGCTTCCGATACACCACTGCAGGTTCAATGTATTCATTGGACATACACATTGTCGATGAAACACTGAAATTATATCGGAATTAAATACAAAAGGCACAATGCTGCCTTAAGTGCAAGAAGAGTGAGACATCTTAGAGTCTGTGCTTTGATCCTTTCCTGAGAGACCTGTATTAGTTTCCGATACACCACTGTAGGTTCAATGTGTTCCTTGCACCTTCACATTGACCAAGAAACACAGAAATCGCATCGGAATTAAATACAAAAGGCACAATGCCGCCTTAAGTACAAGAATAGAAACTGTTCCTACAGTCGGTGCTTTGAGCATTGCCTGTGAGACCAGTATTAGTTTCCTATACACCACTGCAGGTACAATGTATTCCTTGGACCTTCACATTGACGATGAAACGCAGTAATCGCATCGGAATAAAATACAAAATGCACAATGCCGCCTTAAGTACAAGAATAGAGACTCTTCTTACAGTCGGTGCTTTGAGCATTCCCTGTGAGACCAGTATTAGTTTCCGATACACCGCTGGAGGTTCAATGAATTCCTTGGACATTCACATTGACGATGAAACACTGAAATTACATCGGAATTAAATACAAAAGGCACAATGCCGCCTTAAGTACAAGAATAGAGACTCTTCTTACAGTCGGAGCTTTGAGCATTCCCTGTGAGACCAGTATTAGTTTCAGATACACCGCTGGAGGTTCAATGAATTCCTTGGACATTCACTTTGACGATGAAACACTGAAATTACATCGGAATTAAATACAAAAGGCACAATGCCGCCTTAAGTATAAGAATAGAGACTCTTCTTAAAGTCGGTGCTTTGAGCATTCCCTGTGAGACCAGTATTAGTTTCCGATACACCACTGCCGGTTCAATGTATTCCTTGGACGTTCAAATTGACCATGAAACACAGAAATGGCATCGGAATTAAATACAAAAGCCACAATGCCGCCTGAAGTACAAGAATAGAGACTTTTCTTAGAGTCGGTGCTTTGAGCATTCCCTGTGAGACCAGTATTAGTTACCGATACACCACTGCAGGTTCAATGTATTCCTCGGACATACACATTGACGATGAAACACTGAAATCACATCGGAATTAAATACAAAAGGCACAATGCCGCCATAAGTGCAAGGAGAGTGAGACTTCTTAGAGTCTGTGCTTTGATCCTTTCCTGTGCGACCTGTATTAGTTTTCGATACGCCACTGCAGATTCAATGTATTCCTTGGACCTTCAAATTGACGATGATACACAGAAATCGCATCGGAATTAAATACAAAAGGCACAATGCCGCCTTATGTACAAGAATAGAGACTCTTCTTACAGTCGGTGCCTTGAGCATTCCCTGTGAGACCAGTATTAGTTTCCGATACACCACTGCAGGTTCAATGTATTCCTTGGACCTTCACATTGACGATGAAACACAGAAATCGCATCGGAATCAAATACAAAAGGCACAATGCCGCCTTAATTACAAGAATAGGGACTCTTCTTACAGTCGGTGCTTTGAGCATTCCCTGTGAGACCAGTATTAGTTTCCGCTACACCTCTGCAGGTTCAGTTTATTCCTTGGACCTTCACATTGACGATGAAACACAGAAATCGCATCGGAATTATATACAAAAGGCACAATGCCGCCTTAAGTACAATAATAGAGACTCTTCTTACAGTAGGTGCTTTGAGCATTCCCTGTGAGACCAGTATTAGTTTCCGATACACCACTGCAGGTTCAATGTATTCCTTGGACCTTCACATTGACGATGAAACACAGAAATCGCATCGGAATTAAATACAAAATGCACAATGCCGCCCTAAGTACAAGAATAGAGACTCTTCTTACAGTCGGTGCTTTGAGCATTCCCTGTGAGACCAGTATTAGTTTCCGATACACCAATGCAGGTTCAATGTATTCCTTGGACCTTCAAATTGACGATGATACACAGAAATCGCATCGGAATCAAATACAAAAGGCACAAAGCCGCCTTAAGTACAAGATTAGAGACTCTTCTTACAGTCGGTACTTTGAGCATTCCCTGTGAGACCAGTATTAGTTTCCGATACACCACTGCAGGGTCATTGTATTCCTCGGACATACACATTGACGATGAAACACTGAAATCACATCGGAATTAAATACAAAAGGCACAATGCTGCCATAAGTGCAAGAATAGAGACTCTTCTTACAGTCGGTGCTTTGAGCTTTCTCTGTGAGACCAGTATTAGTTTCCGATACACCTCTGCAGGTTCAATGCATTCCTTAGACATACACATTGCCGAAGAAACACTGAAATTACATCGGAATTAAATATAAAAGTCACAATGCCGCCATAAATGCAAGAATAGAGACTCTTCTTACAGTCGGTGCTTTGAGCATTCCCTGTGAGACCAGTATTAGTTTCCGGTTCACCACTGCAGGTACAATGTATTCCTTGGACCTTCACATTGACGATGAAAGACAGATATCGCATCGGAATTAAATACAAAAGGCACAATGCCGCCTTAACTGCAAGATGAGTGAGACTTCTTAGAGTCTGTGCTTTGATCCTTTCCTGTGAGACCAGTATTAGTTTCCTATACACCACTGCAGGCTCATTGTATTCCTTGGACTTTCGCATTGACGATGAAACACAGAAATCGCATCGGAACTAAATACAAAAGCACTATGCCGCAATAAGTACAAGAATAGAGACTCTTCTTACGGTCGGTGCTTTGAGCATTCCCTGTGAGACCAGAATTAGTTTCCGATACACCACTGCAATTTCAGTGTATTCCTTGGACCTTCACATTGAGGATGAAGCACATAAATCGCATCGGAATTAAATACAAAAGCCACAATGCCGCCTTAAGTACAAATATAGAGACTCTTCTTACAGTCGGTGCTTTGAGCATTCCCTGTGAGACCAGTATTAGTTTCCGATACACCACTGCAATTTCAGTGTATTCCTTGGACCTTCACATTGAGGATGAAGCACATAAATCGCATCGGAATGAAATACAAAAGGAACAATGCCGCCTTAAGTACAAGAATAGAGACTCTTCATACTGTCGGTGCTTCGAGCATTCCCTGTGAGACCAGTATTAGTTTCCGATACACCATTGCAGGTTCAATGTACTCCTTGGATTTCACATTGACGATGAAACACAGAAATCGCATCGGAATTAAATACAAAAGGCACAATGCCGCCTTATGTACAAGAATAGAGACTCTTCTTAAGTCGGTGCTTTGAGCATTCCCTGTGAGACCAGTATTAGCTTCCGATACACCACTGCAGGTTCAATGTATTCATTGGACATACACATTGACGATGAAACACTGAAATTACATCGGAATTAAATACAAAAGGCACAATGCTGCCTTAAGTGCAAGAAGAGTGAGACTTCTTAGAGTCTGTGGTTTGATCCTTTCCTGTGAGACCTGTATTAGTTTCCGATACACCACTGTAGGTTCAATGTGTTCCTTGCACCTTCACATTGACCAAGAAACACAGTAATCGCATAGGAATTAAACACAAAAGGCACAATGCCGCCTTAAGTACAAGAATAGAGACTGTTCTTACAGTCGGTGCTTTGAGCATTGCCTGTGAGACCAGTATTAGTTTCCTATACACCACTGCAGGTACAATGTATTCCTTGGACCTTCACATTGATGATGAAACGCAGAAATCGCATCGGAATAAAATACAAAATGCACAATGTAGCCTTAAGTACAAGAATAGAGACTCTTCTTACAGTCGGTGCTTTGAGCATTCCCTGTGAGACCAGTATTAGTTTCCGATACACCGCAGGAGGTTCAATGAATTCCTTGGACATTCACATTGACGATGAAACACTGAATTACATCGGAATTAAATACAAAAGCACAATGCCGCCTTAAGTACAAGAATAGAGACTCTTCTTACAGTCGGTGCTTTGAGCATTCCCTGTGAGACCAGTATTAGTTTCCGATACACCACTGCCGGTTCAATGTAATCCTTGGACCTTCAAATTGACCATGAAACACAGAAATGGCATCGGAATTAAATACAAAAGCCACAATGCCGCCTGAAGTACAAGAATAGAGACTTTTCCTACAGTCGGTGCTTTGAGCATTCCCTGTGAGACCAGTATTAGTTTCCGATACACCACTGCAGGTTCAATGTATTCCTGGGACATACACATTGACGATGAAACACTGAAATCACATCGGAATTAAATACAAAAGGCACAATGCCGCCATAAGTGCAAGAAGAGTGAGACTTCTTAGAGTCTGTGATTTGATCCTTTCCTGTGCGACCTGTATTAGTTTTCGATACGCCACTGCAGGTTCAATGTATTCCTTGGACCTTCAAATTGACGATGATACACAGAAATCGCATCGGAATTAAATACAAAAGGCACAATGCCGCCTTAACTACAAGAATAGAGACTCTTCTTACAGTCGGTGCCTTGAGCATTCCCTGTAAGACCAGTATTAGTTTCCGATACACCACTGCAGGTTCAATGTATTCCTTGGACCTTCACATTGACGATGAAACACAGAAATCGCATCGGAATCAAATACAAAAGGCACAATGCCGCCTTAAGTACAAGAATAGAGTCTCTTCTTACAGTCGGTGCTTTGAGCATTCCCTGTGAGACCAGTATTAGTTTCCGCTACACCTCTGCAGGTTTAGTTTATTCCTTGGACCTTCACATTGACGATGAAACACAGAAATCGCATCGGAATTATATACAAAAGGCACAATGCCGCCTTAAGTACAAGAATAGAGACTCTTCTTACAGTCGGTGCTTTGAGCATTCCCTGTGAGACCAGTATTAGTTTCTGCTACACCTCTGCAGGTTTAGTTTATTCCTTGGACCTTCACATTGACGATGAAACACAGAAATCGCATTGGAATTATATACAAAAGGCACAATGCCGCCTTAAGTACAAGAATAGAGACTCTTCTTACAGTCGGTGCTTTGAGCATTCCCTGTGAGACCAGTATTAGTTTCCGATACACCACTACAGGTCAGATGTATTCCTTGGACCTTCACATTGACGATGAAACACAGAAATCGCATTGGAATTAAATACAAAAGGCACAATGCCGCCTTAAGTACAAGAATACAGACTCTACTTACAGTCGGTGCTTTGAGCATTCCCTGTGAGACCAGTATTAGTTTCCGCTACAACTCTGCGGATTCAGTATATTCCTTGGACCATCACATTGACGATGAAACACAGAAATGGCATCGGAATTAAATACAAAAGGCACAATGCCGCCTTAAGTACAGGAATAGAGACTCCTCTTACAGTCGGTGCTTTGAGCATTCCCTGTGAGTCCAGTATTAGTTTCCGCTACACCTCTGCAGGTTCAGTTTATTCCTTGGACATTCACTTTGACGATGAAACACAGAAATGGCATCGGAATTAAATACAAAAGGTACAATGCCGCCTTATGTACAAGAATAGAGACTCTTCTTACAGTCGGTGTTTTGAGCATTCCCTGTGAGACCAGTATTAGTTTCCAATACACCACTGCAGGTTCAATGTATTCCTTGGACCTTCCCATTGACGATGAAACACAGAAATCGCATCGGAATCAAATACAAAACGCACAATGCCGCCTTAAGTACAAGAATAGAGAGTCTTCTTATAGTCGGTGCATTGAGCATTCCTTTGTGAGACCAGTATTAGTTTCCGCTACACCTCTGCAGGTTCAGTGTTTTCCTTGGACCTTCACATTGACGATGAAACACAGAAATGGCATCGGAATTAAATACAAAAGGCACAATGCCGCCTTAAGTACAAGAATAGAGACTCTTCTTACAGTCGGTGCTTTGAGCATTCCCTGTGAGACCGGTATTAGTTTCCGATACACCACTGCAGGTTCAATCTATTCCTTGGACATACACATTGACAATGAAACACTGAAATTACATCGGAATTAAATCCAAAAGGAGCAATGCCGCCTTAAGTACAAGAATAGAGACTCTTCTTACCCTTCGGTGCTTTGAGCATTACCTGTGAGACCAGTATTAGTTTCTGATACACTACTGGAGGTTCAATGAAATCCTAGGACATTCACATTGACGATGAAACACTGAAATTACATCGGAATTAAATACAAAAGGCACAATGCCGCCTTAAGTACAAGAATAGAGATTCTTCTTACAGTCGGTGCTTTGAGCATTCCCTGTGAGACCAGTTATAGTTTCCGCTACACCTCTGCAGGTTCAGTTTATTCCTTGGACCTTCACATTGACGATGAAACACAGAAATGGCATCGGAATTAAATGCAAAAGGCACAATGCCGCCTTAATTACAAGTATAGAGACTCTTCTTACAGTCGGTGCTTTGAGCATTCCCTGTGAGACCAGTATTAGTTTCCGATACACCACTGCAGGTTCAATGTATTCCTTGGAACTTCACATTGACGTTGAAACACAGAAATGGCATCGGAATTAAATACAAGAGGCACAATGCCCCCATAAGTGCAAGAAGAGTGAGACTTCTTAGAGTCTGTGTTTTGATCCTTTCCTGTGCGACCTGTATTAGTTTTCGATACGCCACTGCAGGTTCAATGTATTCCTTGGACCTTCAAATTGACGATGATACACAGAAATCGCATCGGAATTAAATACAAAAGGCACAATGCCGCCTTAAGTACAAGAATAGAGACTCTTCTTACACTCGGTGCCTTGAGCATTCCCTGTGAGACCAGTATTAGTGTCCGATACACCACTGCAGGTTCAATGTATTCCTTGGACCTTCACATTGACGATGAAACACAGAAATCGCATCGGAATCAAATACAAAAGGCATAATGCCGCCTTAAGTTTAAGAATAGAGACTCTTCTTACAGTCGGTGCTTTGGGCATTCCCTGTGAGACCAGTATTAGTTTCCGTTTCACCTCTGCAGGTTCAGATTATTCCTTGGACCTTCACATTGACGACGAAACACAGAAATCGCATCGGAATTAAATACAAAAGGCACAATGCCGCCTTAAGTAAAAGAATAGAGACTCTTCTTACAGTCGGTGCTTTGAGCATTCCCTGTGAGACCAGTATTAGATTCCGATACGCCACTGCAGGTTCAAAGTATTCCTCGGACCTTCAAATTGACGATGATACACAGAAATCGGATCGGAATTAAATACAAAAGGCACAATGCCGCCTTAAGTACAAGAATAGAGACTCTTCTTACAGTCGGTGCTTTGAGCATTCCCAGTGTGACCAGTATTAGTTTCCGATACACCACTACAGGTCCAATGTATTCCTTGGACCTTCACATTGACGATGAAACACAGAAATCGCATCGGAATTAAATACAAAAGGCACAATGCCGCCTTAAGTACAAGAATAGAGACACTTCTTACAGTCGGTGCTTTGAGCATTCCCTGTGAGACCAGTATTAGTTTCCGCTACACCTCTGCAGGTTCCGTTTATTCCTTTGACCTTCACATTGACGATGAAACACAGAAATGGCATCGGAATTAAATACAAACGGCACAATGCACCCTTAAGTACAAGAATAGAGACTCTTCTTTCAGTCAGTGCTTTGAGCATTCCCTGTGAGACCAGTATTAGTTTCCGATATACCACTGCAAGTTCAATGTATTCCTTGGACCTTCACATTGACGATGAAACACAGAAATCGCATCGGAATTAAATCCAAAACGCACAAAGCCGCCTCAAGTACAAGAATACAGACTCTACTTACAGTCGATGCTTTGAGCATTCCCTGTGAGACCAGTATTTGTTTCAGATACACCACTGCAGGTTCAATGTATTCCTTAGACCCTCACATTGACGATGAAACACAGAAATCGCATCGGAATCAAATACAAAGGGCACAATGCCGCCTTAAGTACAAGAATAGAGACTCTTCTTACAGTCGGTACTTTGAGCATTCCCTGTGAGACCAGTATTAGTTTCCGATACACCACTGCAGGTTCAATGTATTCCTTGGACCTTCACATTGGCGATGAAACACAGAATTCGCATCGGAATTAAATACTAAAGGCATAATGCCGCCTTCAGTACAAGAATAGAGACTCTTCATACAGTCGGTGCTTTGAGCATTTCCAGTGAGACCAGTTATAGTTTCCGCTACACCTCTGCAGGTTCAGTTTATTCCTTGGACCTATACATTGACGATGAAACACAGAAACGGCATCGGAATTAAATACAAAAGGCACAATGCCCCCTTAATTACAAGAATAGAGACTCTTCTTACAGTCGGTGTTTTGAGCATTCCCTGTGAGACCAGTATTAGTTTCCGATACACCACTGGAGGTTCAATGAATTCCTTGGACATTCACATTGACGATGAAACACAGAAATCGCATCGGAATTAATTACAAAAGGCACAATGCCGTCATAAGTCCAAGAATTGAGACTCTTCTTACAGTCGGTGCTTTGAGCATTCCCTGTGAGTCCAGTATTAGTTTCCGCTACACCTCTGCAGGTTAAGTATATTCCTTGGACATTCACTTTGACGATGAAACACAGAAATGGCATCGGAATTAAATACAAAAGGCACAATGCCGCCTTAAGTAGAAAAATAGAGACTCTTCTTACAGTCGGTGTTTTGAGCATTCCCTGTGAGACCAGTATTAGTTTCCGATACACCACTGCAGGTTCAATGTATTCCTTGGACCTTCCCATTGACAATGAAATACAGAAATCGCAACGGAATCAAATACAAAAGGCACAATGCCGCCTTAAGTACAAGAATAGAGAGTCTTCTTACAGTCGGTGCTTTGAGCATTCCCTGTGAGACCAGTATTAGTTTCCGCTACACCTCTGCAGGTTCAGTGTATTCCTTGGACCTTCACGTTGACAATGAAACACAGAAATGGCATCGGAATTAAAAAGATAAGGCACAATGCCGCCTTAAGTACTAGAATAGAGACTCTTCTTACAGTCGGTGCTTTGAGCAATCCCTGTGAGTCCAGTATTAGTTTCCGTTACACCTCTGCAGGTTCAGTTTATTCCTTGGACATTCACATTGATGATGAATCACAGAAATGGCATCGGAATTAAATACAAATGGCACAATGCCGCCTTAAGTACAAGAATAGAGACTATTCTTACAGTCGGTGCTTTCAGCATTCCCTGTGAGAACGGTATTAGTTTCCGATACACCACTGCAGGTTCAATCTATTCCTTGGACATACACATTGACGATGAAACACTGAAATTACATCGAAATTAAATCCAAAAGGAGCAATGCCGCCTTAAGTACAAGAATAGAGACTCTTCATACCGTCGGTGCTTTGAGCATTCCCTGTGAGACCAGTATTAGTTTCTGATACACTACTGGAGGTTCAATGAAATCCTAGGACATTCACATTGACGATGAAACACTGAAATTACATCGGAATTAAATACAAAAGGCACAATGCCCCCTTAAGTACAAGAATAGAGATTCTTCTTACAGTCGGTGCTTTGAGCATTCCCTGTGAGACCAGTATTTGTTTCCGCTACACCTCTGCAGGTTCAGTTTATTCCTGGGACCTTCACATTGACGATGAAACACAGAAATGGCATGGGAATTAAATACAAAAGTCTCAATGCCGCCTTAATTGCAAGAATAGAGACTCTTCTTACAGTCGGTGCTTTGAGCACTCCCTGTGAGACCAGTATTAGTTTCCGATACACCACTGCAGGTTCAATGTATTCCTTGGACCTTCACATTGACGATGAAACACAGAAATGGCATGGGAATTAAATACAAAAGGCACAATGCCGCCTTAATTGCAAGAATAGAGACTCTTCTTACAGTCGGTGCTTTGAGCATTCCCTGTGAGACCAGTATTAGTTTCCGATACACCACTGCTGGTTCAATGTATTCCTTGGACCTTCACATTGATAATGAAACACAGAAATCGCATCGGAATCAAATACAAAAGGCACAATGCCGCCTTAAGTACAAGAATAGAGACTCTTCTTACAGTGGGTGCTTTGTGCATTCCCTGCGAGACCAGTATTAGTTTCCGCCTCACCTCTGCAGGTTCAGTTTATTCCTTGGACCTTCACATTGTCGATGAAACACAGAAATCGCATCGGAGTTAAATACAAAAGGCACAATGCCGCCTTAAGTACAAGAATAGAGACTCTTCTTACAGTCGGTGCTTTGAGCATTCCCTGTGAGACCAGTATTAGTTTCCGATACACCACTGCAGGTTCAATGTATTCCTAAGACCTTCACATTGACGATGAAACGCAGAAATCGCATCCGAATTAAATACAAAACGCACAATGCCACCTTAAGTACAAGAATAGAGACTTTTCTTACAGTCGGTGCTTTGAGCATTCCCTGTGAGACCAGTATTAGTTTCCGATACACCACTGCAGGTTCAATGTATTCCTTGGACCTTCAAATTGACGATGATACACAGAAATCGCATCGGAATCAAATACAAAAGGCACAATGGCGCCTTAAGTACAAGAATAGGGACTCTTCTTACAGTCGGTGCTTTGAGCATTCCCTGTGAGACCAGTATTAGTTTCCGCTACACCTCTCCAGGTTCAATGTATTCCTTGGACCTTCACATTGACGATGAAACGCAGAAATCACATTGGAATTAAATACAAAAGGCACAATGCCGCCTTAAGTACAAGAATAGAGACTCTTCTTACAGTCGGTGCTTTGAGCATTCCCTGTGAGACCAGTAATAGAATCCGATACACCACTGCAGGTTCAATCTATTCCTCGGACATACATATTGACGATGAAACACTGAAATTAAATCGGAATTAAATACAAAAGGAACAATGCCGCCTTAAGTACAAGAATAGAGACTCTTCTTACCATCGGTACTTTGAACATTCCCTGTGAGACCAGTATTAGCTTCCGATACACCACTACAGGTCCAATGTATTCCTTGGACCTTCACATTGACGATGAAACACAGAATTCGCATCGGAATTAAATACAAAAGCCACAATGCCGCCTTAAGTACAAGAATAGAGACACTTCTACAGTCGGTGCTTTGAGCATTCCCTGTGAGACCAGTATTAGTTTCCGCTAAACCTCTGCAGGTTCCGTTTATTCCTTGGACCTTCACATTGACGATGGAACACAGAAATGGCATCGGAATTAAATACAAAAGGCACAATGCCGCCTTAAGTACAAGAAATGAGACTCTTCTTACAGTCGGTGCTTTGAGCATTCCCTGTGAGACCAGGATTAGTTTCCGATATACCACTGCAGGTTCAATGTATTCCTTGGACCTTCACATTGACGATGAAACACAGAAATCGCATCGGAATCAAATACAAAAGGCACAATGCCGCCTTAAGTACAAGAATAGAGACTCTTCTTACAGTCGGTGCTTTGAGCATTCCCTGTGAGACCAGTAATAGTATCCGATACACCACTGCAGGTTCAATCTATTCCTTGGACATACACATTGACGATGAAACACTGAAATTACATCGGAATTAAATACAAAAGGAGCAATGCCGCCTTAAGTTCAAGAATAGAGGCTCTTCTTACAGTCGGTGCTTTGAGCATTCCCTGTGAGACCAGTATTAGTTTCCAATACACCACTGGAGGTTCAATGAATTCCTTGGACATTCACATTGACGATGAAACACAGAAACCGCATCGGAATTAAATACAAAAGGCACAATGCCGTCATAAGTCCAAGAATAGAGACTCTTCTTACATTCGGTGCTTTGAGCATTCCCTGTGAGACCAGTATTAGTTTCCGATACACCACTGCAGGTTCAATGTATTCCTTGGACCTTCACATTGACGATGAAACACAGATATCGCATCGGAATTAAATACAAAAGGCACAATGTCGCCTTAAGTACAAGAATAGAGACTCTTCTTACAGTCGGTGTTTTGAGCATTCCCTGTGAGACCAGTATTAGTTTCCGCTACACCTCTGCAGGTTCAGTTTATTCCTTGGACCTTCACATTGACGATGCAACACAGAAATGGCATCGGAATTAAATACAAAAGGCACAATGCCGCCTTAAGTACTAGAAGAGAGGCTCTTCTTACAGTCGGTGCTTTGAGCATTCCCTGTGAGATCAGTATTAGTTTCCGAGACACCACTGCAGGATCAGTTAATTCCTTGGACCTTCACATTGACGATGAAACACAGAAATGGCATCGGAATTAATTACAAAAGGCACAATGCCGCCTTAAGTACAAGAATAGAGACTCTTCTTAAGGTCGGTGCTTTGAGCATTCCCTGTGAGACCAGTATTAGTTTCCGCTACATCTCTGCGGGTTCAGTTTATCACTTGGACCATCACATTGACGATGAAACACAGAAATGGCATCGGAACTAAATACAAAAGCCACAATGCCGCCTTAAGTTCAAGAATAGAGACTCCTCTTACAGTCGGTGCTTTAAGCATTCCCTGTGAGTCCAGTATTAGTTTCCGCTATACCTCTGCAGTTTCACTTTATTCCTTGGACATTCACTTTGACGATGAAATACAGAAATGGCATCGGAATTAAATACAAAACGCACAATGCCACCTTAAGTACAAGAATAGAGACTCTTCTTACAGTCGGTGCTTTGAGCATTCCCTGTGAGACCAGTATTAGTTTCCGATACACCACTTCAGGTTCAATGTATTCCTTGGACCTTCCCATTGACGATGAAACACAGAAATCGCATCGGAATGAAATACAAAAGGCACAATGCCGCCTTAAGTACTAGAATAGAGAGTCTTCTTACAGTCGGTGCTTTGAGCATTCCCTGTGAGACCAGTATTAGTTTCCGCTACACCTCTGCAGGTTCAGTTTATTCCTTGGACCTTCACATTGACGATGAAACACAGAAATGGTATCGGAATTAAATACAAAAGGCACAATGCCGCCTTAAGTACAAGAATAGAGACTCTTCATACAGTCGGTGCTTTGAGCAATCCCTGTGAGTCCAGTATTAGTTTCCGCTACACCTCTGCAGGTTCAGTTTATTCCTTGGACCTTCACATTGACGATGAAACACAGAAATGGCATCGGAATTAAATACAAAAAGCACAATGCCTTCTTAAGTACAAGAATAGAGACTCTTCATACAGTCGGTGCTTTGAGCATTCCCTGTGAGACCGGAATTAGTTTCCGATACACCACTGCAGGTTCAATGTATTCCTTGGACCTTCACATTGACAATGAAACACATAAATCGCATCGGAATTAAATCCAAAACGCACAATGCCGCCTCAAGTACAAGAATACAGACTCTACTTACAGTCGGTGCTTTGAGCATTCCCTGTGAGAGCAGTATTAGTTTCCGATACACCACTGCAGGTTCAATGTATTCCTTAGACCTTCACATTGACGATGAAACACAGAAATCGCATCGGAATAAAATACAAAAGGCACAATGCCGCCTTAAGTACAAGAATAGAGACTCTTCTTACAGTCGGTACTTTGAGCATTCCCTGTGAGACCAGTAATAGTATCCGATACACCACTGCAGGTAAAATCTATTCCTTGGACATACACATTGACGATGAAACACTGAAATTACATCGGAATTAAATACAAAAGGAGCAATGCCGCCTTAAGTTCAAGAATAGAGGCTCTTCTTACAGTCCGTGCTTTGAGCATTCCCTGTGAGACCAGTATTAGTTTCCGATACACCACTGGAGGTTCAATGAATTCCTTGGACATTCACATTGACGATGAAACACAGAAACCGCATCGGAATTAAATACAAAAGGCACAATGCTGTCATAAGTCCAAGAATAGAGACTCTTCTTACAGTCGGTGCTTTGAGCATTCCCAGTGAGACCAGTATTAGTTTCCGATACACCACTGCAGGTTCAATGTATTCCTTGGACCTTCACATTGACGATGAAACACAGAAATCTCATCGGAATTAAATACAAAAGGCACAATGTCGCCTTAAGTACAAGAATAGAGACTCTTCTTACAGTCGGTGTTTTGAGCATTCCCTGTGAGACCAGTATTAGTTTCCGCTACAGCTCTGCAGGTTCAGTTTATTCCTTGGACCTTCACATTGACGATGCAACACAGAAATGGCATCGGAATTAAATACAAAAGGCACAATGCCGCCTTAAGTACAAGAATAGAGGCTCTTCTTACAGTCGGTGCTTTGAGCATTCCCTGTGAGATCAGTATTAGTTTCCGAGACACCACTGCAGGATCAGTTAATTCCTTAGACCTTCACATTGACGATGAAACACAGAAATGGCATCGGAATTAAATACAAAAGGCACAATGCCGCCTTAAGTACAAGAATAGAGGCTCTTCTTACAGTCGGTGCTTTGAGCATTCCCTGTGAGATCAGTATTAGTTTCCGAGACACCACTGCAGGATCAGTTAATTCCTTGGACCTTCACATTGACGATGAAACACAGAAATGGCATCGGAATTAAATACAAAAGGAGCAATGCCGCCTTAAGTTCAAGAATAGAGGCTCTTCTTACAGTCCGTGCTTTGAGCATTCCCTGTGAGACCAGTATTAGTTTCCGATACACCACTGGAGGTTCAATGAATTCCTTGGACATTCACATTGACGATGAAACACAGAAACCGCATCGGAATTAAATACAAAAGGCACAATGCTGTCATAAGTCCAAGAATAGAGACTCTTCTTACAGTCGGTGCTTTGAGCATTCCCTGTGAGACCAGTATTAGTTTCCGCTACACCTCTGCAGGTTGAATGTATTCCTTGGACCTTCACATTGACGATGAAACGCAGAAATCGCATCGGAATTAAATACAAAACGCACAATGCCGCCTTAAGTACAAGAATAGAGACTCTTCTTACAGTCGGTGCTTTGAGCATTCCCTGTGAGACCAGTATTAGTTTCCGATACGCCACTGCATGTTCAATGTATTCCTTGGATCTTCACATTGACGATGAAACACAGAAATCGCATCGGAATTAAATACAAAAGGCACAATGCCGCCTTAAGTACAAGAATAGAGACTCATCTTACAGTCGGTGCTTTGAGCATTCCCTGTGAGACCAGTATTAGTTTCCGATACGCCACTGCAGGTTCAATGTACTCCTTGGACATTCAAATTGACGATGATACACAGAAATCGCATCGGAATTAAATACAAAAGGCACAATGCCGTCTTAAGTACAAGAATAGAGACTCTTCTTACAGTCGGTGCTTTGAGCATTCCCTCTGAGACCAGTATTAGTTTCCGATACACCACTGCAGGTTCAATGTATTCCTTGGACCTTCACATTGAAGATGAAACACAGAAATCGCATCGGAATTAAATACAAAAGGCACAATGCCGCCTTAAGTACAAGAATAGAGACTCTTCTTAGAGTCGGTGTTTTGAGCATTCACTGTAAGACCAGTATTAGTTTCCGATACACCACTGCAGGTTCAATGTATCCTTGGACCTTCAAATTGACGATGATACACAGAAATCGCGTCGGAATTAAATACAATGGGCACAATGCCGCCTTACGTACAAGAATATAGACTCTTCTTACAGTCGGTGCTTTGAGCATTCCCTGTGAGACCAGTATTAGTTTCCTATACAGCCCTGCTGGTTCAATGTAATTCTTGGACCTTCATATTGACGATGAAACACAGAAAAGGTATCGGAATTAAATCCAAAAACGCACAATGCCGCCTTAAGTACAAGAATAAAGACTCTTCTTACAGTCGGTGCTTTGAGCATTCCCTGTGAGACCAGTATTAGTTTCTGCTACACCTCTGAAGGTTCAGTGTATTCCTTGGACCTTCACATTGACGATGAAACACAGAAATCGCATCGGAATCAAATACAAAAGGCACAATGCCGCCTTAAGTACAAGAATAGAGACTCTTCTTACAGTCGGTGCTTTGAGCATTCCCTGTGAGACCAGTAATAGTATCCGATACACCACTGCAGGTTCAATCTATTCCTTGGACATACACATTGACGATGAAACACTGAAATTACATCGGAATTAAATACAAAAGGAGCAATGCCGCCTTAAGTTCAAGGATAGAATCTCTTCTTACAGTCGGTGCTTTGAGCATTCCCTGTGAGACCAGTATTAGTTTCCGATACTCCACTGGATGTTCAATGAATTCCTTGGACATTCACATTCACGATGAAACACAGAAACCGCATCGGAATTAAATACAAAAGGCACAATGCCGTCATAAGTCCAAGAATAGAGCCTCTTCTTACAGTCGGTGCTTTGAGCATTCCCTGTGAGACCAGTATTAGTTTCCGATACACCACTGCAGGTTCAATGTATTCCTTGGACCTTCACATTGACGATGAAACACAGAAATCGCATCGGAATTAAATACAAAAGGCACAATGTCGCCTTAAGTACAAGAATAGAGACTCTTCTTACAGTCGGTGTTTTGAGCATTCCCTGTGAGACCAGTATTAGTTTCCGCTACACCTCTGCAGGTCCAGTTTATTCCTTGGACCTTCACATTGACGATGCAACACAGAAATGGCATCGGAATTAAATACAAAAGGCACAATGCCGCCTTAAGTACAAGAATAGAGGCTCTTCTTACAGTCGGTGCTTTGAGCATTCCCTGTGAGACCAGTATTAGTTTCCGAGACACCACTGCAGGATCAGTTAATTCCTTGGACCTTCACATTGACGATGAAACACAGAAATAGCATCGGAATTAAATACAAAAATCACTATGCCTCCTTAAGTACCAGAATAGAGACTCTTCTTAAAGTCGGTGCTTTAAGCATTCCCTGTGAGACCAGTATTAGTTTCCGCTACATCTCTGCAGGTTCAGTTTATTCCTTGGACCATCACATTGACGATGAAACACAGAAATGGCATCGGAATTAAATACAAAAGCCACAATGCCGCCTTAAGTACAAGAATAGAGACTCCTCTAACAGTCGGTGCTTTGAGCATTCCCTGTGAGTCCAGTATTAGTTTCCGCTACACCTCTGCAGGTTCAGTTTATTCCTTGGACATTCACTTTGACGATGAAATACAGAAATGGCATCGGAATTAAATACAAAACGCACAATGCCGCCTTAAGTACAAGAATAGAGACTCTTCTTACAGTCGGTGATTTGAGCATTCCCTGTGAGACCAGTATTAGTTTCCGATACACCACTGCAGGTTCAATGTATTCCTTGGACCATCCCATTGACGATGAAACACAGAAATCGCATCGGAATCAAATACAAAAGGCACAATGCCGCCTTAAGTACTAGAATAGAGAGTCTTCTTACAGTCGGTGCGTTGAGCATTCCCTGTGTGACCAGTATTAGTTTCCGCTACACCTCTGCAGGTTCAGTTTATTCCTTGGACCTTCACATTGACGATGAAACACAGAAATGGTAGCGGAATTAAATACAAAAGTCACAATGCCGCCTTAAGTACAAGAATAGAGACTCTTCATACTGTCGGTGCTTTGAGCAATCCCTGTGAGTCCAGTATTATTTTCCGCTACACCTCTGCAGGTTCAGTTTATTCCTTGGACCTTCACATTGACGATGAAACACAGAAATGGCATCGGAATTAAATACAAAAAGCACAATGCCGTCTTAAGTACAAGAATAGAGACTCTTCATACAGTCGGTGCTTTGAGCATTCCCTGTGAGACCGGAATTAGTTTCCGATACACCACTGCAGGTTCAATCTATTCCTTGGACATACACATTGATGATGAAACACTGAAATTACATCGGAATTAAATCCAAAAGGAGCAATGCCGCCTTAAGTACAAGAATAGAGACTCTTCTTACCGTCGGTGCTTTGAGCATTCCCTGTGAGACCAGTATTAGTTTCCGATACACCACTGCAGGTTCAATGTATTCCTTGGACCTTCACATTGACGATGAAGCACAGAAATGGCGTCGGAATTAAATACAAAAGGCACAATGTCGCCTTAAGTACAAGAATAGAGACTCTTCTTACAGTCGGTGTTTTGAGCATTCCCTGTGAGACCAGTATTAGTTTCCGCTACACCTCTGCAGGTTCAGTTTATTCCTTGGATCCTCACATTGATGATGCAACACAGAAATGGCATCGGAATTAAATAAAAAAGGCACAATGCCGCCTTAAGTACAAGAATAGAGGCTCTTCTTACAGTCGGTGCTTTGAGCATTCCCTGTGAGACAAGTATTAGTTTCCGAGACACCACTGCAGGATCAGTTAATTCCTTGGACCTTCACATTGACGATGAAACACAAAAATGGCATCGGAATTAAATACAAAAGGCACAATGCCGCCTTAAGTACAAGAATAGAGACTCTTTTTAAAGTCGGTGCTTTGAGCATTCCCTGTGAGACCAGTATTAGTTTCCGCTACATCTCTGCGGGTTCAGTTTATTCCTTGGACCATCACATTGGCGATGAAACACAGAAATGGCATCGGAATTAAATACAAAAGGCACAATGCCGCCTTAAGTACAAGAATAGAGTCTCCTCTTACAGCCGGTGCTTTGAGCATTCCCTGTGAGTCCAGTATTAGTTTCCACTACACCTCTGCAGGTTCAGTTTATTGCTTGGACCTTCACATTGACGATGAAACACAGAAATGGCATCGGAATTAAATACAAAAGGCACAATGCCGCCTTAAGTACAAGAATAGAGACTCTTCTTACAGTCGGTGCTTTGAGCATCCCTGTGAGACCAGTATTAGTTTCCGATATACCACTGCAGGTTCAATGTATTCCTTGGACCTTCACATTGACAATAAAACACAGAAATCGCATCTGAATTAAAACCAAAACGCACAATGCCGCCTCAAGTACAAGAATACAGACTCTACTTACAGTCGGTGCTTTGAGCATTCCCTGTGAGACCAGTATTAGTTTCCGATACACCACTGCAGGTTCAATGTATGCCTTAGACCTTCACATTGACGATGAAACACAGAAATCGCATCGGTATCAAATACAAAAGGCACAATGCCGCCTTAAGTACAAGAATAGAGACTCTTCTTACAGTCGGTACTTTGAGCATTCCCTGTGAGACCAGTAATAGTATCCGATACACCACTGCAGGTTCAATCTATTCCTTGGACATACACATTGACGATGAAACACTGAAATTACATCGGAATTAAATACAAAAGGAGCAATGCCGCCTTAAGTTCAAGAATAGAGGCTCTTCTTACAGTCGGTGCTTTGAGCATTCCCTGTGAGACCAGTATTAGTTTCCGATACACCACTGCAGGTTCAATGTATTCCTTGGACCTTCACATTGACGATGAAACACAGAAATCGCATCGGAATTAAATACAAAAGGCACAATGTCGCCTTAAGTACAAGAATAGAGACTCTTCTTACAGTCGGTGTTTTGAGCATTCCCTGTGAGACCAGTTTTAGTTTCCGCTACACCTCTGCAGGTTCAGTTTATTCCTTGGACCTTCACATTGACGATGCATCACAGAAATGGCATCGGAATTAAATACAAAAGGCACAATGCCGCCTGAAGTACAAGAATAGAGGCTCTTCTTACAGTCGGTGCTTTGAGCATTCCCTGTGAGATCAGTATTAGTTTACGAGACACCACTGCAGGATCAGTTAATTCCTTGGACCTTCACATTGACGATGAAACACAGAAATGGCATCGGAATTAAATACAAAAGGCACAATGCCGCCTTAAGTACAAGAATAGAGACTCTTCTTAAAGTCGGTGCTTTGAGCATTCCCTGTGAGACCAGAATTAGTTTCCGCTACATCTCTGCGGGTTCAGTTTATCCCTTGGACCATCACATTGACGATGAAACACAGAAATGGCATCGGAATTAAATACAAAACGCACAATGCCGCCTTAAGTACAAGAATAGAGACTCCTCTTACAGTCGGTGCTTTGAGCATTCCCTGTGAGTCCAGTATTAGTTTCCGCAACACCTCTGCAGGTTCAGTTTATTCCTTGGACATTCACTTTGACGATTAAATACAGAAATGGCATCGGAATTAAATACAAAAGGCACAATGCCGCCGTAAGTACAAGAATAGAGGCTCTTCTTACAGTCGGTGTTTTGAGCATTCCCTGTGAGACCAGTATTAGTTTCCGATACACCACTGCAGGTTCAATGTATACCTTGGACCTTCCCATTGACGATGAAACACAGAAATCGCATCGGAATCAAATACAAAAGGCACAATGCCGCCTGAAGTACCAGAATAGAGAGTCTTCTTACAGTCGGTGATTTGAGCATTCCCTGTGAGACCAGTATTAGTTTCCGCTACACCTCTGCAGGTTCAGTTTATTCCTTGGACCTTCACATTGACGATGAAACACAGAAATGGCATCGGAATTAAATACACAAGGCACAATGCCGTCGTAAGTACAAGAATAGAGACTCTTCTTACAGTCGGTGCTTTGAGCATTCCCTGTGAGACCGGTATTAGTTTCCGATACACGAATGCAGGTTCAATCTATTCCTTGGACATACACATTGACGATGAAACACTGAAATTACATCGGAATTAAATCCAAAAGGAGCAATGACGCCTTAAGTACAAGAATAGAGACTCTTCTTACCGTCGGTGCTTTGAGCATTCCCTGTGAGACCAGTATTAGTTTCTGATACACCACTGGAGGTTCATTGAAATCCTAGGACATTCACATTGACGATGAAACACTGAAATTACATCGGAAATAAATACAAAAGGCACAATGCCGCCTCAAGTATAAGAATAGAGATTCTTCTTACAGTCGGTGCTTTGAGCATTCCCTGTGAGACCAGTATTAGTTTCCGCTACACCTCTGCAGGTTCAGTTTATTCCTTGGACCTTCACATTGACGATGAAACACAGAAATCGCATCGGAATTAAATACAAAGGGCCCAATGCCGCCTTAAGTACAAGAATAGAGACTCTACATACAGTCGGTGCTTTGAGCATTCCCTGTGACACCAGTATTAGTTTCCGCTACACCTCTGCAGGTTCAGTTTATTCCTTGGAGCTTCACATTGACGATGAAACACAGAAATGGCATCGGAATTAAATACTAAAGGCACAATGCCGCCTTAAGTACAAGAATAGAGAATCTTCTTACAGTCGGTGCTTGGAGCATTCCCTGTGAGACCAGTATTAGTATCCGCTACACCTCTGCAGGTTCAGTTTATTCCTTGGACCTTCACATTGACGATGAAACACAGAAATCGCATCGGAATTAAATACAAAGGGCCCAATGCCGCCTTAAGTACAAGAATAGAGACTCTACATACAGTCGGTGCTTTGAGCATTCCCTGTGAGACCAGTATTAGTTTCCGCTACACCTCTGCAGGTTCAGTTTATTCCTTGGACCTTCACATTGACGATGAAACACAGAAATCGCATCGGAATTAAATACAAAAGGCACAATGCCTCCTTAAGTACAAGAATAGAGACTCTTCTTACAGTCGGTGCTTGAGCATTCCCTGTGAGACTAGTAATTGTATCCGATACACCTCTGCAGGTTCAAACTATTCCTTGGACATACACATTGACGATGAAACACAGAAATTACACCGGAATTAAATACAAAACGCACAATGCCGCCTTAAGTACAAGAATAGAGACTCTTCCCTTCAGTCGGTGCTTTGAGCATTCCCTGTGAGACCAGTATTAGTTTCCGCTACACCTCTGCAGGTTGAATGTATTCCTTGGACCTTCACATTGACGATGAAACACAGAAATCGCATCGGAATTAAATCCAAAGGGCCCAATGCCGCCTTAAGTACAAGAATAGAGACTCTACATACAGTCGGTGCTTTGAGCATTCCCTGTGAGACCAGTATTAGTTTCCGCTACACCTCTGCAGGTTCAGTTTATTCCTTGGACCTTCACATTGACGATGAAACACAGAAATCGCATCGGAATTAAATACAAAAGGCACAATGCCTCCTTAAGTACAAGAATAGAGACTCTTCTTACAGTCGGTGCTTGAGCATTCCCTGTGAGACTAGTAATTGTATCCGATACACCTCTGCAGGTTCAAACTATTCCTTGGACATACACATTGACGATTAAACACAGAAATTACACCGGAATTAAATACAAAACGCACAATGCCGCCTTAAGTACAAGAATAGAGACTCTTCCCTTCAGTCGGTGATTTGAGCATTCCCTGTGAGACCAGTATTAGTTTCCGCTACACCTCTGCAGGTTGAATGTATTCCTTGGACCTTCACATTGACGATGAAACGCAGAAATCGCATCGGAATTAAATACAAAACGCACAATGCCGCCTTAAGTACAAGAATAGAGACTCTTCTTACAGTCGGTGCTTTGAGCATTCCCTGTGAGACCAGTATTAGTTTCTGATACACCACTGGAGGTTCATTGAAATCCTAGGACATTCACATTGACGATGAAACACTGAAATTACATCGGAAATAAATACAAAAGGCACAATGCCGCCTCAAGTATAAGAATAGAGATTCTTCTTACAGTCGGTGCTTTGAGCATTCCCTGTGAGACCAGTATTAGTTTCCGCTACACCTCTGCAGGTTCAGTTTATTCCTTGGACCTTCACATTGACGATGAAACACAGAAATCGCATCGGAATTAAATACAAAGGGCCCAATGCCGCCTTAAGTACAAGAATAGAGACTCTACATACAGTCTGTGCTTTGAGCATTCCCTGTGAGACCAGTATTAGTTTCCGCTACACCTCTGCAGGTTCAGTTTATTCCTTGGAGCTTCACATTGACGATGAAACACAGAAATGGCATCGGAATTAAATACTAAAGGCACAATGCCGCCTTAAGTACAAGAATAGAGAATCTTCTTACAGTCGGTGCTTGGAGCATTCCCTGTGAGACCAGTATTAGTATCCGCTACACCTCTGCAGGTTCAGTTTATTCCTTGGACCTTCACATTGACGATGAAACACAGAAATCGCATCGGAATTAAATACAAAGGGCCCAATGCCGCCTTAAGTACAAGAATAGAGACTCTACATACAGTCGGAGCTTTGAGCATTCCCTGTGAGAACAGTATTAGTTTCCGCTACACCTCTGCAGGTTCAGTTTATTCCTTGGACCTTCACATTGACGATGAAACACAGAAATCGCATCGGAATTAAATACAAAAGGCACAATGCCTCCTTAAGTACAAGAATAGAGACTCTTCTTACAGTCGGTGCTTGAGCATTCCCTGTGAGACTAGTAATTGTATCCGATACACCTCTGCAGGTTCAAACTATTCCTTGGACATACACATTGACGATGAAACACAGAAATTACACCGGAATTAAATACAAAACGCACAATGCCGCCTTAAGTACAAGAATAGAGACTCTTCCCTTCAGTCGGTGCTTTGAGCATTCCCTGTGAGACCAGTATTAGTTTCCGCTACACCTCTGCAGGTTGAATGTATTCCTTGGACCTTCACATTGACGATGAAACACAGAAATCGCATCGGAATTAAATCCAAAGGGCCCAATGCCGCCTTAAGTACAAGAATAGAGACTCTACATACAGTCGGTGCTTTGAGCATTCCCTGTGAGACCAGTATTAGTTTCCGCTACACCTCTGCAGGTTCAGTTTATTCCTTGGACCTTCACATTGACGATGAAACACAGAAATCGCATCGGAATTAAATACAAAAGGCACAATGCCTCCTTAAGTACAAGAATAGAGACTCTTCTTACAGTCGGTGCTTGAGCATTCCCTGTGAGACTAGTAATTGTATCCGATACACCTCTGCAGGTTCAAACTATTCCTTGGACATACACATTGACGATTAAACACAGAAATTACACCGGAATTAAATACAAAACGCACAATGCCGCCTTAAGTACAAGAATAGAGACTCTTCCCTTCAGTCGGTGCTTTGAGCATTCCCTGTGAGACCAGTATTAGTTTCCGCTACACCTCTGCAGGTTGAATGTATTCCTTGGACCTTCACATTGACGATGAAACGCAGAAATCGCATCGGAATCAAATACAAAAGGCACAATGCCGCCTGAAGTACCAGAATAGAGAGTCTTCTTACAGTCGGTGATTTGAGCATTCCCTGTGAGACCAGTATTAGTTTCCGCTACACCTCTGCAGGTTCAGTTTATTCCTTGGACCTTCACATTGACGATGAAACACAGAAATGGCATCGGAATTAAATACACAAGGCACAATGCCGTCGTAAGTACAAGAATAGAGACTCTTCTTACAGTCGGTGCTTTGAGCATTCCCTGTGAGACCGGTATTAGTTTCCGATACACGAATGCAGGTTCAATCTATTCCTTGGACATACACATTGACGATGAAACACTGAAATTACATCGGAATTATATCCAAAAGGAGCAATGACGCCTTAAGTACAAGAATAGAGACTCTTCTTACCGTCGGTGCTTTGAGCATTCCCTGTGAGACCAGTATTAGTTTCTGATACACCACTGGAGGTTCATTGAAATCCTAGGACATTCACATTGACGATGAACACTGAAATTACATCGGAAATAAATACAAAAGGCACAATGCCGCCTCAAGTATAAGAATAGAGATTCTTCTTACAGTCGGTGCTTTGAGCATTCCCTGTGAGACCAGTATTAGTTTCCGCTACACCTCTGCAGGTTCAGTTTATTCCTTGGACCTTCACATTGACGATGAAACACAGAAATCGCATCGGAATTAAATACAAAGGGCCCAATGCCGCCTTAAGTACAAGAATAGAGACTCTACATACAGTCGGTGCTTTGAGCATTCCCTGTGAGACCAGTATTAGTTTCCGCTACACCTCTGCAGGTTCAGTTTATTCCTTGGAGCTTCACATTGACGATGAAACACAGAAATGGCATCGGAATTAAATACTAAAGGCACAATGCCGCCTTAAGTACAAGAATAGAGAATCTTCTTACAGTCGGTGCTTGGAGCATTCCCTGTGAGACCAGTATTAGTATCCGCTACACCTCTGCAGGTTCAGTTTATTCCTTGGACCTTCACATTGACGATGAAACACAGAAATCGCATCGGAATTAAATACAAAGGGCCCAATGCCGCCTTAAGTACAAGAATAGAGACTCTACATACAGTCGGTGCTTTGAGCATTCCCTGTGAGACCAGTATTAGTTTCCGCTACACCTCTGCAGGTTCAGTTTATTCCTTGGACCTTCACAATGACGATGAAACACAGAAATCGCATCGGAATTAAATACAAAAGGCACAATGCCTCCTTAAGTACAAGAATAGAGACTCTTCTTACAGTCGGTGCTTGAGCATTCCCTGTGAGACTAGTAATTGTATCCGATACACCTCTGCAGGTTCAAACTATTCCTTGGACATACACATTGACGATGAAACACAGAAATTACACCGGAATTAAATACAAAACGCACAATGCCGCCTTAAGTACAAGAATAGAGACTCTTCCCTTCAGTCGGTGCTTTGAGCATTCCCTGTGAGACCAGTATTAGTTTCCGCTACACCTCTGCAGGTTGAATGTATTCCTTGGACCTTCACATTGACGATGAAACACAGATATCGCATCGGAATTAAATCCAAAGGGCCCAATGCCGCCTTAAGTACAAGAGTAGAGACTCTACATACAGTCGGTGCTTTGAGCATTCCCTGTGAGACCTGTATTAGTTTCCGCTACACCTCTGCAGGTTCAGTTTATTCCTTGGACCTTCACATTGACGATGAAACACAGAAATCGCATCGGAATTAAATACAAAAGGCACAATGCCTCCTTAAGTACAAGAATAGAGACTCTTCTTACAGTCGGTGCTTGAGCATTCCCTGTGAGACTAGTAATTGTATCCGATACACCTCTGCAGTTTCAAACTATTCCTTGGACATACACATTGACGATTAAACACAGAAATTACACCGGAATTAAATACAAAACGCACAATGCCGCCTTAAGTACAAGAATAGAGACTCTTCCCTTCAGTCGGTGCTTTGAGCATTCCCTGTGAGACCAGTATTAGTTTCCGCTACACCTCTGCAGGTTGAATGTATTCCTTGGACCTTCACATTGACGATGAAACGCAGAAATCGCATCGGAATTAAATACAAAACGCACAATGCCGCCTTAAGTACAAGAATAGAGACTCTTCTTACAGTCGGTGCTTTGAGCATTCCCTGTGAGACCAGTATTAGTTTCCGATACGCCACTGCAGATTCAATGTATTCCTTGGACCTTCAAATTGGCGATGATACACAGAAATTGCATCGGAATTAAATACAAAAGGCACAATGCCGCCTTAAGTACAAGAATAGAGACTCTTCTTACAGTCGGTGCTTTGAGCATTCCCTGTGAGACCAGTATTAGTTTCCGATACGCCACTGCATGTTCAATGTATTCCTTGGACCTTCACATTGACGATGAAACACAGAAATCGCATCGGAAGTAAATACAAATGGCACAATGCCGCCTTAAGTACAAGAATAGAGACTCATCTTACAGTCGGTGCTTTGAGCATTCCCTGTGAGACCAGTATTAGTTTCCGATACGCCACTGCAGGTTCAATGTATTCCTTGGACCTTCAAATTGACGATGATACACAGAAATCGCATCGGAATTAAATACAAAAGGCACAATGCCGCCTTAAGTACAAGAATAGAGACTCTTCTTACAGTCGGTGCTTTGAGCATTCCCTGTGAGACCAGTATTAGTTTCCGATACACCACTGCAGGTTCAATGTATTCCTAGGACCTTCACATTGACGATGAAACACAGAAATCGCGTCGGTATTAAATACAAAAGGCACAATGCCGCCTTAAGTACAAGAATAGAGACTCTTCTTAGAGTCGGTGTTTTGAGCATTCACTGTAAGACCAGTATTAGTTTCCGATACACCACTGCAGGTTCAATGTATCCTTGGACCTTCAAATTGACGATGATACACAGAAATCGCATCGGAATTAAATACAATAGGCACAATGCCGCCTTAAGTACAAGAATAGAGACTCTTCTTACAGTCGGTGCTTTGAGCATTCCCTGTGAGAGCAGGATTAGTTTCCTATACAGCCCTGCTGGTTCAATGTAATTCTTGGACCTTCATATTGACGATGAAACACAGAAAAGGTATCGGAATTAAATCCAAAACGCACAATGCTGCCTTAAGTACAAGAATAAAGACTCTTCTTACAGTCGGTGCTTTGAGCATTCCCTGTGAGACCAGAATTAGTTTCCGCTACACCTCTGAAGGTTCAGTTTATTCCTTGGACCTTCACATTGACTGTGAAACACAGAAATCGCATCGGAATTAAATACAAAAGGCACAATGCCGCTTTAAGTACAAGAATAGAGACTCTTCTTACAGTCGGTGCTTTGAGCGTTCCCTGTGGGACCAGTATTAGTTTCCGATACACCACTGCAGGTTCAATGTATACCTTGGACCTTCAAATTGACGATCATACACAGAAATCGCATCGGAATTAAATACAAAAGGTACAATGCCGCCTTAAGTACAAGAATAGAGACTCTACTTACAGTCGGTGCTTTGAGCATTCCCTGTGAGACCAGTATTACTTTCCGCTACACCTCTGCAGGTTCAGTTTATTCCTTGGACCTTCACATTGACGATGAAACACAGAAATCGCATCGGAATTAAATACAAAAGGCACAATGCCGCCTTAAGTAGAAGAATGGAGTCTCTTCTTACAGTCGGTGCTTTCAGCATTCCCTGTGAGACCAGTATTAGTTTCCGATACGCCACTGCAGGTTCAATGTATTCCTAGGACCTTCACATTGACGATGAAACACAGAAATCGCAACGGAATTAAATACAAAAGGCACAAAGTCGCCTTAAGTACAAGAATAGAGACTCTTCTTACAGTCGGAGATTTGAGCATTCCCTGTGACACCAGTATTAGTTTCCGATACGCCACTGCAGGTTCAATGTATTCCTTGGACCTTCAAATTGACGATGATACACAGAAATCGCATCGGAATTAAATACAAAAGGCACAATGCCGCCTTAAGTACAAGAATAGAGACTCTTCTTACAGTCGGTGCTTTGAGCATTCCCTGTGAGACCAGTATTAGTTTCCGATACACCACTGCAGGTTCAATGTATTCCTTGGACCTTCACATTGACGATGAAACACAGAAATCGCATCGGAATTAAATACAAAAGGCACAATGCCGCCTTAAGTACAAGAATAGAGACTCTTCTTACAGTCGGTGCTTTGAGCATTCCCTGTGAGTCCAGTATTAGTTTCCGATACACCACTGCAGGTTCGATGTATTCCTTGGACCTTCAAATTGACGATGATACACAGAAATCGCATCGGAATTAAATACAATAAGCACAATGCCGCCTTAAGTACTAGAATAGAGACTCTTCTTACGGTCGGTGCTTTGAGCATTCCCTGTGAGACCAGTATTAGTTTCCTATACACCCCTGCTGGTTCAATGTATTCCTTGGACCTTCATATTGACGATGAAACACAGAAACGGTATCGGAATTAAATCCAAAACGCACATTGCCGCCTTAAGTACAAGAATAAAGACTCTTCTTACAGTCGGTGCTTTGAGCATTCCCTGTGAGACCAGTATTAGTTTCCGCTACACCTCTGAAGGTTCAGTTTGTTCCTTGGACCTTCACATTGACTACGAAACACAGAAATCGCATCGGAATTAAATACAATAGGCACAATGCCGCCTTAAGTACAAGAATAGAGACTCTTCTTACAGTCGGTGCTTTGAGCATTCCCTGTGGGACCAGTATTAGTTTCCGATACACCACTGCAGGTTCAATGTATACCTTGGACCTTCAAATTGACGATGTTACACAGAAATCGCATCGGAATTAAATACAAAAGGCACAATGCGGCCTTAAGTACAAGAATATAGACTCTTCTTACAGTCGGTGCTTTGAGCATTCCCTGTGAGACCAGTTAGTTTCCGATACACCACTGCAGGTTCAATGTATTCCTTGGACCTTCACATTGACGATGAAACACAGAAATCGCATCGGAATTAAATCCAAAACGCACAATGCCGCTTTACGTACAAGAATACAGACTCTACTTACAGTCGGTGCTTTGAGCATTCCCTGTGAGACCAGTATTAGTTTCCGATACACCACTGCAGGTTCAGTGTATTCCTTGGACCTTCACATTGACGATGAAACACAGAAATCGCATCGGAATGATATACAAAAGCCACAATGCCGCCTTAAGTACAAGAATAGAGAATCTTCTTACAGTCGGTGCTTTGAGCATTCCCTGTGAGACCAGCAATAGTATCCGATACTCCACTGCAGGTTCAATCTATTCCTTGGACATACTCATTATCGATGAAACACTGAAATAACATCGGAATTAAATACAAAAGGAACAATGCCGCCTTAAGTACAAGAATAGAGACTCTTCTTACCGTCGGTGCTTTGAGCATACCCTGTGAGATCAGAATTAGTTTCCGATACACCACTGCAGGTTGAATGTATTCCTTGGACCTTCCCATTGACGATGAAACACAGAAATCGCATCGGAATCAAATACAAAAGGCACAATGCCGCCTTAAGTACAAGAATAGAGAGTCTTCTTACAGTCGGTGCTTTGTGCATTCCCTATGAGACCAGTATTAGCTTCCGCTACACCTCTGCAGGTTCAGTTTATTCCTTGGACCTTCACATTGACGATGAAAGACAGAAATGGCATCGGAATTAAATACTAAAGGCACAATGCCGCCTTAAGTACAAGAATAGAGACTCTTCTTACAGTCGGTGCTTTGTGCATTCCCTGTGAGACCAGTATTAGTTTCCGCTACACCTCTGCAGGTTCAGTTTATTCCTTGGACCTTCACATTGACGATGAAAGACAGAAATGGCATCGGAATTAAATACTAAAGGCACAATGCCGCCTTAAGTACAAGAATAGAGACTCTTCTTACAGTCGGTGCTTTGAGCAATCCCTGTGAGTCCAGTATTAGTTTCCGCTACACCTCTGCAGGTTCAGTTTATTCCTTGGATCTTCACATTGACGATGAAACACAGACACGGCATCGGAATTAAATACAAAAGGCACAATGCCGCCTTAAGTACAAGAATAGAGACTCTTCTTACAGTCTGTTCTTTGAGCATTCCCTGTGAGAGCGGTATTAGTTTCCGATACACCACTGCAGGTTCAATCTATTCCTTGGACATACACATTGACGATGAAACACAGAAATCCCATCGGAATTAAATACAAAAGGCACAATGCCGCCTTAAGTACAAGAATATAGACTCTTCTTACAGTCGGTGCTTTGAGCATTCCCTGTGAGACCAGTTAGTTTCCGATACACCACTGCAGGTTCAGTGTATTCCTTGGACCTTCACATTGACGATGAAACACAGAAATCGCATCGGAATTAAATCCAAAACGCACAATGCCGCTTTACGTACAAGAATACAGACTCTACTTACAGTCGGTGCTTTGATCATTCCCTGTGAGACCAGTATTAGTTTCCGATACACCACTGCAGGTTCAGTGTATTCCTTGGACCTTCACATTGACGATGAAACACAGAAATCGCATCGGAATGAAATACAAAAGCCACAATGCCGCTTTAAGTACAAGAATAGAGAATCTTCTTACTGTCGGTGCTTTGAGCATTCCCTGTGAGACCAGCAATAGTATCCGATACTCCACTGCAGGTTCAATCTATTCCTTGGACATACTCATTATCGATGAAACACTGAAATAACATCGGAATTAAATACAAAAGGAACAATGCCGCCTTAAGTACAAGAATAGAGACTCTTCTTACCGTCGGTGTTTTGAGCATTCCCTGTGAGATCAGAATTAGTTTCCGATACACCACTGCAGGTTCAATGTATTCCTTGGACCTTCCCATTGACGATGAAACACAGAAATCGCATCGGAATCAAATACAAAAGGCACAATGCCGCCTTAAGTACAAGAATAGAGAGTCTTCTTACAGTCGGTGCTTTGTGCATTCCCTGTGAGACCAGTATTAGTTTCCGCTACACCTCTGCAGGTTCAGTTTATTCCTTGGACCTTCACATTGACGATGAAAGACAGAAATGGCATCGGAATTAAATACTAAAGGCACAATGCCGCCTTAAGTACAAGAATAGAGACTCTTCTTACAGTCGGTGCTTTGAGCAATCCCTGTGAGTCCAGTATTAGTTTCCGCTACACCTCTGCAGGTTCAGTTTATTCCTTGGATCTTCACATTGACGATGAAACACAGAAACGGCATCGGAATTAAATACAAAAGGCACAATGCCGCCTTAAGTACAAGAATAGAGACTCTTCTTACAGTCGGTGCTTTGAGCATTCCCTGTGAGACCGGTATTAGTTTCCGATACACCACTGCAGGTTCAATCTATTCCTTGGACATACACATTGACGATGAAACACAGATATTACATCGGAATTAAATCCAAAAGGAGCAATGCCGCCTTAAGTACAAGAATAGAGACTCTTCTTACCGTCGGTGCTTTGAGCATTCCCTGTGAGACCAGTATTAGTTTCTGATACACCACTGTAGGTTCAACGAAATCCTAGGACATTCACATTGACGATGAAACACTGAAATTACATCGGAATTAAATACAAAAGGCACAATGCCGCCTTAAGTACAAGAATAGAGATTCTTCTTACAGTCGGTGCTTTGAGCATTCCCTGTGAGACCAGTATTAGTTTCTGCTACACCTCTGCAGGTTCAGTTTATTCCTTGGACCTTCACATTGACGATGAAACACAGAAATGGCTTCGAAATTAAATACAAAAGGCAAAATGCCGCCTTAATTACAAGAATAGAGACTCTTCTTACAGTCGGTGCTTTGAGCATTCCCTGTGAGACCAGTATTAGTTTCCGCTACACCTCTGCAGGTTCAGTTTATTCCTTGGACCTTCACATTGACGATGAAACACAGAAATGGCATCGGAATTAAATACTAAAGGCCCAATGCCGCCTTAAGTACAAGAATAGAGAATTTTCTTACAGTCGGTGATTGGAGCATTCCCTGTGAGACCAGTATTAGTATCCGCTACACCTCTGCAGGTTCAGTTTATTCCTTGGACCTTCACATTGACGATGAAACACAGAAATCGCATCGGAATTAAATACAAAGGGCACAATGCCGCCTTAAGTACAAGAATGGAGAGTCTTCTTACAGTCGGTGCTTTGAGCATTCCCTGTGAGACCAGTATTAGTTTCCGCTACACCTCTACAGGTTGAATGTATTCCTTGGACCTTCACATTGAAGATGAAACGCAGAAATCGCATCGGATTTATATAAAAATCTCACAATGCCGCCTTAAGTACATGAATAGAGACTCTTCTTACAGTCGGTGCTTTGAGCATTCCCTGTGAGACCAGTATTAGTTTCCGATACGCCACTGCAGGTTCAATGTATTCCTTGGACCTTCAAATTGGCGATGATACACAGAAATAGCATCGGAATTAAATACAAAAGGCACAATGCCGCCTTAAGTACAAGAATAGAGACTCTTCTTACAGTCGGTGCTTTGAGCATTCCCTGTGAGACCAGTATTAGTTTCCGATACGCCACTGCAGGTTCAATGTATTCCTTGGACCTTCAAATTGACGATGAAACACAGAAATCGTATCGGAATTAAATACAAAAGGCACAATGCCGCCTTAAGTACAAGAATAGAGACTCTTCTTACAGTCGGTGCTTTGAGCATTCCCTGTGAGACCAGTATTAGTTTCCGATACGCCACTGCAGGTTCAATGTATTCCTTGGACCTTCAAATTGACGATGATTTACAGAAATCGCATCGGAATTAAATACAAAAGGCACAATGCCGCCTTAAGTACAAGAATAGAGACTCTTCTTACAGTCGGTGCTTTGAGCATTCCCTGTGAGACCAGTATTAGTTTCCGATACACCACTGCAGGTTCAATGTATTCCTTGGACCTTCACATTGACGATGAAACACCGAAATCGCATCGGAATTAAATACAAAAGGCACAATGCCGCCTTAAGTACAAGAATAGAGACTCTTCTTACAGTCGGTGTTTTGAGCATTCCCTGTGAGACCAGTATTAGTTTCCGATACGCCACTGCAGGTTCAATGTATTCCTTGGACTTTCAAATTGACGATGATACACAGAAATCGCATCGGAATTAAATACAAAAGGCACAATGCCGCCTTAAGTACAAGAATAAAGACTCTTCTTACAGTCGGTGCGTTGAGCATTCCCTGTGAGACCAGTTAGTTTCCGATACACCACTGCAGGTTCAATGTATTCCTTTGACCTTCACATTGACGATGCAACACAGAAATCGCATCGGAATTAAATCCAAAACGCACAATGCCGCCTTACGTACGAGAATACAGACTCTACTTACAGTCGGTGCTTTGAGCGTTCCCTGTGAGACCAGTATTAGTTTCCGATACACCACTGCAGGTTCAGTGTATTCCTTGGATCTTCACATTGACGATGAAACACAGATATCGCATCGGAATCAAATACAAAAGGCACAATGCCGCCTTAAGTACAAAAATAGAGACTCTTCTTACAGTCGGTGCTTTGAGCATTCCCTGTGAGACCAGTAATAGTATCCGATACACCACTGCAGGTTCAATGTATTCCTTGGACATACACATTGACGATGAAACACTGAAATTACATCGGAATTAAATACAAAAGGAACAATGCCGCCTTAAGTACAAGAATAGAGACTCTTCTTACCGTCGGTGCTTTGAGCATTCCCTGTGAGACCAGTATTAGTTTCCGCTACACCTCTGCAGGTTCAGTTTGTTCCTTGGACCTTCACATTGACGATGAAACACAAAAATGGCATCGGAATTAAATACAAAAGGCACAATGCCGCCTTAAGTACAAGAGTAGCGACTCTTCTTACAGTCGGTGCTTTGAGCATTCCCTGTGAGACCAGTATTAGTTTCCGATACACCACTGCAGGTTCAATGTATTCCTTGGACATTCACATTGACGATGAAACACAGAAATCGCATCGGAATTAAATCCAAAACGCACAATGCCGCCTTAAGTACAAGAATACAGACTCTTCTTACAGTCGGTGCTTTGAGGTATTCCCTGTGAGACCAGTTTTAGTTTCCGATACGCCACTGCAGGTTCAATGTATTCCCTGGACCTTCAAATTGACGATGATACACAGAAATCGCATCGGAATTAAATACAAAAGGCACAATGCCGCCTTAAGTAAAAGAATAGAGACTCTTCTTACAGTCGGTGCTTTGAGCATTCCCTGTGAGACCAGTATTAGTTTCCGATACACCACTGCAGGTTCAATGAAATCCTAGGACATTCACATTGACGATGAAACACTGAAATTACATCGGAATTAAATACAAAAGGCACAATGGCGCCTTAAGTACAAGAATAGAGATTCTTCTTACAGTCGGTGCTTTGAGCATTCTCTGTGAGACCAGTATTAGTTTCTGCTACACCTCTGCAGGTTCAGTTTATTCCTTGGACCTTCACATTGACGATGAAACACAGAAATGGCTTCGGAATTAAATACAAAAGGCAAAATGCCGCCTTAATTACAAGAATAGAGACTCTTCTCACAGTCGGTGCTTTGAGCATTCCCTGTGAGACCAGTATTAGTTTCCGCTACACCTCTGCAGGTTCAGTTTATTCCTTGGACCTTCACATTGACGATGAAACACAGAAATGGCATCGGAATTAAATACTAAAGGCCCAATGCCGCCTTAAGTACAAGAATAGAGAATTTTCTTACAGCCGGTGATTGGAGCATTCCCTGTGAGACCAGTATTAGTATCCGCTACACCTCTGCAGGTTCAGTTTATTCCTTGGACCTTCACATTGACGATGAAACACAGAAATCGCATCGGAATTAAATACAAAGGGCACAATGCCGCCTTAAGTACAAGAATGGAGAGTCTTCTTACAGTCGGTGCTTTGAGCATTCCCTGTGAGACCAGTATTAGTTTCCGCTACACCTCTACAGGTTGAATGTATTCCTTGGACCTTCACATTGACGATGAAACGCAGAAATCGCATCGGAATTAAATACAAATCTCACAATGCCGCCTTAAGTACATGAATAGAGACTCTTCTTACAGTCGGTGTTTTGAGCATTCCCTGTGAGACCAGTATTAGTTTCCGATACGCCACTGCAGATTCAATGTATTCCTTGGACCTTCAAATTGGCGATGATACACAGAAATAGCATCGGAATTAAATACAAAAGGCACAATGCCGCCTTAAGTACAAGAATAGAGACTCTTCTTACAGTCGGTGCTTTGAGCATTCCCTGTGAGACCAGTATGAGTTTCCGATACGCCACTGCAGGTTCAGTGTATTCCTTGGACCTTCAAATTGACGATGATTTACAGAAATCGCATCGGAATTAAAAACAAAAGGCACAATGCCGCCTTATGTACAAGAATAGAGACTCTTCTTACAGTCGGTGCTTTGAGCATTCCCTGTGAGACCAGTATTAGTTTCCGATACACCACTGCAGGTTCAATGTATTCCTTGGACCTTCACATTGACGATGAAACACAGAAATCGCATCGGAATTAAATACAAAAGGCACAATGCCGCCTTAAGTACAAGAATAGAGACTCTTCTTACAGTCGGTGTTTTGAGCATTCCCTGTGAGACCAGTATTAGTTTCCGATACGCCACTGCAGGTTCAATGTATTCCTTGGACTTTCAAATTGACGATGATACACAGAAATCGCATCGGAATTAAATACAAAAGGCACAATGCCGCCTTAAGAACAAGAATAAAGACTCTTCTTACAGTCGGTGCGTTGAGCATTCCCTGTGAGACCAGTTAGTTTCCGATACACCACTGCAGGTTCAATGTATTCCTTTGACCTTCACATTGACGATGCAACACAGAAATCGCATCGGAATTAAATCCAAAACGCACAATGCCGCCTTACGTACGAGAATACAAACTCTACTTACAGTCGGTGCTTTGAGCGTTCCCTGTGAGGCCAGTATTAGTTTCCGATACACCACTGCAGGTTCAGTGTATTCCTTGGATCTTCACATTGACGATGAAACACAGATATCGCATCGGAATCAAATACAAAAGGCACAATGCCGCCTTAAGTACAAGAATAGAGACTCTTCTTACAGTCGCTGCTTTGAGCATTCCCTGTGAGACCAGTAATAGTATCCGATACACCACTGCAGGTTCAATGTATTCCTTGGACATACACATTGACGATGAAACACAGAAATTACATCGGAATTAAATACAAAAGGAACAATGCCGCCTTAAGTACAAGAATAGAGACTCTTCTTACCGTCGGTGCTTTGAGCATTCCCTGTGAGACCAGTATTAGTTTCCGCTACACCTCTGCAGGTTCAGTTTGTTCCTTGGACCTTCACATTGACGATGAAACACAAAAATGGCATCGGAATTAAATACAAAAGGCACAATGCCGCCTTAAGTACAAGAGTAGCGACTCTTCTTACAGTCGGTGCTTTGAGCATTCCCTGTGAGACCAGTATTAGTCTCCGATACACCACTGCAGGTTCAATGTATTTCTTGGACATTCACATTGACGATGAAACACAGAAATCGCATCGGAATTAAATCCAAAACGCACAATGCCGCCTTAAGTACAAGAATACAGACTCTTCTTACAGTCGGTGCTTTGAGGTATTCCCTGTGAGACCAGTTTTAGTTTCCGATACGCCACTGCAGGTTCAATGTATTCCCTGGACCTTCAAATTGACGATGATACACAGAAATCGCATCGGAATTAAATACAAAAGGCACAATGCCGCCTTAAGTAAAAGAATAGAGACTCTTCTTACAGTCGGTGCTTTGAGCATTCCCTGTGAGACCAGTATTAGTTTCCGATACACCACTGCAGGTTCAATGTATTCCTTGGACCTTCACAATGACGATGAAACACAGAAATCGCATAGGAATTAAATACAAAAGGCACAATGCCGCCTTAAGTACAAGAATAGAGACTCTTCTTACAGTCGGTGGTTTGAGCATTCCCTGTGAGACCAGTATTAGTTTCCGATACACCACTGCAAATTCAATGTATTCCTTGGACCTTCAAATTGACGATGATACACAGAAATCGCATCGGATTTAAATACAAAAGGCACAATGGCGCCTTAAGTACAAGAATAGAGACTCTTCTTACAGTCGGTGCTTTGAGCATTCCCTGTGGGACCAGTATTAGGTTCCGATACACCACTGCAGGTTCAATGTATTCCTTGGACCTTCAAATTGACGATGATACACAGAAATCGATTCGGAATTAAATACAAAAGGCAGAATGCCGCCTTAAGTACAAGAATAGAGACTCTTCTTACAGTCGGTGCTTTGAGCATTCTCTGTGAGACCAGTATTAGTTTCCGATACGCCACTGCAGGTTCAATGTATTCCTTGGACCTTCAAATTGACGATGATACACAGAAAAAGCATCGGAATTACATACAAAAGGCACAATGCCGCCTTAAGTACAAGAGTAGCGACTCTTCTTACAGTCGGTGCTTTGAGCATTCGCTGTGAGACCAGTATTAGTTTCCGATACACCACTGCAGGTTCAATGTATTCCTTGGACTTTCACATTGACGATCAAACACAGAAATCGCATCGGAATTAAATCCAAAACGCACAATGCCGCCTCAAGTACAAGAATACAGACTCTACTTACAGTCGGTGATTTGAGCATTCCCTGTGAGACCAGTATTAGTTTCCAATACACCACTGCAGGTTCAATGTATTCCTTGGACGTTCACAGTGACGATGAAACACAGAAATTGCATCGGAATCAAATACAAAAGGCACAATGCCGCCTTATGTACAAGAATAGAGACTCTTCTTACAGTCGGTGCTTTGAGCATTCCCTGTGAGACCAGAATTAGTTTCCGATACACCACCGCAGGTTCAATGTATTCCTTGGACCATCAAATTGACGATGATACACAGAAATCGCATCGGAATTAATTACAAAGCACACAATGCCGCCTTAAGTACAAGAATAGAGACTCTTCTTACAGTCGGTGATTTGAGCATTCCCTGTGAGACCAGTATTAGTTTCCGATACGCCACTGCAGGTTCAATGTATTCCTTGGACCTCCAAATTGACGATGATACACAGAAATTGCATCGGAATTAAATACAAAAGACACAATGCCGCCTTAAGTACGAGAATAGAGACTCTTCTAACAGTCGGTGCTTTGAGCATTCCCTGTGAGAACAGTATTAGTTTCTTATACACCACTGCAGGTTCAATGAATTCCTTGGACCTTCACATTGACGATGAGACACAGAAACGGTATCGGAATTAAATCCAAAACGCACAATGCCGCCTTAAGTACATGAATAAAGACTCTTCTTACAGTCGGTGCTTTGAGCATTCCCTGTGAGACCAGCATTAGTTTGCGATACACCACTGCAGGTTCAATGTATTCCTTGGACCTTCACATTGACGATGAAACACAGAAATTGCATCGGAATCAAATACAAAAGGCACAATGCCGCCTTATGTACAAGAATAGAGACACTTCTTACAGTCGGTGCTTTGAGCATTCCCTGTGAGACCAGAATTAGTTTCCGATACACCACTTCAGGTTCAATGTATTCCTTGGACCTTCAAATTGACGATGATACACAGAAATCGCATCGGAATTAATTACAAAGCACACAATGCCGCCTTAAGTACAAGAATAGAGACTCTTCTTACAGTCGGTGCTTTGAGCATTCCCTGTGAGACCAGTATTAGTTTCCGATACGCCACTGCAGGTTCAATGTATTCCTTGGACCTTCAAATTGACGATGATACACAGAAATTGCATCGGAATTAAATACAAAAGACACAATGCCGCCTTAAGTACGAGAATAGAGACTCTTCTTACTGTCGGTGCTTTGAGCATTCCCTGTGAGACCAGTATTAGTTTCTTATACACCACTGCAGGTTCAATGTATTCCTTGGACCTTCACATTGACCTTGAGACACAGAAACGGTATCGGAATTAAATCCAAAACGCACAATGCCGGTTTAAGTACAAGAATAAAGACTCTTCTTACAGTCGGTGCTTTGAGCATTCCCTGTGAGACCAGTATTAGTTTGCGATACACCACTGCAGGTTCAATGTATTCCTTGGACCTTCACATTGACGATGAAACACAGAAATCGCATCGGAATTAAATACAAAAGGCACAATGCCGCCTTAAGTACAAGAATAGAGACTCTTCTTACAGTCGGTGCTTTGAGCATTCCCTGTGGGACCAGTATTAGTTTCCGATACACCACTGCAGGATCAATGTATACCTTGGACCTTCAAATTGACGATCATACACAGATATCGCATCGGAATTAAATACAGAAGGCACAATGCCGACTTAAGTACAAGAATAGAGACTCTTCTTACAGTCGGTGCTTTGAGCATTCCCTTTGGGACCAGTATTAGTTTCCGATACACCACTGCAGGTTAATGTATTCCTTGGACCTTCAAATTGACGATGATACACAGATATCGCAACGGAATTAAATACAAAAGGCACAATGCCGCCTTAAGTACAAGAATAGAGACTCTTCTTACTGTCGGTGCTTTGAGCATTCCCTGTGAGACCAGTTAGTTTCCGATACACCACTGCAGGTTCAATGTATTCCTTGGACCTTCACATTGACGATGAAACACAGAAATCGCATCGGAAATAAATCCAAAACGCACAATGCCGCCTTATGTACAGGAATACAGACTCTACTTACAGTCGGTGCTTTGAGCATTCCCTGTGAGACCAGTATTAGTTTCCGATACACCACTGCAGGTTCAGTGTATTCCTTGGACCTTCACATTGACGATGAAACACAGAAATCGCATCGGAATCAAATACAAAAGGCACAATGCCGCCTTAAGTACAAGAGTAGAGACTCTTCTTACAGTCGGTGCTTTGAGCATTCCCTGTGAGACCAGTAATAGTATCCGATACACCACTGCAGGTTCAATCTATTCCTTGGACATACACATTGAGGATGAAACACTGAAATTACATCGGAATTAAATACAAAAGGCACAATGCCGCCTTAAGTACAAGAATAGAGACTCTTCTTACCGTCGGTGCTTTGAGCATTCCCTGTGAGACCAGTATTAGTTTCCGATACACCACTGGAGGTTCAATGAATTCCTTGGACATTCACATTGACGATGAAACACTGAAATTATATCGGAATTAAATACAAAAGGCACAATGCCGCCTTAAGTACAAGAATACAGACTCTACTTACAGTCGGTGCTTTGAGCATTCCCTGTGAGACCAGTATTAGTTTCCGATACACCACTGCAGGTTCAGTGTATTCCTTGGACCTTCACATTGACGATGAAACACAGAAATCGCATCGGAATCAAATACAAAAGGCACAATGCCGCCTTAAGTACAAGAATAGAGACTCTTCTTACAGTCGGTGCTTTGAGCATTCCCTGTGAGACCAGTATTAGTTTCCGATACACCACTGCAAGTTCAATGTATTCCTTGTACCTTCAAATTGACGATGATACACAGAAATCGCATCGGATTTAAGTACAAAAGGCACAATGCCGCCTTAAGTACAAGAATAGAGACTATTCTTACAGTCGGTGCTTTGAGCATTCCCTGTGAGACCAGTATTAGTCTCCGATACACCACTGCAGGTTCAATGTATTCCTTGGACCTTCAAATTGACGATGAAACACAGAAATCGATTCGGAATTAAATACAAAAGGCACAATGCCGCCTTAAGTACAAGAATAGAGACTCTTCTTACAGTCGGTGCTTTGAGCATTCCCTGTGAGACCAGTATTAGTTTCCAATACACCATTGCAGGATCAATGTATTCCTTGGACCTTTACATTGACGATGAAACACAGAAATTGCATCGGGATCAAATACAAAATGCACAATGCCGCCTTAAGTACAAGAATAGAGACTCTTCTTACAGTCGGTGCTTTGAGCATTCCCTGTGAGACCAGAATTAGTTTCCGATACACCACCGCAAGTTCAATGTATTCCTTGTACCTTCAAATTGACGATGATACACAGAAATCGCATCGGAATTAAATACAAAGCACACAATGCCGCCTTAAGTACAAGAATAGAGACTCTCCTTACAGTCGGTGCTTTGAGCATTCCCTGTGAGACCAGTATTAGTTTCCGATACGCCACTGCAGGTTCAATGTATTCCTTGGACCTTCAAATTGACGATGATACACAGAAATCGCATAGGAATTAAATACTAAAGGCACAATGCCGCCTTAAGTACAAGAATAGATACTCTTCCTACAGTCGGTGCTTTGAGCATTCCCTGTGAGACCAGTATTAGTTTCCGATACGCCACTGCAGGTTCAATGTATTCCTTGGACCTTCAAATTGACGATGATACACAGAAATAGCATCGGAATTAAATACAAAAGGCACAATGCCGCCTTAAGTACAAGATTAGCGACTCTTCTTACAGTCGGTGCTTTGAGCATTCGCTGTGAGACCAGTATTAGTTTCCGATACACCACTGCAGGTTCAATGTATTCCTTGGACCTTCACATTGACGATGAAACACAGAAATCGCATCGGAATTAAATCCAAAACGCTCAATGCCGCCTCAAGTACAAGAATACAGACTCTACTTACAGTCTTTGCTTTGAGCATTCCCTGTGAGACCAGTATTAGTTTCCAATACACCACTGCAGGTTCAATGTATTCCTTGGACCTTCACAGTGACGATGAAACACAGAAATTGCATCGGAATCAAATACAAAAGGCACAATGCCGCCTTAAGTACAAGAATAGAGACTCTTCTTACCGTCGGTGCTTTGAGCATTCCCTGTGAGACCAGTATTAGTTTCCGATACAGCACTGGAGGTTCAATGAATTCCTTGGACATTCACATTGACGATGAAACACTGAAATTATATCGGAATTAAATACAAAAGGCACAATGCCGCCTTAAGTACAAGAATACAGACTCTACTTACAGTCGGTGCTTTGAGCATTCCCTGTGAGACCAGTATTAGTTTCCGATACACCACTGCAGGTTCAGTGTATTCCTTGGACCTTCACATTGACGATGAAAGACAGAAATCGCATCGGAATCAAATACAAAAGGCACAATGTCGCCTTAAGTACAAGAATAGAGACTCTTCTTACAGTCGGTGCTTTGAGCATTCCCTGTGAGACCAGTATTAGTTTCCGATACACCACTGCAAGTTCAATGTATTCCTTGTACCTTCAAATTGACGATGATACACAGAAATCACATCGGATTTAAGTACAAAAGGCACAATGCCGCCTTAACTACAAGAATAGAGACTATTCTTACAGTCGGTGCTTTGAGCATTCCCTGTGAGACCAGTATTAGTTTCCGATACACCACTGCAGGTTCAATGTATTCCTTGGACCTTCAAATTGACGATGAAACACAGAAATCGATTCGGAATTAAATACAAAAGGCACAATGCCGCCTTAAGTACAAGAATAGAGACTCTTCTTACAGTCGGTGCTTTGAGCATTCCCTGTGAGACCAGTATTAGTTTCCAATACACCATTGCAGGATCAATGTATTCCTTGGACCTTTACATTGACGATGAAACACAGAAATTGCATCGGGATCAAATACAAAATGCACAATGCCGCCTTAAGTACAAGAATAGAGACTCTTCTTACAGTCGGTGTTTTGAGCATTCCCTGTGAGACCAGAATTAGTATCCGATACACCACCGCAAGTTCAATGTATTCCTTGTACCTTCAAATTGACGATGATACACAGAAATCGCATCGGAATTAAATACAAAGCACACAATGCCGCCTTAAGTACAAGAATAGAGACTCTCCTTACAGTCGGTGCTTTGAGCATTCCCTGTGAGACCAGTATTAGTTTCCGATACGCCACTGCAGGTTCAATGTATTCCTTGGACCTTCAAATTGACGACGATACACAGAAATCGCATAGGAATTAAATACTAAAGGCACAATGCCGCCTTAAGTACAAGAATAGATACTCTTCCTACAGTCGGTGCTTTGAGCATTCCCTGTGAGACCAGTATTAGTTTCCGATACACCACTGCAGGTTCAATGTATTCCTTGGACCTTCACATTGACGATGAAACACAGAAATCGCATAGGAATTAAATACTTAAGGCACAATGCCGCCTTAAGTACAAGAATAGAGACTCTTCTTACAGTCGGTGCTTTGAGCATTCCCTGTGAGACCAGTATTAGTTTCCGATACACCACTGCAAATTCAATGTATTCCTTGGACCTTCAAATTGACGATGATACACAGAAATCGCATCGCATTTAAATACAAAAGGCACAATGGCGCCTTAAGTACAAGAATAGAGACTCTTCTTACAGTCGGTGTTTTGAGCATTCCCTGTGGGACCAGTATTAGGTTCCGATACACCACTGCAGGTTGAATGTTTTCCTTGGACCTTCAAATTGACGATGATACACAGAAATCGATTCGGAATTAAATACAAAAGGCACAATGCCGCCTTAAGTTCAAGAATAGAGACTCTTCTTACAGCCGGTGCTTTGAGCATTCTCTGTGAGACCAGTATTAGATTCCGATACGCCACTGCAGGTTCAATGTATTCCTTGGACCTTCAAATTGACGATGATACACAGAAATAGCATCGGAATTAAATAAAAAAGGCACAATGCCGCCTTAAGTACAAGATTAGCGACTCTTCTTACGGTCGGTGCTTTGAGCATTCGCTGTGAGACCAGTATTAGTTTCCGATACACCACTGCAGGTTCAATGTATTCCTTGGACCTTCACATTGACGATGAAACACAGAAATCGCATCGGAATTAAATCCAAAACGCTCAATGCCGCCTCAAGTACAAGAATACAGACTCTACTACAGTCGGTGCTTTGAGCATTCCCTGTGAGACCAGTATTAGTTTCCAATACACCACTGCAGGTTCAATGTATTCCTTGGACCTTCACAGTGACGATGAAACACAGAAATTGCATCGGAATCAAATACAAAAGGCACAATGCCGCCTTATGTACAAGAATAGAGACTCTTCTTACAGTCGGTGCTTTGAGCATTCCCTGTGAGACCAGAATTAGTTTCCGATACAGCACCGCATGTTCGATGTATTCCTTGGACCTTAAAATGGACGATGATACACAGAAATCGCATCGGAATTAAATACAAAGCACACAATGCCGCCTTAAGTACAAGAATAGAGACTCTCCTTACAGTCGGTGCTTTGAGCATTCCCTGTGAGACCAGTATTAGTTTCCGATATGCCACTGCAGGTTCAATGTATTCCTTGGACCTTCAGATTGACGATGATACACAGAAATTGCATCGGAATTAAATACAAAAGGCACAATGCCGCCTTAAGTACGAGAATAGAGACTCTTCTTGCAGTCGGTGCTTTGAGCATTCCCTGTGAGACCAGTATTAGTTTCTTATGCACCACTGCAGGTTCAATGTATTCCTTGGACCTTCACATTGACGATGAGACACAGAAACGGTATCGGAATTAAATCCAAAACGCACAATGCCGCCTCAAGTACAAGAATAAAGACTCTTCTTACAGTCGGTGCTTTGAGCTTTCCCTGTGAGACCAGTATTAGTTTGCGATACACCACTGCAGGTTCAATGTATTCCTTGGACTCTCACATTGACGATGAAACACAGAAATCGCATTGGAATTAAATACAAAAGGTACAATGCCGCCTTAAGTACAAGAATAGAGACTCTTCTTATGGTCGGTGGTTTGAGCATTCCCTGTGGGACCAGTATTAGTTTCCGATACACCACTGCAGGATCAATGTATACCTTTGACCTTCAAATTGACGATCATACACAGAAATCGCATCGGAATTAAATACAAGAGGCACAATGCCGCCTTAAGTACAAGAATAGAGACCCTTCTTACAGTCGGAGCTTTGAGCATTCCCTGTGAGACCAGCTAGTTTCCGATACACCACTGCAGGTTTAATGTATTCCTTGGACCTTCACATTGACGATGAATCACAGAAATCGCATCGGAATTAAATCCAAAACGCACAATGCCGCCTTACGTAAAAGAATACAGACTCTACGTACAGTCGATGCTTTGAGCATTCCCTGTGAGACCAGTATTAGTTTCCGATACACCACTGCAGGTTCAGTGTATTCCTTGGACCTTCACATTGACGATGAAACACAGAAATCGCATCGGAATCAAATACAAAAGGCACAATACCGCCTTAAGTACAAGAGTAGAGACTCTTCTTACAGTCGGTGCTTTGAGCATTCCCTGTGAGACCAGTAATAGTATCTGATACAGCACTGGAGGTTCAATCTATTCCTTGGACATACACATTGACGATGAAACACTGAAATTACATCGGAATTAAATACAAAAGGAACAATGCCGCCTTAAGTACAAGAATAGAGACTCTTCATACCGTCGGTGCTTTGAGCATTCCCTGTGAGACCAGTATTAGTTTCCGATACACCACTGGAGGTTCAATGAATTCCTTGGACATTCACATTGACGTTGAAACACTGAAATTATATCGGAATTAAATACAAAAGGCACAATGCCGCCTTAAGTACAAGAATACAGACTCTACTTACAGTCGGTGCTTTGAGCATTCCCTGTGAGACCAGTATTAGTTTCCGATACACCACTGCAAGTTCAATGTATTCCTTGTACCTTCAAATTGACGATGATACACAGAAATCGCATCGGATTTAAGTACTAAAGTCACAATGCCGCCTTAAGTACAAGAATAGAGACTCTTCTTACGGTCTGTGCTTTGAGCATTCCCTGTGAGACCAGTATTAGTTTCCGATACACCACTGCAGGTCCAATGTATTCCTTGGACCTTCAAATTGACGATGATACACAGAAATCGATTCGGAATTAAATACAAAAGGCACAATGCCGCCTTAAGTACAAGAATAGAGACTCTTCTTACAGTCGGTGCTTTGAGCATTCCCTGTGAGACCAGTATTAGTTTCCGATACGCCACTGCAGGTTCAATGTATTCCTTTGACCTTCAAATTGACGATGTTACACAGAAATAGCATCGGAATTAAATACAAAAGGCACAATGCCGCCTTAAGTACAAGAGTAGCGACTCTTCTTACAGTCGGTGCTTTGAGCATTCCCTGTGAGACCAGTATTAGTTTCCGATACACCACTGCAGGTTCAATGTATTCCTTGGACCTTCACATTGACGATGAAACACAGAAATCGCTTCGGAATTAAATCCAAAACGCACAATGCCGCCTCAAGTACAAGAATACAGACTCTACTTACAGTCGGTGCTTTGAGCATTCCCTGTGAGACCAGTATTAGTTTCCAATACACCATTGCAGGTTCAATGTATTCCTTGGACCTTTACATTGACGATGAAACACAGAAATTGCATCGGAATCAAATACAAAAGGCACAATGCCGCCTTAAGTACAAGAAAAGAGACTCTTCTTACAGTCGGTGCTATGAGCATTCCCTGTGAGACCAGTAATAGTATCCGATACACCACTGCAGGTTCAATCTATTCCTTGGACATACACATTGACGATGAAACACTGAAATTACATCGGAATTAAATACAAAAGGAACAATGCCGCCTTAAGTACAAGAATAGAGACTCTTCTTACCGTCGATGCTTTGAGCATTCCCTGTGAGACCAGTATAAGTCTCCGATACACCACTGGAGGTTCAATGAATTCCTTGGACATTCACACTGACGATGAAACACTGAAATAACATCGGAATTAAATACAATAGGCACAATGCCGCCTTAAGTACAAGAATGGAGACTCCTCTTACCGTCGGTGCTTTGAGCATTCCCTGTGAGACCAGTATTAGTTTCCGCTACACCTCAGCAGGTTCAGTATATTCCTTGGACCTTCACATTGACGATGAAACACAGAAATGGCATCGGAATTATATACAAAAGGCACAATGCCGCCTTAAGTACAAGAATAGAGACTCTTCTTACAGTCGGTGCTTAGAGCATTCCCTGTGAGACCAGTATTAGTTTCCTATACACCACTGCAGGTTCAATGTATTCCTTGGACCTTAACATTGACGATGAAACACAGAAACGGTATCGGAATTAAATCCAAAACGCACAATGCCGCCTTAAGTACAAGTATAAAGACTCTTCTTACAGTCGGTGCTTTGAGCATTCCCTGTGAGACCAGTATTAGTTTCTGGTACTCCTCTGCTGGTTCAGTTTGTTCCTTGGACCTTCACATTGACGATGAAACACAGAAATGGCATCGGAATTAATTACAAATGGCACAATGCCGCCTTAAGTACAAGAATAGAGACTCTTCTTACAGTCGGTGCTTTGAGCATTCCCTGTGAGACCAGTATTAGTTTCCGTTACACCTCTGCAGGTTCAGTTTATTCCTTTGACCTTCACATTGACGATGAAACTAAGAAATGGCATCGGAATTAAATACAAAAGGCACAATGCCGCCTTAAGTACAAGAATAGAGACTCTTCTTACAGTTGGTGCTTTGAGCATTCCCTGTGAGACCAGTATTTGTTTCCGATACACCACTGAAGGTTCAATGTCTTCCTTGGACCTTCACATTGACGATGAAACACAGAAATCGCATCGGAATTAAATCCAAAACGCACAATGCCGCCTTAAGTGCAAGAATACAAACTCTACTTACAGTCGGTGCTTAGAGCATTCCCTGTGAGACCAGTATTAGTTTCCGATACACCACTGCAGGTTCAATGTATTCCTTGGACCTTCACATTGACAATGAAACACAGAAATCGCATCGGAATCAAATACAAAAGGCACAATGCCGCCTTAAGTACAAGAATAGAGACTCTTCTTACAATCGGTGCTTTGAGGTATTCCCTGTGAGACCAGATTTAGGTTCCGATACGCCACTGCAGGTTCAATGTATTCCTTGGACCTTCACATTGACGATGAAACACAGAAATCGCATAGGAATTAAATACAAAAGGCACAATGCTGCCTTAAGAACAAGAATAGAGACTCTTCTTACAGTCGGTGCTTTGAGCATTCCCTGTGAGACCAGTATTAGTTTCCGATACACCACAGCAAGTTCAATGTATTCTTTGGACCTTCAAATTGACGATGATACACAGAAATCGCATCGGAAATAAATACAAAAGGCACAATGCCGCCTTAAGTACAAGAATAGAGACTCTTCTTACAGTCGGTGCTTTGAGCATTCCCTGTGAGACCAGTATTAGTTTCCGATACACCACTGCAGGTTCAATGTATTCCTTGGACCTTCAAATTGACGATGATACACTGAAATCGCATCGGAATTAAATACAAAAGGCACAATGCCGCCTTAAGTACAAGAATAGAGACTCTTCTTACAGTCGGTGATTTGAGCATTCCCTGTGAGACCAGTATTAGTTTCCGATACGCCACTGCAGGTTCAATGTATTCCTTGGACCTTCAAATTGACTATGATACACTGAAATCGCATCGGAATTAAATACAAAAGGCACAATGCCGCCTTAAGTACAAGAGTAGCGACTCTTCTTACAGTCGGTGCTTTGAGCATTCCCTGTGAGACCAGTATTAGTTTTCGATACACCACTGCAGGTTCAATGTATTCCTTGGACCTTCACATTGACGATGAAACACAGAAATCGCATCGGAATTAAATCCAAAACGCACAATGCCGCCTTAAGTACAAGAAAACAGACTCTATTTAAAGTCGGTTCTTTGAGCATTCCCTGTGAGACCAGTATTAGTTTCCAATACACCACTGCAGGTTCAATGTATTCCTTGGACCTTCACATTGACGATGAAACACAGAAATCGAATCGGAATCAAATACAAAAGGCCCAATGCCGCCTTAAGTACAAGAATAGAGACTCTTCTTACAGTCGGTGCTTTCAGCATTCCCTGTGAGACCAGTAATAGTATCCGATGCACCACTGCACATTCAATCCATTCCTTGGACGTACACATTGACGATGAAACACTGAAATTACATCGGAATTAGATACAAAAAGAACAATGCCGCCTTAAGTACAAGAATAGAGACTCATCTTACCGTCGGTGCTTTGAGCATTCCCTGTGAGACCAGTATTAGTCTCCGATACACCACTGGAGGTTTAATGAATTCCTTGGACATTCACATTAACGATGAAACACCGACATTACATCGGAATTAAATATAAAAGGCAGAATGCAGCCTTAAGTACAAGAATAGAGACTCTTCTTACCGTCGGTGCTTTGAGCATTCCCTGTGAGACCAGTAATAGTTTCCGTTACACCTCTGCAGGTTCAGTATATTCCTTGGACCATCACATTGACGATGAAACACAGAAATGGCATCGGAAATAAATACGAAAGGCACAATGCCGCCTTAAGTACAAGAATAGAGACTCTTCTTACAGTCGGTGCTTTGAGCATTCCCTGTGAGACCAGTATTAGTTTCCTATACACCACTGCAGGTTCAATGTATTCCTTGGACCTTCACATTGAAGATGAAACACAGAAACGGCATCGGAATTAAATCCAAAACGCACAATGCCGCCTTAAGTACAAGAATAAAGACTCTTCTTACAGTCGGTGCTTTGAGCATTCCCTGTGAGACCAGTATTAGTTTCCGCTACAGCTCTGCAGGTTCAGTTTATTCCTTGGACCTTCACATTGAAGATGATACACTGAAATGGCATCTGAATTAAATACAATAGGCACAATGCCGCCTTAAGTACAAGAATGGAGACTCCTCTTACCGTCGGTGCTTTGAGCATTCCCTGTGAGACCAGTATTAGTTTCCGCTACACCTCTGCAGGTTCAATATATTCCTTGGACCTTCACATTGACGATGAAACACAGAAATGGCATCGGAATAATATACAAAAGGCACAATGCCGCCTTAAGTACAAGAATAGAGACTCTTCTTACAGTCGGTGCTTAGAGCATTCCCTGTGAGACCAGTATTAGTTTCCTATACACCACTGCAGGTTCAATGTATTCCTTGGACCTTAACATTGACGATGAAACACAGAAACGGTATCGGAATTAAATCCAAAACGCACAATGCCGCCTTAAGTACAAGTATAAAGACTCTTCTTACAGTCGGTGCTTTGAGCATTCCCTGTGAGACCAGTATTAGTTTCCGGTACTCCTCTGCTGGTTCAGTTTGTTCCTTGGACCTTCACATTGACGATGAAACACAGAAATGGCATCGGAATTAAATACAAATGGCACAACGCCGCCTTAAGTACAAGAATAGAGACTCTTCTTACAGTCGGTGCTTTGAGCATTCCCTGTGAGACCAGTATTAGTTTCCGTTACACCTCTGCAGGTTCAGTTTATTCCTTGGACCTTCACATTGACGATGAAACTAAGAAATGGCATCGGAATTAAATACAAAAGGCACAATGCCGCCTTAAGTACAAGAATAGAGACTCCTCTTACAGTTGGTGCTTTGAGCATTCCCTGTGAGACCAGTATTTGTTTCCGATACACCACTGAAGGTTCAATGTCTTCCTTGGACCTTCACATTGACGATGAAACACAGAAATCGCATCGGAATTAAATCCAAAACGCACAATGCCGCCTTAAGTGCAAGAATACAAACTCTACTTACAGTCGGTGCTTTGAGCATTCCCTGTGAGACCAGTATTAGTTTCCGATACACCACTGCAGGTTCAATGTATTCCTTGGACCTTCACATTGACAATGAAACACAGAAATCGCATCGGAATCAAATACAAAAGGCACAATGCCGCCTTAAGTACAAGAATAGAGACTCTTCTTACAGTCGGTGCTTTGCGGTATTCCCTGTGAGACCAGATTTAGGTTCCGATACGCCACTGCAGGTTCAATGTATTCCTTGCACCTTCACATTGACGATGAAACACAGAAATCGCATAGGAATTAAATACAAAAGGCACAATGCTGCCTTAAGAACAAGAATAGAGACTCTTCTTACAGTCGGTGCTTTGAGCATTCCCTGTGAGACCAGTATTAGTTTCCGATACACCACAGCAAGTTCAATGTATTCTTTGGACCTTCAAATTGACGATGATACACAGAAATCGCATCGGAAATAAATACAAAAGGCACAATGCCGCCTTAAGTACAAGAAGAGAGACTCTTCTTACAGTCGGTGCTTTGAGCATTCCCTGTGAGACCAGTATTAGTTTCCGATACACCACTGCAGGTTCAATGTATTCCTTGGACCTTCAAATTGACGATGATACACAGAAATCGCATCGGAATTAAATACAAAAGGCACAATGCCGCCTTAAGTACAAGAATAGAGACTCTTCTTACAGTCGGTGATTTGAGCATTCCCTGTGAGACCAGTATTAGTTTCCGATACGCCACTGCAGGTTCAATGTATTCCTTGGACCTTCAAATTGACTATGATACACTGAAATCGCATCGGAATTAAATACAAAAGGCACAATGCCGCCTTAAGTACAAGAGTAGCGACTCTTCTTACAGTCGGTGCTTTGAGCATTCCCTGTGAGACCAGTATTAGTTTTCGATTCACCACTGCAGGTTCAATGTATTCCTTGGACCTTCACATTGACGATGAAACACAGAAATCGCATCGGAATTAAATCCAAAACGCACAATGCCGCCTTAAGTACAAGAAAACAGACTCTATTTAAAGTCGGTTCTTTGAGCATTCCCTGTGAGACCAGTATTAGTTTCCAATACACCACTGCAGGTTCAATGTATTCCTTGGACCTTCACATTGACGATGAAACACAGAAATCGCATCGGAATCAAATACAAAAGGCCCAATGCCGCCTTAAGTACAAGAATAGAGACTCTTCTTACAGTCGGTGCTTTCAGCATTCCCTGTGAGACCAGTAATAGTATCCGATGCACCACTGCACATTCAATCCATTCCTTGGACGTACACATTGACGATGAAACACTGAAATTACATCGGAATTAGATACAAAAAGAACAATGCCGCCTTAAGTACAAGAATAGAGACTCATCTTACCGTCGGTGCTTTGAGCATTCCCTGTGAGACCAGTATTAGTCTCCGATACACCACTGGAGGTTTAATGAATTCCTTGGACATTCACATTAACGATGAAACACCGAAATTACATCGGAATTAAATACAAAAGGCAGAATGCAGCCTTAAGTACAAGAATAGAGACTCTTCTTACCGTCGGTGCTCTGAGCATTCCCTGTGAGACCAGTAATAGTTTCCGTTACACCTCTGCAGGTTCAGTATATTCCTTGGACCATCACATTGACGATGAAACACAGAAATGGCATCGGAAATAAATACAAAAGGCACAATGCCGCCTTAAGTACAAGAATAGAGACTCTTCTTACAGTCGGTGCTTTGAGCATTCCCTGTGAGACCAGTATTAGTTTCCTATACACCACTGCAGGTTCAATGTATTCCTTGGACCTTCACATTGACGATGAAACACAGAAACGGCATCGGAATTAAATCCAAAACGCACAATGCCGCCTTAAGTACAAGAATAAAGACTCTTCTTACAGTCGGTGCTTTGAGCATTCCCTGTGAGACCAGTATTAGTTTCCGCTACAGCTCTGCAGGTTCAGTTTATTCCTTGGACCTTCACATTGAAGATGAAACACAGAAATGGCATCTGAATTAAATACAAAAGGCACAATGCCGCCTTAAGTACAAGAATAGAGACTCATCTTACCGTCGGTGCTTTGAGCACTCCCTGTGAGACAAGTATCAGTTTCCGATACACCACTGGAGGTTCAATGAATTCCTTGGACATTCACATTGACGATGAAACACTGAAATTACATCGGAATTAAATAAAAAAGGCACAATAACGCCATAAGTAAAAGAATAGAGACTCTTCTTACCGTCGGTGCTTTGAGCATTCCCTGTGAGACCAGTATTAGTTTCCGATACACCACTGCAGGTTCAATGTATTCCTTGGACCTTCACATTGACCATGAAACACAGAAATGGCATCGGAATTAAATCCAAAACGCACAATGCCGCCTTAAGTACAAGAATAGAGACCTTTCTTACAGTCGGTGCTTTAAGCATTCCCTATGAGACCAGTATTAGTTTCCGATACACCACTGCAGGTTCAATGTATTCCTTGGACCTTCACATTGACGATGAAACACAGAAATGGCATCGGAATTAAATCCAAATCGCACAATGCCGCCTTAAGTACTAGAATAGAGACTCTTCTTACAGTCGGTGATTTGAGCATTCCCTGTGAGACCAGTATTAGTATCCGCTACACCTCTGCAGGTTCAGTTTATTCCTTGGACCTTCACATTGACGATGAAACACAGAAATCGCATTGGAATTAAATGCAAAGCGCTCAATGCCGCCTTAAGTACAAGAATAGAGACTCTTCTTACATTCTGTGCTTTGAGCATTCGCTGTGAGACCAGTATTAGTTTCCGCTACACCTCTGCAGGTTCAGTTTATTCCTTGGACCTTCACATTGACGATGAAACACAGAAATCGCATCGGAATTAAATACAAAAGGCACAATGCCGCCTTTAGTACAAGAATAGAGACTCTTCTTACAGTGGGTGCTTTGTGCATTCCCTGTGAGACCAGTAATTGTATCCGATACACCACTGCAGGTTCAATCTATTCCTTGGACATACACATTGACGATGAAACACAGAAATTACATCGGAATTAAATACAAAAGGAACAATGCCGTCTTAAATACAAGAATAGAGACTCTTCTTACCGTCGATGCTTTGAGTATTCCCTGTGAGACCAGTATTCGTTTCCGATACACCACTCGAGGTTCAATGAATTCCTTGGACATTCACATTGACGATGAAACACAGAAATGGCATCGGAATTAAATCCAAAACGAACAATGCCGCCATAAGTACTAGAATAGAGACTCTTCTTACAGTCGGTGCTTTGAGCACTCCCTGTGAGACCAGTATTAGCTTCCGCTACACCTCTGCAGGTTCAGTTTATTCCTTGGACCTTCACATTGACGATGAAACACAGAAATGGCATCGGAATTAAATACTAAAGGCACAATGCCGCCATAAGTACAAGAATAGAGACACTTCTTACAGTCGGTGATTTGAGCATTCCCTGTGAGGCCAGTATAAGTTTCCGCTACACCTCTGCAGGTTCAGTTTATTCCTTGGACCTTCACATTGACCATGAAACACAGAAATGGCATCGGAATTAAATCCAAAACGCACAATGCCGCCTTAAGTACAAGAATAGAGACCTTTCTTACAGTCGGTGCTTTAAGCATTCCCTATGAGACCAGTATTAGTTTCCGATACACCACTGCAGGTTCAATGTATTCCTTGGACCTTCACATTGACCATGAAACACAGAAATGGCATCGGAATTAAATCCAAAACGCACAATGCCGCCTTAAGTACAAGAATAGAGACCTTTCTTACAGTCGGTGCTTTAAGCATTCCCTATGAGACCAGTATTAGTTTCCGATACACCACTGCAGGTTCAATGTATTCCTTGGACCTTCACATTGACGATGAAACACAGAAATGGCATCGGAATTAAATCCAAATCGCACAATGCCGCCTTAAGTACTAGAATAGAGACTCTTCTTACAGTCGGTGATTTGAGCATTCCCTGTGAGACCAGTATTAGTATCCGCTACACCTCTGCAGGTTCAGTTTATTCCTTGGACCTTCACATTGACGATGAAACACAGAAATCGCATTGGAATTAAATGCAAAGCGCTCAATGCCGCCTTAAGTACAAGAATAGAGACTCTTCTTACATTCTGTGCTTTGAGCATTCGCTGTGAGACCAGTATTAGTTTCCGCTACACCTCTGCAGGTTCAGTTTATTCCTTGGACCTTCACATTGACGATGAAACACAGAAATCGCATCGGAATTAAATACAAAAGGCACAATGCCGCCTTTGGTACAAGAATAGAGACTCTTCTTACAGTGGGTGCTTTGTGCATTCCCTGTGAGACCAGTAATTGTATCCGATACACCACTGCAGGTTCAATCTATTCCTTGGACATACACATTGACGATGAAACACAGAAATTACATCGGAATTAAATACAAAAGGAACAATGCCGTCTTAAATACAAGAATAGAGACTCTTCTTACCGTCGATGCTTTGAGTATTCCCTGTGAGACCAGTATTCGTTTCCGATACACCACTCGAGGTTCAATGAATTCCTTGGACATTCACATTGACGATGAAACACAGAAATGGCATCGGAATTAAATCCAAAACGAACAATGCCGCCATAAGTACTACAATAGAGACTCTTCTTACAGTCGGTGCTTTGAGCACTCCCTGTGAGACCAGTATTAGCTTCCGCTACATCTCTGCAGGTTCAGTTTATTCCTTGGACCTTCACATTGACGATGAAACACAGAAATGGCATCGGAATTAAATACTAAAGGCACAATGCCGCCATAAGTACAAGAATAGAGACACTTCTTACAGTCGGTGATTTGAGCAGACCCTGTGAGGCCAGTATAAGTTTCCGCTACACCTCTGCAGGTTCAGTTTATTCCTTGGACCCTCACATTGACGATGAAACACAGAAATCGCATCGGAATTAAATACAAAATGCACAATGCCGCCTTATGTACAAGAATAGAGACTCTTCTTACAGTCGGTGCTTTGAGCATTCCCTGTGAGACCAGTAATTGTATCCGATACACCACTGCAGGTTCAATCTATTCCTTGGACATACACATTGACGATGAAACACAGAAATTACATCGGAATTAAATACACAAGGAACAATGCCGCCTTAAGTACAAGAATAGAGACTCTTCTTACCGTCGGTGCTTTGAGCATTCCCTGTGAGACCAGTATTCGTTTCCGATACACCACTGGAGGTTCAATGAATTCCTTGAACATTCACATTGACGATGAAAGACTGAAATTACATCGGAATTAAATACAGAAGGCACAATGCCGCCTTAAGTACAAGAATAGAGACTCTTCATACTGTCAGTGCCTTCAGCATTCCCTGTGAGACCAGTATTAGTTTCCGATACACCACTGCAGGTCCAATGTATTCCTTGGACCTTCACATTGACGATGAAACACAGAAATCGCATCGGAATTAAATCCAAAACGCACAATGCCGCCTCAAGTACGAGTATAGAGACTCTTCTTACAGTCGGTGCTTTGAGCATTCCCTGTGAGACCAGTATTAGTTTCTTATACACCGCTGCAGGTTCAATGTATTCCCTGGACCTTCAAATTGAAGAAGAAACACAGAAATCGCATCGGATTTAAGTACTAAAGTCACAATGCCGCCTTAAGTACAAGAATAGAGACTCTTCTTACAGTCGGTGCTTTGAGCATTCCCTGTGAGACCAGTATTAGTTTCCGATACACCACTGCAGGTTCAATGTATTCCTTGGACCTTCAAATTGACGATGATACACAGAAATCGATTCGGAATTAAATACAAAAGGCACAATGCCGCCTTAAGTACAAGAAAAGAGACTCTTCTTACAGTCGGTGCTTTGAGCATTCCCTGTGAGACCAGTATTAGTTTCCGATACGCCACTGCAGGTTCAATGTATTCCTTTGACCTTCAAATTGACGATGTTACACAGAAATAGCATCGGAATTAAATACAAAAGGCACAATGCCGCCTTAAGTACAAGAGTAGCGACTCTTCTTACAGTCGGTGCTTTGAGCATTCCCTGTGAGACCAGTATTAGTTTCCGATACACCACTGCAGGTTCAATGTATTCCTTGGACCTTCACATTGACGATGAAACACAGAAATCGCTTCGGAATTAAATCCAAAACGCACAATGCCGCCTCAAGTACAAGAATACAGACTCTACTTACAGTCGGTGTTTTGAGCATTCCCTGTGAGACCAGTATTAGTTTCCAATACACCATTGCAGGTTCAATGTATTCCTTGGACCTTTACATTGACGATGAAACACAGAAATTGCATCGGAATCAAATACAAAAGGCACAATGCCGCCTTAAGTACAAGAAAAGAGACTCTTCTTACAGTCGGTGCTATGAGCATTCCCTGTGAGACCAGTAATAGTATCCGATACACCACTGCAGGTAAATCTATTCCTTGGACATACACATTGACGATGAAACACAGAAATCACATCGGAATTAAATACAAAAGGAACAATGCCGCCTTAAGTACAAGAATAGAGACCCTTCTTACCGTCGGTGCTTTGAGCATTCCCTGTGAGACCAGTATTAGTCTCCGATACACCACTGGAGGTTCAATGAATTCCTTGGACATTCACACTGACGATGAAACACTGAAATTACATCGGAATTAAATACAATAGGCACAATGCCGCCTTAAGTACAAGAATGGAGACTCCTCTTACCGTCGGTGCTTTGAGCATTCCCTGTGAGACCAGTATTAGTTTCCGCTACACCTCTGCAGGTTCAGTATATTCCTTGGACCTTCACATTGACGATGAAACACAGAAATGGCATCGGAATTATATACAAAAGGCACAATGCCGCCTTAAGTACAAGAAAAGAGACTCTTCTTACAGTCGCTGCTTAGAGCATTCCCTGTGAGACCAGTATTAGTTTCCTATTCACCACTGCAGGTTCAATGTATTCCTTGGACCTTAACATTGACGATGAAACACAGAAACGGTATCGGAATTAAATCCAAAACGCACAATGCCGCCTTAAGTACAAGTATAAAGACTCTTCTTACAGTCGGTGCTTTGAGCATTCCCTGTGAGACCAGTATTAGTTTCCGGTACACCTCTGCTGGTTCAGTTTGTTCCTTGTACCTTCACATTGACGATGAAACACAGAAATGGCATCGGAATTAAATACAAATGGCACAATGCCGCCTTAAGTACAAGAATAGAGACTCTTCTTACAGTCGGTGCTTTGAGCATTCCCTGTGAGACCAGTATTAGTTTCCGTTACACCTCTGCAGGTTCAGTTTATTCCTTGGACCTTCACATTGACGATGAAACTAAGAAATGGCATCGGAATTAAATACAAAAGGCACAATGCCGCCTTAAGTACAAGAATAGAGACTCTTCTTACAGTTGGTGCTTTGAGCATTCCCTGTGAGACCAGTATTTGTTTCCGATACACCACTGAAGGTTCAATGTCTTCCTTGGACCTTCACATTGACGATGAATCACAGAAATCGCATCGGAATTAAATCCAAAACGCACAATGCCGCCTTAAGTGCAAGAATACAAACTCTACTTACAGTCGGTGCTTTGAGCATTCCCTGTGAGACCAGTATTAGTTTCCGATACACCACTGCAGGTTCAATGTATTCCTTGGACCTTCACATTGACAATGAAACACAGAAATCGCATCGGAATCAAATACAAAAGCCACAATGCCGCCTTAAGTACAAGAATAGAGACTCTTCTTACAGTCGGTGCTTTGAGGTATTCCCTGTGAGACCAGATTTAGGTTCCGATACGCCACTGCAGGTTCAATGTATTCCTTGGACCTTCACATTGACGATGAAACACAGAAATCGCATAGGAATTAAATACAAAAGGCACAATGCTGCCTTAAGAACAAGAATAGAGACTCTTCCTACAGTCGGTGCTTTGAGCATTCCCTGTGAGACCAGTATTAGTTTCCGATACACCACTGCAAGTTCAATGTATTCTTTGGACCTTCAAATTGACGATGATACACAGAAATCGCATCGGAAATAAATACAAAAGGCACAATGCCGCCTTAAGTACAAGAATAGAGACTCTTCTTACAGTCGGTGCTTTGAGCATTCCCTGTGAGACCAGTATTAGTTTCCGATACACCACTGCAGGTTCAATGTATTCCTTGGACCTTCAAATTGACGATGATACACAGAAATCGCATCGGAATTAAATACAAAAGGCACAATGCCGCCTTAAGTACAAGAATAGAGACTCTTCTTACAGTCGGTGATTTGAGCATTCCCTGTGAGACCAGTATTAGTTTCCGATACGCCACTGCAGGTTCAATGTATTCCTTGGACCTTCAAATTGACGATGATACACTGAAATCGCTTCGGAATTAAATACAAAAGGCACAATGCCGCCTTAAGTACAAGAGTAAAGACTCTTCTTACAGTCGGTGCTTTGAGCATTCCCTGTGAGACCAGTATTAGTTTCCGATACACCACTGCAGGTTCAATGTATTCCTTGGACCTTCACATTGACGATGAAACACAGAAATCGCATCGGAATTAAATCCAAAACGCACAATGCCGCCTTAAGTACAAGAAAACAGACTCTATTTAAAGTCGGTTCTTTGAGCATTCCCTGTGAGACCAGTATTAGTTTCCAATACACCACTGCAGGTTCAATGTATTCCTTGGACCTTCACATTGACGATGAAACACAGAAATCGCATCGGAATCAAATACAAAAGGCACAATGCCGCCCTAAGTACAAGAATAGAGACTCTTCTTACAGTCGGTGCTTTGAGCATTCCCTGTGAGACCAGTAATAGTATCCGATGCACCACTGCACATTCAATCAATTCCTTGCACGTACACATTGACGATGAAACACTGAAATTACATCGGAATTAGATACAAAAAGAACAATGCCGCCGTAAGTACAAGAATAGAGACTCATCTTACCGTCGGTGCTTTGAGCATTCCCTGTGAGACCAGTATTAGTCTCCGATACACCACTGGAAGTTTAATGAATTCCTTGGACATTCACATTAACGATGAAACACCGAAATTACATCGGAATTAAATACAAAAGGCAGAATGCAGCCTTAAGTACAAGAATAGAGACTCTTCTTACCGTCGGTGCTTTGAGCATTCCCTGTGAGACCAGTAATAGTTTCCGTTACACCTCTGCAGGTTCAGTATATTCCTTGGACCATCACATTGACGATGAAACACAGAAATGGCATCGGAAATAAATACAAAAGGCACAATGCCGCCTTAAGTACAAGAATAGAGACTCTTCTTACAGTCGGTGCTTTGAGCATTCCCTGTGAGACCAGTATTAATTTCCTATACACCACTGCAGGTTCAATGTATTCCTTGGACCTTCACATTGACGATCAAACACAGAAACGGCATCGGAATTAAATCCAAAACGCACAATGCCGCCTTAAGTACAAGAAATAAGACTCTTCTTACAGTCGGTGCTTTGAGCATTCCCTGTGAGACCAGTATTAGTTTCCGCTACAGCTCTGCAGGTTCAGTTTATTCCTTGGACCTTCACATTGAAGATGAAACACAGAAATGGCATCTGAATTATATACAAAAGGCACAATGCCGCCTTAAGTACAAGAATAGAGACTCTTCTTACAGTCGGTGCTTTGAGCATTCCCTGTGAGACCAGTATTAGTTTCCGCTACACCTCTGCAGGTTCAGTTTATTACTTGGATCTTCACTTTGACGATGACACACAGAAATCGCATCGGAATTAAATCCAAAACGCACAATGCCGCCTTAAGTACAAGAATACAGACTCTACTTACAGTCGGTGTTATGAGCATTCCCTGTGAGACCAGTATTAGTTTCCGATACACCACTGCAGGTTCAATGTATTCCTTGGACATACACATTGACGATGAAACACAGAAATTACATTGGAATTATATACAAAAGGAACAATGCCGCCTTAAGTACAAGAATAGAGACTCATCTTACCGTCGGTGCTTTGAGCACTCCCTGTGAGACAAGTATCAGTTTCCGATACACCACTGGAGGTTCAATGAATTCCTTGGTCATTCACATTGACGATGAAACACTGAAATTACATCGGAATTAAATAAAAAAGGCACAATGCCGCCATAAGTAAAAGAATAGAGACTCTTCTTACCGTCGGTGCTTTGAGCATTCCCTGTGAGACCAGTATTAGTTTCCGATACACCACTGCAGGTTCAATGTATTCCTTGGACCTTCACATTGACCATGAAACTCAGAAATGGCATCGGAATTAAATCCAAAACGCACAATGCCGCCTTAAGTACAAGATTAGAGACCTTTCTTACAGTCGGTGCTTTAAGCATTCCCTATGAGACCAGTATTAGTTTCTGATACACCACTGCAGGTTCAATGTATTCCCTGGATCTTCACATTGACGATGAAACACAGAAATGGCATCGGAATTAAATCCAAATCGCACAATGCCGCCTTAAGTACTAGAATAGAGACTCTTCTTACAGTCGGTGATTTGAGCATTCCCTGTGAGACCAGTATTAGTATCCGCTACACCTCTGCAGGTTCAGTTTATTCCTTGGACCTTCACATTGACGATGAAACACAGAAATCGCATTGGAATTAAATGCAAAGCGCTCAATGCCGCCTTAAGTACAAGAATAGAGACTCTTCTTACAGTCGGTGCTTTGAGCATTCGCTGTGAGACCAGTATTAGTTTCCGCTACACCTCTGCAGGTTCAGTTTATTCCTTGGACCTTCACATTGACGATGAAACACAGAAATCGCATCGGAATTAAATACAAAAGGCACAATGCCGCCTTAAGTACAAGAATAGAGACTCTTCTTACAGTGGGTGCTTTGTGCATTCCCTGTGAGACCAGTAATTGTATCCGATACACCACTGCAGGTTCAATCTATTCCTTGGACATACACATTGACGATGAAACACAGAAATTACATCGGAATTAAATACAAAAGGAACAATGCCGTCTTAAATACAAGAATAGAGACTCTTCTTACCGTCGATGCTTTGAGTATTCCCTGTGAGACCAGTATTCGTTTCCGATACACCACTCGAGGTTCAATGAATTCCTTGGACATTCACATTGACGATGAAACACAGAAATGGCATCGGAATTAAATCCAAAACGCACAATGCCGCCATAAGTACTAGAATAGAGACACTTCTTACAGTCGGTGCTTTGAGCACTCCCTGTGAGACCAGTATTAGTTTCCGCTACACCTCTGCAGGTTCAGTTTATTCCTTGGACCTTCACATTGACGATGAAACACAGAAATGGCATCGGAATTAAATACTAAAGGCACAATGCAGCCTTAAGTACAAGAATAGAGACACTTCTTACAGTCGGTGATTTGAGCATTCCCTGTGAGGCCAGTATAAGTTTCCGCTACACCTCTGCAGGTTCAGTTTATTCCTTGGACCTTCACATTGACGATGAAACACAGAAATCGCATCGGAATTAAATACAAAATGCACAATGCCGCCTTAAGTAAAAGAATAGAGACTCTTCATACTGTCAGTGCCTTCAGCATTCCCTGTGAGACCAGTATTAGTTTCCGATACACCACTGCAGGTCCAATGTATTCCTTGGACCTTCACATTGACGATGAAACACAGAAATCGCATCGGAATTAAATCCAAAACGCACAATGCCGCCTCAAGTACGAGAATAGAGACTCTTCTTACAGTCGGTGCTTTGAGCATTCCCTGTGAGACCAGTATTAGTTTCTGATACACCGCTGCAGGTTCAATGTATTCCCTGGACCTTCACATTGACGATGAAACACAGAAATTGCATCGGAATCAAATACAAAAGGCACAATGCCGCCTTATGTACAAGAATAGGGACTCTTCTTACAGTCGGTGCTTTGAGCATTCCCTGTGAGACCAGAATTAGTTTCCGATACACCACCGCAGGTTCAATGTATTCCTTGGACCTTGAAATTGACGATGATACACAGAAATCGCATCGGAATTAAATACAAAGCACACAATGCCGCCTTAAGTACAAGAATAGAGACTCTCCTTACAGTCGGTGCTTTGAGCATTCCCTGTGAGACCAGTATTAGTTTCCGATACGCCACTGGAGGTACAATGTATTCCTTGGACCTTCAAATTGACGATGATACACAGAAATTGCATCGGAATTAAATACAAAAGGCACAATGCCGCCTTAAGTACGAGAATAGAGACTCTTCTTACAGTCGGTGCTTTGAGCATTCCCTGTGAGACCAGTATTAGTTTCTTATACACCACTGCAGGTTCAATGTATTCCTTGGACCTTCACATTGACGATGAGACACAGAAACGGTATCGGAATTAAATCCAAAACGCACAATGCCGCCTTAAGTACAAGAATAAAGACTCTTCTTACAGTCGGTGCTTTGAGCTCTCCCTGTGAGACCAGTATTAGTTTGCGATACACCACTGAAGGTTCAATGTATTCCTTGGACATTCACATTGACGATGAAACACAGAAACGGCATCGGAATTAAATCCAAAATGCACAATGCCGCCTCAAGTACAAGAATAGAGACTCTTCTTACAGTCGGTGCTTTGAGCATTCCCTTTGAGACCAGTAATAGTTTCCGTTACACCTCTGCAGGTTCAGTTTATTCCTTGGACCTTCACATTGACGATGAAACTAAGAAATGGCATCGGAATTAAATACAAAAGGCACAATGCCGCCTTAAGTTCAAGAATAGAGACTCTTCTTACAGTCGGTGCTTTGAGCATTCCCTGTGAGACCAGAATTAGTCTCCGATACACCACTGGAGGTTCAATGAATTCCTTGGACATTCACACTGACGATGAAACACTGAAATTACATCGGAATTAAATACAATAGGCACAATGTCGCCTTAAGTACAAGAATGGAGACTCCTCTTTCCGTCGGTGCTTTGAGCATTCCCTGTGAGACCAGTATTAGTTTCCGCTACACCTCTGCAGGTTCAGTATATTCCTTGGACCTTCACATTGACGATGAAACACAGAAATGGCATCGGAATTAAATACAAAAGGCACAATGCCGCCTTAAGTACAAGAATAGAGACTCTTCTTACAGTCGGTGCTTAGAGCATTCCCTGTGAGACCAGTATTAGTTTCCTATGCACCACTGCAGGTTCAATGTATTCCTTGGACCTTAACATTGACGATGAAACACAGAAACGGTATCGGAATTAAAACCAAAACGCACAATGCCGCCTTAAGTACAAGTATAAAGACTCTTCTTACAGTCGGTGCTTTGAGCATTCCCTGTGAGACCAGTATTAGTTTCCGGTACACCTCTGCTGGTTCAGTGTATTCCTTGGACCTTCACATTGACGATGAAACACAGAAATGGCATCGGAATTAAATACAAAAGGCACAATGCCGCCTTAAGTACAAGAATAGAGACTCTTCTTACAGTCGGTGCTTTGAGCATTCCCTGTGAGACCAGTATTTGTTTCCGATACACCACTGAAGGTTCAATGTCTTCCTTGGACCTTCACATTGACGATGAAACACAGAAATCGCATCGGAATTAAATCCAAAACGCACAATGCCGCCTTAAGTGCAAGAATACAAACTCTACTTACAGTCGGTGCTTTGAGCATTCCCTGTGAGACCAGAATTAGTTTCCGATACACCACTGCCGGTTCAATGTATTACTTGGACCTTCACATTGACAATGAAACACAGAAATCGCATCAGAATCAAATACAAAAGGCACAATGCCGCCTTAAGTACAAGAATAGAGACTCTTCTTACAGTCGGTTCTTTTAGGTATTCCCTGTGAGACCAGATTTAGGTTCCGATACGCCACTGCAGGTTCAATGTATTCCTTGGACCTTCACATTGACGATGAAACACAGAAATCGCATAGGAATTAAATACAAAAGGCAAAATGCCGCCTTAAGTACAAGAATAGAGACTCTTCTTACAGTCGGTGCTTTGAGCATTCCCTGTGAGACTAGTATTAGTTTCCGATACACCACTGCAAGTTCAATGTATTCTTTGGACCTTCAAATTGACGATGATACTCAGAAATCGCGTCGGAAATAAATACAAAAGGCGCAATGCCGCCTTAAGTACAAGAATAGAAACTCTTCTTACAGTCGGTGCTTTGAGCATTCCCTGTGAGACCAGTATTAGTTTCCGATACACCACTGCAGGTTCAATGTATTCCTTGGACCTTCAAATTGACGATGATACACAGAAATCGCATCGGAATTAAATACAAAAGGCACAATGCCGCCTTAAGTACAAGAATAGAGACTCTTCTTACAGTCGGTGATTAGAGCATTCCCTGTGAGACCAGTATTAGTTTCCGATACGCCACTGCAGGTTCAATGTATTCCTTGGACCTTCAAATTGACGATGATACACAGAAATCGCATCGGAATTAAATACAAAAGGCACAATGCCGCCTTAAGTACAAGAGTAGCGACTCTTCTTACAGTCGGTGCTTTGAGCATTCCCTGTGGGACCAGTATTAGTTTCCGATACACCACTGCAGGTTCAATGAATTCCTTGGACATTCACATTGACGATGAAACACAGAAATCGCATCGGAATTAAATCCAAAACGCACAATGCCGCCTTAAGTACAAGAAAACAGACTCTATTTACAGTCGGTGCTTTGAGCATTCCCTGTGAGACCAGTATTAGTTTCCGATACACCACTGCTGGTTCAGTGTATTCCTTGGACCTTCACATTGACGATGAAACACAGAAATCGCATCGGAATCAAATACAAAAGGCACAATGCCGCCTTAAGTACAAGAATAGAGACTCTTCTTACAGTCGGTGCTTTGAGCATTCCCTGTGAGACCAGTGATAGTATCCGATACACCACTGCATGTTCAATCTATTCCTTGGACATACACATTGACGATGAAACACTGATATTACATCGGAATTAAATACAAAAGGAACAATGCCGCCTTAAGTACAAGAATAGAGACTCTTCTTACCGTCGGTGCTTTGAGCATTCCCAGTGAGACCAGTATTAGTTTCCGATACACCACTGGAGGTTCAATGAATTCCTTGGACATTCACATTGACGATGAAACACTGAAATTATATCAGAATTAAATACAAAAGGCACAATGCCGCCTTAAGTACAAGAATACAGACTCTACTTACAGTCGGTGCTTTGAGCATTCCCTGTGAGACCAGTATTAGTTTCCGATACACCACTGCAGGTTCAGTGTATTCCTTGGACCTTCACATTGACGATGAAACACAGAAATCGCATCGGAATCAAATACAAAAGGCACAATGCCGCCTTAAGTACAAGAATAGAGACTCTTCTTACAGTCGGTGCTTTGAGCATTCCCTGTGAGACCAGTATTAGTTTCCGATACACCACTGGAAGTTCAATGTATTCCTTGTACCTTCAAATTGACGATGATACACAGAAATCGCATCGGATTTAAGTACAAAAGGCACAATGCCGCCTTAAGTACAAGAATAGAGACTCTTCTTACAGTCGGTGCTTTGAGCATTCCCTGTCAGACCAGTATTAGTTTCCGATACACCACTGCAGGTTCAATGTATTCCTTGGACTTTCAAATTGACGATGATACACAGAAATCGATTCAGAATTAAATACAAAAGGCACAATGCCGCCTTAAGTACAAGAATAGAGACTCTTCTTACAGTCGGTGCTTTGAGCATTCCCTGTGAGACCAGTATTAGTTTCCGTTACACCTCTGCAGGTTCAGTTTATTCCTTTGACCTTCACATTGACGATGAAACTAAGAAATGGCATCGGAATTAAATACAAAACGCACAATGCCGCCTTAAGTACAAGAATAGAGACTCTTCTTACAGTCGGTGCTTTGAGCATTCCCTGTGAGACCAGTATTTGTTTCCGATACACCACTGAAGGTTCAATGTCTTCCTTGGACCTTCACATTGACGATGAAACACAGAAATCGCATCGGAATTAAATCCAAAACGCACAATGCCGCCTTAAGTGCAAGAATACAAACTCTACTTACAGTCGGTGCTTTGAGCATTCCCTGTGGGACCAGTATTAGTTTCCGATACACCACTGCAGGTTCTATGTATTCCTTGGACCTTCACATTGACGATGAAACACATAGAAATCGCATCGGAATCAAATACAAAAGGCACAATGCCGCCTTAAGTACTAGAATAGAGACTCTTCTTACAGTCGGTGCTTTGAGGTATTCCCTGTGAGACCAGATTTAGGTTCCGATACGCCACTGCAGGTTCAATGTATTCCTTGGACCTTCACATTGACGATGAAACACAGAAATCGCATAGGAATTAAATACAAAAGGCACAATGCCGCCTTAAGTACAAGAATAGAGACTCTTCTTACAGTCGGTGCTTTGAGCATTCCCTGTGAGACCAGTATTAGTTTCCGATACACCACTGCAAGTTCAATGTATTCTTTGGACCTTCAAATTGACGATGATACACAGAAATCGCATCGGAAATAAATACAAAAGGCACAATGCCGCCTTAAGTACAAGAATAGAGACTCTACTTACAGTCGGTGATTTGAGCATTCCCTGTGAGACCAGTATTAATTTCCGATACACCACTGCAGGTTCAATGTATTCCTTGGACCATCACATTGACGATGAAACACAGAAATCGCATCGGAATCAAATACAAAAGGCACAATGCCGCCTTAAGTACAAGAATAGAGACTCTTCTTACAGTCGGTGCTTTGAGCATTCCCTGTGAGACCAGTATTAGTTTCCGATACACCACTGGAAGTTCAATGTATTCCTTGTACCTTCAAATTGACGATGATACACAGAAATCGCATCGGATTTAAGTACAAAAGGCACAATGCCGCCTTAAGTACAAGAATAGAGACTCTTCTTACAGTCGGTGCTTTGAGCATTCCCTGTCAGACCAGTATTAGTTTCCGATACACCACTGCAGGTTCAATGTATTCCTTGGACTTTCAAATTGACGATGATACACAGAAATCGATTCAGAACTAAATACAAAAGGCACAATGCCCCCTTAAGTACAAGAATAGAGACTCTTCTTACAGTCGGTGCTTTGAGCATTCCCTGTGAGACCAGTATTAGTTTCCGTTACACCTCTGCAGGTTCAGTTTATTCCTTTGACCTTCACATTGACGATGAAACTAAGAAATGGCATCGGAATTAAATACAAAACGCACAATGCCGCCTTAAGTACAAGAATAGAGACTCTTCTTACAGTCGGTGCTTTGAGCATTCCCTGTGAGACCAGTATTTGTTTCCGATACACCACTGAAGGTTCAATGTCTTCCTTGGACCTTCACATTGACGATGAAACACAGAAATCGCATCGGAATTAAATCCTAAACGCACAATGCCGCCTTAAGTGCAAGAATACAAACTCTACTTACAGTCGGTGCTTTGAGCATTCCCTGTGAGACCAGTATTAGTTTCCGTTACACCACTGCAGGTTCTATGTATTCCTTGGACCTTCACATTGACAATGAAACACATAGAAATCGCATCGGAATCAAATACAAAAGGCTCAATGCCGCCTTAAGTACAAGAATAGAGACTCTTCTTACAGTCGGTGCTTTGAGGTATTCCCTGTGAGACCAGATTTAGGTTCCGATACGCCACTGCAGGTTCAATGTATTCCTTGGACCTTCACATTGACGATGAAACACAGAAATCGCATAGGAATTAAATACAAAAGGCACAATGCCGCCTTAAGTACAAGAATAGAGACTCTTCTTACAGTCGGTGCTTTGAGCATTCCCTGTGAGACCAGTATTAGTTTCCGATACACCACTGCAAGTTCAATGTATTCTTTGGACCTTCAAATTGACGATGATACACAGAAATCGCATCGGAAATAAATACAAAAGGCACAATGCCGCCTTAAGTACAAGAATAGAGACTCTACTTACAGTCGGTGCTTTGAGCATTCCCTGTGAGACCAGTATTAATTTCCGATACACCACTGCAGGTTCAAAGTATTCCTTGGACCTTCAGATTAACGATGATACACAGAAATCGCATCGGAATTAAATACAAAAGGCATAATGCCGCCTTAAGTACAAGAATAGAGACTCATCTTACAGTCGGTGATTTGAGCATTCCCTGTGAGACCAGTATTAGTTTCCGATACGCCACTGCAGGTCCAATGTATTCCTTGGACCTTCAAATTGACGATGATACACAGAAATCGCATCGGAATTAAATACAAAAGGCACAATGCCGCCTTAAGTACAAGAGTAGCGACTCTTCTTACAGTCGGTGCTTTGAGCATTCCCTGTGAGACCAGTATTAGTTTCCGATACACCACTGCAGGTTCAATGTATTCCTTGGACCTTCACATTGACGATGAAACACAGAAATCGCATCGGAATTAAATCCAAAACGCACAATGCCGCCTTAAGTACAAGAAAACAGACTCTATTTACAGTCGGTGTTTTGAGCATTCCCTGTGAGACCAGTATTAGTTTCCAATACACCACTGCAGGTTCAATGTATTCCTTGGACCTTCACATTGACGATGAAACACAGAAATCGCATCGGAATCAAATACAAAAGGCACAATGCCGCCTTAAGTACAAGAATAGAGACTCTTCTTACAGTCGGTGCCTTGAGCATTCCCTGTGAGACCAGTAATAGTATCCGATGCACCACTGCACATTCAATCTATTCCTTGGACATACACATTGACGATGAAACACTGAAATTACATCGGAATTAGATACAAAAGGAACAATGCCGCCTTAAGTACAAGAATAGAGACTCTTCTTACCGTCGGTGCTTTGAGCATTCCCTGTGAGACCAGTATTAGTCTCCGATACACCACTGGAGGTTCAATGAATTCCTTGGACATTCACATTGACGATGAAACACCGAAATTACATCGGAATTAAATACAAAAGGCAGAATGCCGTCTTAAGTACAAGAATAGAGACTCTTCTTACAGTCGGTGCTTTGAGCATTCCCTGTGAGACCAGTATTAGTTTCCTATACACCACTGCAAGTTCAATGTATTCCTTGGACCTTCACATTGACGATGAAACACAGAAACGGCATCGGAATTAAATCCAAAACGCACAATGCCGCCTTAAGTACAAGAATAAAGACTCTTCTTACTGTCGGTGCTTTGAGCATTCCCTGTGAGACCAGTATTAGTTTCCGCTACAGCTCTGCAGGTTCAGTTTACTCCTTGGACCTTCACATTGACGATGAAACACAGAAATGGCATCGGAATTAAATACAAAAGGCACAATGCCGCCTTAAGTACCAGAATAGAGACTCTTCTTACAGTCGGTGCTTTGGGCATTCCCTGTGAGACCAGTATTAGTTTCCGCTACACCTCTGCAGGTTCAGTTTATTACTTGGACCTTCACATTCACGATGAAACACAGAAATGGCATCGGAATTAAATACAAAAGGCACAATGTCGCCTTAAGTACAGGAATAGAGACTCTTCTTACAGTCGGTGCTTTGAGCATTCCCTGTGAGACCAGTATTAGTTTCCGATACACCACTGAAGGTTCAATGTCTTACTTGGACCTTCACATTGACGATGAAACACAGAAATCGCATCGGAATTAAATCCAAAACGCACAATGCCGCCTTAAGTACAAGAATACAGACTCTACTTACAGTCGGTGTTATGAGCATTCCCTGTGAGACCAGTATTAGTTTCCGATACACCACTGCAGGTTCAATGTATTCTTTGGACATACACATTGACGATGAAACACAGAAATTACATCGGAATTAAATACAAAAGGAACAATGCCGCCATAAGTACAAGAATAGAGACTCATCTTACCGTCGGTGCTTTGAGGACTCCCTGTGAGACAAGTATCTGTTTCCGATACACCACTGGAGGTTCAATGAATTCCTTGGACATTCACATTGACGATGAAACACTGAAATTACATCGGAATTAAATAAAAAAGGCACAATGCCGCCATAAGTAAAAGAATAGAGACTCTTCTTACCGTCGGTGCTTTGAGCATTCCCTGTGAGACCAGTATTAGTTTCCGATACACCACTGCAGGTTCAATGTATTCCTTGGACCTTCACATTGGCGATGAAACACAGAAATGGCATCGGAATTAAATCCAAAACGCACAATGCCGCCTTAAGTACAAGAATAGAGACCTTTCTTACAGTCGGTGCTTTAAGCATTCCCTATGAGACCAGTATTAGTTTCCGATACACCACTGCAGGTTCAATGATTTCCTTGGACCTTCACATTCACGATGAAACACAGAAATGGCATCGGAATTAAATCCAAAACGCACAATGCCGCCTTAAGTACAAGAATGGAGACTCTTCTAACAGTCGGTGCTTTGAGCATTCCCTGTGAGACCAGTATTAATTTCCGATACACCACTGCAGGTTCAATGTATTCCTTGGACCTTCAAATTAACGATGATACACAGAAATCGCATCGGAATTAAATACAAAAGGCATAATGCCGCCTTAAGTACAAGAATAGAGACTCATCTTACAGTCGGTGATTTGAGCATTCCCTGTGAGACCAGTATTAGTTTCCGATACGCCAATGCAGGTTCAATGTATTCCTTGGACCTTCAAATTGACGATGATACACAGAAATCGCATCGGAATTAAATACAAAAGGCACAATGCCGCCTTAAGTACAAGAGTAGCGACTCTTCTTACAGTCGGTGCTTTGAGCATTCCCTGTGAGACCAGTATTAGTTTCCGATACACCACTGCAGGTTCAATGTATTCCTTGGACCTTCACATTGACGATGAAACACAGAAATCGCATCGGAATTAAATCCAAAACGCACAATGCCGCCTTAAGTACAAGAAAACAGACTCTATTTACAGTCGGTGCTTTGAGCATTCCCTGTGAGACCAGTATTAGTTTCCAATACACCACTGCAGGTTCAATGTATTCCTTGGACCTTCACATTGACGATGAAACACAGAAATCGCATCGGAATCAAATACAAAAGGCACAATGCCGCCTTAAGTACAAGAATAGAGACTCTTCTTACAGTCGGTGCCTTGAGCATTCCCTGTGAGACCAGTAATAGTATCCGATGCACCACTGCACATTCAATCTATTCCTTGGACATACACATTGACGATGAAACACTGAAATTACATCGGAATTAGATACAAAAGGAACAATGCCGCCTTAAGTACAAGAATAGAGACTCTTCTTACCGTCGGTGCTTTGAGCATTCCCTGTGAGACCAGTATTAGTCTCCGATACACCACTGGAGGTTCAATGAATTCCTTGGACATTCACATTGACGATGAAACACCGAAATTACATCGGAATTAAATACAAAAGGCAGAATGCCGTCTTAAGTACAAGAATAGAGACTCTTCTTACAGTCGGTGCTTTGAGCATTCCCTGTGAGACCAGTATTAGTTTCCTATACACCACTGCAAGTTCAATGTATTCCTTGGACCTTCACATTGACGATGAAACACAGAAACGGCATCGGAATTAAATCCAAAACGCACAATGCCGCCTTAAGTACAAGAATAAAGACTCATCTTACTGTCGGTGCTTTGAGCATTCCCTGTGAGACCAGTATTAGTTTCCGCTACAGCTCTGCAGGTTCAGTTTACTCCTTGGACCTTCACATTGACGATGAAACACAGAAATGGCATCGGAATTAAATACAAAAGGCACAATGCCGCCTTAAGTACAAGAATAGAGACTCTTCTTACAGTCGGTGCTTTGGGCATTCCCTGTGAGACCAGTATTAGTTTCCGCTACACCTCTGCAGGTTCAGTTTATTACTTGGACCTTCACATTGACGATGAAACACAGAAATGGCATCGGAATTAAATACAAAAGGCACAATGTCGCCTTAAGTACAGGAATAGAGACTCTTCTTACAGTCGGTGCTTTGAGCATTCCCTGTGAGACCAGTATTAGTTTCCGATACACCACTGAAGGTTCAATGTCTTACTTGGACCTTCACATTGACGATGAAACACAGAAATCGCATCGGAATTAAATCCAAAACGCACAATGCCGCCTTAAGTACAAGAATACAGACTCTACTTACAGTCGGTGTTATGAGCATTCCCTGTGAGACCAGTATTAGTTTCCGATACACCACTGCAGGTTCAATGTATTCTTTGGACATACACATTGACGATGAAACACAGAAATTACATCGGAATTAAATACAAAAGGAACAATGCCGCCATAAGTACAAGAATAGAGACTCATCTTACCGTCGGTGCTTTGAGGACTCCCTGTGAGACAAGTATCTGTTTCCGATACACCACTGGAGGTTCAATGAATTCCTTGGACATTCACATTGACGATGAAACACTGAAATTACATCGGAATTAAATAAAAAAGGCACAATGCCGCCATAAGTAAAAGAATAGAGACTCTTCTTACCGTCGGTGCTTTGAGCATTCCCTGTGAGACCAGTATTAGTTTCCGATACACCACTGCAGGTTCAATGTATTCCTTGGACCTTCACATTGGCGATGAAACACAGAAATGGCATCGGAATTAAATCCAAAACGCACAATGCCGCCTTAAGTACAAGAATAGAGACCTTTCTTACAGTCGGTGCTTTAAGCATTCCCTATGAGACCAGTATTAGTTTCCGATACACCACTGCAGGTTCAATGATTTCCTTGGACCTTCACATTCACGATGAAACACAGAAATGGCATCGGAATTAAATCCAAAACGCACAATGCCGCCTTAAGTACAAGAATGGAGACTCTTCTAACAGTCGGTGCTTTGAGCATTCCCTGTGAGACCAGTATTAGTTTCCGATACACCACTGCAGTTTCAATGTATTCCTAGGACCTTCACATTGACGATGAAACACAGAAATGGCATCGGAATTAAATCCAAATCGCACAATGCCGCCTTAAGTACTAGAATAGAGACTCTTCTTACAGTCGGTGATTTGAGCATTCCCTGTGAGACCAGTATTAGTATCCGCTACACCTCTGCAGGTTCAGTTTATTCCTTGGACCTTCACATTGACGATGAAACACAGATATCGCATTGGAATTAAATGCAAAGCGCTCAATGCCGCCTTAAGTTCAAGAATAGAGACTCTTCTTACAGTCGGTGCTTTGAGCATTCGCTGTGAGACCAGTATTAGTTTCCGCTACACCTCTGCAGGTTCCGTTTATTCCTTGGACCTTCACATTGACGATGAGACACAGAAATCGCATCGGAATTAAATACAAAAGGCACAATGCCGCCTTAAGTACAAGAATAGAGACTTTTCTTACAGTGGGTGCTTTGTGCATTCCCTGTGAGACTAGTAATTGTATCCGATACACCACTGCAGGTTCAAACTATTCCTTGGACATACACATTGACGATGAAACACAGAAATGGCATCGGAATTAAATCCAAAACGCACAATGCCGCCATAAGTACTAGAATAGAGACTCTTCTTACAGTCGGTGCTTTGAGCACTCCCTGTGAGACCAGTATTAGTTTCCGCTACACCTCTGCAGGGTCAGTTTATTCCTTGGACCTTCACATTGACGATGAAACACAGACATGGCATCGGAATTAAATACTAAACGCACAATACCGCCTTAAGTACAAGAATAGAGACACTTCTTACAGTCGGTGAATTGAGCATTCCCTGTGAGGCCAGTATTAGTTTCCGCTACACCTCTGCAGGTTCAGTTTATTCCTTGGACCTTCACATTGACGATGAATCACAGAAATCGCATCGGAATTAAATACAAAATGCACAATGCCGCCTTATGTACAAGAATAGAGACTCTTCTTACAGTCGGTGCTTTGAGCATTCCCTGTGAGACCAGTACTTGTATCCGATACACCACTGCAGGTTCAATCTATTCCTTGGACATACACATTGACGATGAAACACAGAAATTACATCGGAATTAAATACAAAAGGAACAATGCCGCGTTAAGTACAAGAATAGAGACTCTTCTTACCGTCGGTGCTTTGAGCATTCCCTGTGAGACCAGTATTCGTTTCCGATACACCACTGGAGGTTCAATGAATTCCTTTAACATTCACATTGACGATGAAAGACCGAAATTACATCGGAATTAAATACAGAAGGCACAATGCCGCTTTAAGTACAAGAATAGAGACTCTTCATACCGTCAGTGCTTTCAGCATTCCCTGTGAGACCAGTATTAGTTTCTGATACACCACTGCAGGTCCAATGTATCCGTTGGACCTTCACATTGACGATGAAACACAGATATCGCATCGGAATTAAATCCAAAACGCACAATGCCGCCTTAAGTACAAGAATAAAGACTCTTCTTACAGTCGATGCTTTGAGCATTCCCTGTGAGACCAGTAATAGTATCCGATACACCACTGCAGGTTCAATCTATTACCTTGGACATACACATTGCGATGAAACACTGAAATTACATCGGAATTAAATATAAAGGAACAATGCGGCCTTAAGTACAAGAATAGAGACTCTTCATACCGTCGGTGGTTTGAGCATTCCCTGTGAGAGCAGTATTAGTTTCCGATACACCACTGCAGGTTCAATGTATTCTTTGGACATACACATTGACGATGAAACACAGAAATTACATCGGAATTAAATACAAAAGGAACAATGCCGCCATAAGTACAAGAATAGAGACTCATCTTACCGTCGGAGCTTTAAGGACTCCCTGTGAGACAAGTATCAGTTTCCGATACACCACTGGAGGTTCAATGAATTCCTTGGACATTCACATTGACGATGAAACACTGAAATTACATCGGAATTAAATAAAAAAGGCACAATGCCGCCATAAGTAAAAGAACAGAGACTCTTCTTACCGTCGGTGCTTTGAGCATTCCCTGTGAGACCAGTATTAGTTTCCGATACACCACTGCAGGTTCAATGTATTCCTTGGACCTTCTCATTGGCGATGAAACACAGAAATGACATCGGAATTAAATCCAAAACGCACAATGCCGCCTTAAGTACAAGAATAGAGACCTTTCTTACAGTCGGTGATTTAAGCATTCCCTATGAGACCAGTATTAGTTTCCGATACACCACTGCAGGTTCAATGATTTCCTTGGACCTTCACATTCACGATGAAACACAGAAATGGCATCGGAATTAAATCCAAAACGCACAATGCCGCCTTAAGTACAAGAATGGAGACTCTTCTAACAGTCGGTGCTTTGAGCATTCCCTGTGAGACCAGTATTAGTTTCCGATACACCACTGCAGTTTCAATGTATTCCTTGGACCTTCACATTGACGATGAAACACAGAAATGGCATCGGAATTAAATCCAAATCGCACAAATCCGCCTTAAGTACTAGAATAGAGACTCTTCTTACAGTCGGTGATTTGAGCATTCCCTGTGAGACCAGTATTAGTATCCGCTACACCTCTGCAGGTTCAGTTTATTCCTTATACCTTCACATTGACGATGAAACACAGAAATCGCATTGGAATTAAATGCAAAGCGCTCAATGCCGCCTTAAGTACAAGAATAGAGACACTTCTTACAGTCGGTGCTTTGAGCATTCGCTGTGAGACCAGTATTAGTTTCCGCTACACCTCTGCAGGTTCCGTTTATTCCTTGGACCTTCACATTGACGATGAAACACAGAAATCGCATCGGAACTAAATACAAAAGGCACAATGCCGCCTTAAGTACAAGAATAGAGACTCTTCTTACAGTGGGTGCTTTGTGCATTCCCTGTGAGACTAGTAATTGTATCCGATACACCACTGCAGGTTCAATCTATTCCTTGGACATACACATTGACGATGAAACACAGAAATGGCATCGGAATTAAATCCAAAACGCACAATGCCACCATAAGTACTAGAATAGAGACTCTTCTTACAGTCGGTGCTTAGAGCACTCCCTGTGAGACCAGTATTAGTGTCCGCTACACCTCTGCAGGTTCAGTTTATTCCTTGGACCTTCACATTGACGATGAAACACAGACATGGCATCGGAATTAAATACTAAAGGCACAATGCCGCCTTAAGTACAAGAATAGAGACACTTCTTACAGTCGGTGAATTGAGCATTCCCTGTGAGGCCAGTATTAGTTTCCGCTACACCTCTGCAGGTTCAGTTTATTCCTTGGACCTTCACATCGACGATGAAACACAGAAATCGCATCGGAATTAAACTCAAAATGCACAATGCCGCCTTCTGTACAAGAATAGAGACTCTTTTTACAGTCGGTGCTTTGAGCATTCCCTGTGAGACCAGTAATTGTATCCGATACACCACTGCAGGTTCAATCTATTCCTTGGACATACACATTGACGATGAAACACAGAAATTACATCGGAATTAAATACAAAAGGAACAATGCCGCGTTAAGTACAAGAATAGAGACTCTTCTTACCGTCGGTGCTTTGAGCATTCCCTGTGAGACCAGTATTCGTTTCCGATACACCACTGGAGGTTCAATGAATTCCTTTAACATTCACATTGACGATGAAAGACCGAAATTACATCGGAATTAAATACAGAAGGCACAATGCCGCTTTAAGTACAAGAATAGAGACTCTTCATACCGTCAGTGCTTTCAGCATTCCCTGTGAGACCAGTATTAGTTTCTGATACACCACTGCAGGTCCAATGTATTCGTTGGACCTTCACATTGACGATGAAACACAGAAATCGCATCGGAATTAAATCCAAAACGCACAATGCCGCCTTAAGTACAAGAATAAAGACTCTTCTTACAGTCGATGCTTTGAGCATTCCCTGTGAGACCAGTAATAGTATCCAATACACCACTGCAGGTTCAATCTATTACCTTGGACATACACATTGCGATGAAACACTGAAATTACATCGGAATTAAATATAAAGGAACAATGCGGCCTTAAGTACAAGAATAGAGACTCTTCATACCGTCGGTGGTTTGAGCATTCCCTGTGAGAGCAGTATTAGTTTCCGATACACCACTGCAGGTTCAATGTATTCTTTGGACATACACATTGACGATGAAACACAGAAATTACATCGGAATTAAATACAAAAGGAACAATGCCGCCATAAGTACAAGAATAGAGACTCATCTTACCGTCGGTGCTTTGAGGACTCCCTGTGAGACAAGTATCAGTTTCCGATACACCACTGGAGGTTCAATGAATTCCTTGGACATTCACATTGACGATGAAACACTGAAATTACATCGGAATTAAATAAAAAAGGCACAATGCCGCCATAAGTAAAAGAACAGAGACTCTTCTTACCGTCGGTGCTTTGAGCATTCCCTGTGAGACCAGTATTAGTTTCCGATACACCACTGCAGGTTCAATGTATTCCTTGGACCTTCTCATTGGCGATGAAACACAGAAATGACATCGGAATTAAATCCAAAACGCACAATGCCGCCTTAAGTACAAGAATAGAGACCTTTCTTACAGTCGGTGATTTAAGCATTCCCTATGAGACCAGTATTAGTTTCCGATACACCACTGCAGGTTCAATGATTTCCTTGGACCTTCACATTCACGATGAAACACAGAAATGGCATCGGAATTAAATCCAAAACGCACAATGCCGCCTTAAGTACAAGAATGGAGACTCTTCTAACAGTCGGTGCTTTGAGCATTCCCTGTGAGACCAGTATTAGTTTCCGATACACCACTGCAGTTTCAATGTATTCCTTGGACCTTCACATTGAAGATGAAACACAGAAATGGCATCGGAATTAAATCCAAATCGCACAAATCCGCCTTAAGTACTAGAATAGAGACTCTTCTTACAGTCGGTGATTTGAGCATTCCCTGTGAGACCAGTATTAGTATCCGCTACACCTCTGCAGGTTCAGTTTATTCCTTATACCTTCACATTGACGATGAAACACAGAAATCGCATTGGAATTAAATGCAAAGCGCTCAATGCCGCCTTAAGTACAAGAATAGAGACACTTCTTACAGTCGGTGCTTTGAGCATTCGCTGTGAGACCAGTATTAGTTTCCGCTACACCTCTGCAGGTTCCGTTTATTCCTTGGACCTTCACATTGACGATGAAACACAGAAATCGCATCGGAATTAAATACAAAAGGCACAATGCCGCCTTAAGTACAAGAATAGATACTCTTCTTACAGTGGGTGCTTTGTGCATTCCCTGTGAGACTAGTAATTGTATCCGATACACCACTGCAGGTTCAATCTATTCCTTGGACATACACATTGACGATGAAACACAGAAATGGCATCGGAATTAAATCCAAAACGCACAATGCCGCCATAAGTACTAGAATAGAGACTCTTCTTACAGTCGGTGCTTTGAGCACTCCCTGTGAGACCAGTATTAGTGTCCGCTACACCTCTGCAGGTTCAGTTTATTCCTTGGACCTTCACATTGACGATGAAACACAGACATGGCATCGGAATTAAATACTAAAGGCACAATGCCGCCTTAAGTACAAGAATAGAGACACTTCTTACAGTCGGTGAATTGAGCATTCCCTGTGAGGCCAGTATTAGTTTCCGCTACACCTCTGCAGGTTCAGTTTATTCCTTGGACCTTCACATCGACGATGAAACACAGAAATCGCATCGGAATTAAACTCAAAATGCACAATGCCGCCTTCTGTACAAGAATAGAGACTCTTTTTACAGTCGGTGCTTTGAGCATTCCCTGTGAGACCAGTAATTGTATCCGATACACCACTGCAGGTTCAATCTATTCCTTGGACATACACATTGACGATGAAACACAGAAATTACATCGGAATTAAATACAAAAGGAACAATGCCGCGTTAAGTACAAGAATAGAGACTCTTCTTACCGTCGGTGCTTTGAGCATTCCCTGTGAGACCAGTATTCGTTTCCGATACACCACTGGAGGTTCAATGAATTCCTTTAACATTCACATTGACGATGAAAGACTGAAATTACATCGGAAATAAATACAGAAGGCACAATGCCGCTTTAAGTACAAGAATAGAGACTCTTCATACCGTCAGTGCTTTCAGCATTCCCTGTGAGACCAGTATTAGTTTCTGATACACCACTGCAGATCCAATGTATTCGTTGGACCTTCACATTGACGATGAAACACAGAAATCGCATCGTAATTAAATCCAAAACGCACAATGCCGCCTTAAGTACAAGAATAAAGACTCTTCTTACAGTCGATGCTTTGAGCATTCCCTGTGAGACCAGTAATAGTATCCGATACACCACTGCAGGTTCTATCTATTACCTTGGACATACACATTGCGATGAAACACTGAAATTACATCGGAATTAAATATAAAGGATCAATGCGGCCTTAAGTACAAGAATAGAGACTCTTCATACCGTCGGTGCTTTGAGCATTCCCTGTGAGAGCAGTATTAGTTTCCGATACACCACTGGAGGTTCAGTGAATTACTTGGACATTCACATTGACGATGAAACACTGAAATTACATCGGAATTAAATACAAAAGGCACAATGCCGCCTTAAGTACAAGAATAGAGACTCTTCTTACCGTCGATGCTTTGAGCTTTCCCTGTGAGACCAGTATTAGTTTCCGATACACCACTGCAGGTTCAATGTATTCCTTGGTCCTTCACATTGACGATGAAACACAGAAATGGCATCGGATTTAAATCCAAAACGCACAATGCCGCCTTAAGTACAAGAATAGAGACTCTTCTTACAGTCGGTGCTTTGAGCATTCACTGTGAGACCAGTATTAGTTTCCGATACACCACTGCTGGTTCAACGTATTCCATGGACCATCACATTGACGATGAAACACAGAAATGGCATCGAAATTAAATCCAAAACGCACAATGCCGCCTTAGGTACAAGAATAGAGACTCTTCTTACAGTCGGTGCTTTGAACATTCCCTGTGAGACCAGTATTAGTTTCCGCTACACTACTGCAGGTTCAGTTTATTCCTTGGACCTTCACATTGACGATGAAACACAGAAATCGCATCGGAATCAAATAGAAAAGGCACAATGCCGCTTTAAGTACAAGAATAGAGACTCCTCTTACAGTCGGTGCTTTGAGCATTCCCTGTGAGACCAGTAATAGTATCCGATACACCACTGCAGGTTCAATCTGTTCCTTGGACTTACACATTGACGATGAAACACTGAAATTACATCGGAATTAAATACAAAAGGCACAATGCCGCCTTAAGTACAAGAATAGAGACTCTTCTTACAGTCGGTGCTTTGAGCAATCCCTGTGAGACCAGAAATAGTATCCGATACCCCACTGCAGGTTCATTCTATTCCTTGGACATACACATTGACGATGAAACACTGAAATTACATCGGAATTAAATACAAAAGGCACAATGCTGCCTAACGTACAGGAATAGAGACTCTTCTTACCGTCGGTGCTTTGAGTATTCCCTGTGAGACCAGTATTCGTTTCCGATACACCACTGGAGGTTCAATGAATTCCTTGGACATTCACATTGACGATGAAAGGCTGAAATTACATCGGAATTAAATACAAAACGCACAATGCCGCCTTAAGTACAAGAATAGAGACTCTTCTTACCGTCAGTGCTTTCAGCATTCCCTGTGAGACCAGTATTAGTTTCTGATACACCACTGCAGGTCCAATATATTCCTTGGACCTTCACATTGACGATGAAACACAGAAATGGCATCGGAAATAAATCAAAAACGCACAATGCCGCCTTAAGTACAAGAATAGAGACTCTTTTTACAGTCGGTGATTTGAGCATTCCCTGTGAGACCAGTAATAGTATCCGATACACCACTGCAGGTTCAATCTATTCCTTGGACATACACATTGACGATGAAACACAGAAATTACATCGGAATTAAATACAAAAGGAACATTGCCGCTTTAGGTACAAGAATAGAGACTCTTCTTACCGTCGGGGCTTTGAGCATTCCCTGTGAGACCAGTATTAGTTTCCGATACACCACTGGAGGTTCAATGAATTCCTTGGACATTCACATTGACGATGAAACACTGAAATTACATCGGAATTAAATACAAAAGGCACAATGCAACCTTAAGTACAAGAATAGAGACTCTTCTTACCGTCGGTGCTTTGAGCATTCCCTATGAGACCAGTATTAGTTTCCGATACACCACTGCAGGTTCAATGTATTCCTTGGACCTTCACATTGACGATGAAACACAGAAATCGCATCGGAATTAAATCCAAAACGCACAATGCCGCCTTAAGTACAAGATTAAAGACTCTTCTTACAGTCGATGCTTTGAGCATTCGCTGTGAGACCGGTAATAGTATCCGATACACCACTGCAGGTTCAATCTATGACCTTGGACATACACATTGGGATGAAACACTGAAATTACATCGGAAATAAATATAAAGGAACAATGCGGCCTTAAGTACAAGAATAGAGACTCTTCATACCGTCGGTGCCTTGAGCATTCCCTGTGAGAGCAGTATTAGTTTCCGATACACCATTGCAGGTTCAATGTATTCCTTGGACCTTCACATTGACGATGAAACACAGAAATGGCATCGAAATTAAATCCAAAACGCACAATGCCGCCTTAGGTACAAGAATAGAGACTCTTCTTACAGTCGGTGCTTTGAACATTCCCTGTGAGACCAGTATTAGTTTCCACTACACCTCTGCAGGTTCAGTTTATTCCTTGGATCTTCACATTGACGATGAATCACAGATATCGCATCCGAATTAAATACAAAAGGCACAATGCCGCCTTAAGTACAAGAATAGAGACCCTTGTTACAGTCGGTACTTTGAGCATTCCCTGTCAGACCAGTATTAGTTTCCGCTACACCTCTGCAGGTTCAGTTTATTACTTGGGCCTTCTCATTGACGATTAAACACAGAAATCGCATCGGAATTAAATACAAAAGGCACAATGCCGCCTTAAGTACAAGAATAGAGACTCTTCTTACAGTCGGTGCTTTGAGCATTCCCTGTGAGACCAGTATTAGTTTCCGCTACACAACTGCAGGTTTAGTTTATTCCTTGGACCTTCACAATGACGATGAAACACAGAAATCGCATCGGAATTAAATACAAAAGGCACAATGCCGCTTTAAGTACAAGAATAGGGACTCCTCTTACAGGCGGTGCTTTGAGAATTCCCTGTGAGACCAGTATTAGTATCCGATACACCACTGCAGGTTCAATCTGTTCCTTGGACATACACATTGACGATGAAAGACTGAAATTACATCGGAATTAAATACAAAAGGCAAAATGCCGCCTTAAGTACAAGAATAGAGACTCTTCTTACAGTCGGTTCTTCGAGCATTCCCTGTGAGACCAGTAATTGTATGCGATACACCACTGCAGGTTCAATCCATTCCTTGGACATGCACATTGACGATGAAAAACTGAAATTACATCGGAATTAAATACAAAAGGCACAATGCCGCCTTAAGTACAAGAATAGAGACTCTTCTTACTGTCGGTGCTTTGAGCATTCCCTGTCAGACCAGTATTAGTTTCCGCTGCACCTCTGCAGGTCCAGTTTATTCCTTGGACCTTCACATTGACGATGAAACACAGAAATGGCATCGGATATAAATCCAAAACGCACAATGCCGCCTTAAGTACAAGAATAGAGACTCTTCTTACAGTCGGTGCTTTGAGCATTCCCTGTGAGACCAGTAATAGTATCCGATACACCACTGCAGATTCAATCTATTCCTTGGACATACACATAGACGATGAAACACAGAAATTACATCGGAATTAAATACAAAAGGAACAATGCCGCCTTAAGTACAAGAATAGAGACTCTTCTTACCATCGGGGCTTTGAGCATTCCCTGTGAGACCATTATTAGTTTCCGATACACCACTGGAGGTTCAATGAATTCCTTGGACATTCTTATTGACGATGAAACACTGAAATTACATCGGAATTAAATACGAAAGACACAATGCCGCCTTAAGTACAAGAATAGAGACTCTTTTTACCGTCGGTGCTTTGAGCATTCCCTGTGAGACCAATATTAGTTTCCGATACACCACTGCAGGTTCAATGTATTCCTTGGACCTTTACATTGACGATGAAACACAGAAATCGCATCGGAATAAAATCCGAAACGCACAATGCCGCCTTAAGTACAAGAATAAAGACTCTTCTTACAGTCGATGCTTTGAGCATTCCCTGTGAGACCAGTAATAGTATTCGATACACCACTGCAGGTTCAATCTATTACCTTGGACATACACATTGCGATGAAACACTGAAATTACATCGGAATCATATATAAAGGAACAATGCGGCCTTAAGTACAAGAATAGAGACTCTTCATACCGTCGGTGCTTTGAGCATTCCCTGTGAGAGCAGTATTAGTTTCCGATACACCACTGGCGGTTCAATGAATTCCTTGGACATTCACATTGACGATGAAACACTGAAATTCCATCGGAATTAAATACAAAAGGCACAATGCCGCCTTAAGTACAAGAATAGAGACTCTTCTTACCGTCGGTGCTTTGAGCAGTCCCTGTGAGACCAGTACTAGTTTCCGATACACCACTGCAGGTTCAATGTATTCCTTGGACCTTCACATTGACGATGAAACACTGAAATGGCATCGGAATTAAATCCAAAACGCACAATGCCGCCTTAAGTACAAGAATAGAGACTCTTCTTACAGTCGGTGCTTTGAGCATTCACTGTGAGACCAGTATTAGTTTCCGATACACCACTGCAGGTTCAATGTATTCCTTGGACCATCACATTGACGATGAAACACAGAAATGGCATCGAAATTAAATCCAAAACGCACAATACCGCCTTAAGTACAAGAATAGAGACTCTTCTTACAGTCGGTGCTTTGAGCATTCCCTGTGAGACCAGTATTAGTTTCCGCTACACCTCTGCAGGTTCAGTTTATTCCTTGGATCTTCACATTGACGATGAAACACAGAAATCGCATCGGAATTAAATACAAAAGGCACAATGCCGCCTTAAGTACCAGAATAGAGACTCTTCTTACAGTCGGTGCTTTGAGCATTCCCTGTGAGACCAGTATTAGTTTTCGCTACACCTCTGCAGGTTCAGTTTATTCCTTGGACCTTCACATTGACGATGAAACACAGAAATCGCATCGGAATTAAATACAAAAGGCACAATGCCGCCTTAAGTACAAGAATAGAGACTCTTCTTACAGTCGGTGCTTTGAGCATTCCCTGTGAGACCAGTATTAGTTTCCGATACACCACTGCAAGTTCAATGTAGTCTTTGGACCTACAAATTGACGATGATACACAGAAATCGCATCGGAATTAAATACAAAAGGCACAATGCCGCCTTAAGTACAAGAATAGAGACTCTTCTTACCGTCGGTGCTTTGAGCAGTCCCTGTGAGACCAGTATTAGTTTCCGATACACCACTGGAGGTTCAATGAATTCCTTGGACATTCACATTGACGATGAAACTCTGAAATTACATCGGAATTTAATACAAAAGGCACAATGCCGCTTTAAGTACAAGAATAGAGACTCTTCTTACCGTCGGTGCTTTGAGCATTCCCTGTGAGACCAGTATTAGTTTCCGCTACACCTCTGCAAGTTCAGTATATTCCTTGGACCTTCACATTGACGATGAAACACAGAAATGGCATCGGAATTAAATACAAAAGGCACAATGCCGCCTTAAGTACAAGAATAGAGACTCTTCTTACAGTCGGTGCTTTGAGCATTCCCTGTGAGACCAGTATTAGTTTCCGCTACACCTCTGCAGGTTCAGTTTATTCCTTGGACGTTCACATTGACGATGAAACACAGAAATCGCATCGGAATTAAATACAAAAGGCACAATGCCGCCTTAAGTACAAGGATAGAGACTCTTCTTACAGTCGGTGCTTTGAGCACTCCCTTTGAGACCAGTATTAGTTTCCGCTACACCTCTGCAGGTTCAGTTTATTACTTGGACCTTCACATTGACGATGAAACACAGAAATGGCATCGGAATTAAATACAAATGGCACAATGTCGCCTTAAGTACAGGAATTGAGACTCTTCTTACAGTCGGTGCTTTGAGCATTCCCTGTGAGACCAGTATTAGTTTCCGATACACCACTGAAGGTTCAATGTCTTACTTGGACCTTCACATTGACGATGAAACACAGAAATCGCATCGGAATTAAATCCAAAACGCACAATGCCGCCTTAAGTACAAGAATACAGACTCTACTTACAGTCGGTGCTTTGAGCATTCCCTGTGAGACCAGTATTAGTTTCCGATACACCACTGGAGGTTCAATGAATTCCTTGGACATTCACATTGACGATGAAACACTGAAATTACATCGGAATTAAATACAAAAGGCACAATGCCGCCATAAGTAAATGAATAGAGACTCTTCTTACCGTCGGTGCTTTGAGCATTCCCTGTGAGACCAGTATTAGTTTCCGATACACCACTGCAGGTTCAATGTATTCCTTGGACTTTCACATTGACGATGAAACACAGAAATGGCATCGGAATTAAATCCAAAACGCACAATGCCGCCTTAAGTACAAGAATAGAGACTCTTCTTACAGTCGGTGCTTTGAGCATTCGCTGTGAGACCAGTATTAGTTTCCGCCACACCACTGAAGGTTCAGTTTATTCCTTGGACCTTCACATTGACGATGAAACACAGAAATCGCATCGGAATTAAATACAAAAGGCACAATGCCGCCTTAAGTACAAGAATAGAGACTCTTCTTACAGTGAATGCTTTGGGCATTCCCTGTGAGACCAGTATTCGTTTCCGATACAGCACTGGAGGTTCAATGAATTCCTTGGACATTCACATTGACGATGAAACACAGATATGGCATCGGAATTAAATCCAAAACGCACAATGCCGCCATAAGTAATAGAAAAGAGACTCTTCTTACAGTCGGTGCTTTGAGCATTCCCTGTGAGAACAGTATTAGTTTCCGCTACACCTCTGCAGGTTCAGTTTATTCCTTGGACCTAGAAACACGTATGTAACATAGCAGCGATGGCGAGACATTGTAGCATCTGTGACCAGAGAGTATGCGCTTGCCGCGCGAGTGTTGCGAGCGGTTCTCAGTCTGTGAGTAGTCGTTGCGAGTCTGTCAGTAGTCGTTGCGAGTCTGTAGCTCTGTCTAGTTGAGCGCAGTACTCTATCGGTAGTCGTCGCGAGCAGTAGCTCTGTTCAGTTGCGGGCAGTCAGTCAGTAGTCGTCATGTAGTGCAGTACTCTGTCAGTAGTCTGTTAGTAGTAGTCGTGCAGTACAGTTGCGAGCAGTACGCTAATGCTCGCAACACTCGCGCGGTCAAGCGCATACTCTATGGTCACAGATGCTACAATGCCTCGCCATCGCTGCTATGTTACATACGTGTTTCATAACCCTCCACTGGGGGGGCAAAAATTTGGCAGCGATGGTGAGTCATTTGGACTTGCCAAGCGCGGCAAAATTTTTCTTTAATTAACAAAATCCTACAACTTACAGAATATTTAAATGTTGTGCACACGCACTAAGTACAAAATATATCAGACAAAGACAAAATGTGAATACAAAACATAGTAGCAAATCAGAAAAATGTATATACAAATTTTTTGACAGATAACAAAGTGCACAGGCACTGAAAATATTCTTTAGCATATTCAGAACAAATAAACATAATGGCAAACATCATGTCGACCAGTGACATAAGTGTATTCGCACTGGAGTTCAGCGAATCGAAAAAAATGTATAACCTACGAACAGAAATGATGTTACCAAAAAAATGATTTTCATTATGTGACAAGAATTAGGATAGGAAAGGGAAGGATTGCATCATGGTTGTAGCACTTTAGATTGCACACAGCTGTTCTGAAAGTCCATATCTTTCCACAGAAGTACAACACCAAGTGACACAACTTGAAGTTCTTTTCGTATCAGAATTTATCAGTGTAGCCAAGACACTGAACTGTCGTAGTAATGTTCCATGTTTTCATTTTGGCAGTACATTAGGTACACCAAACAGTGGGACCATCATAACGTCTTCATTGCTCACGGTGGTGGACAGCATGTCGTGTCAACACCACGCTCTTACAAGGCACACCAACGTAGAATTAGTGCAAAAACCAAATATAGTGCTCCATGATCACTAGGATAAACAGGACAAATGGACATTGCAGTAATTCAGGGTAGTTAGCTTATGAGGATAAGGACATTATGTCACATAATATTGACAATTACAGACTTAATTAGTAGTCTGTGGCATTCATAGCCCAGTTATTGAACATTTCTGTACCAAGTATGTAGTATTACAGAAAAATGTTCATTAATTGTTTTACATAGAATCAGTAGCCTTCTTTTCCTGGTTACAAAGCATTATGAAATAATCGCATTCTTTTCAGTTACAGAGTATAATTATGAATCATTAACCTTCTCCTAATTTCAGTTAATTAATCATTTGTCATTCCAATAATAATCATTAGCCTTTTCCTAATTACAGTTGATTAATCATTTGTCGTTAATTAATCATTTGTCTAATTACAGTTAATTAATCATTTGTCTAATTACAGTTAATTAATCATTTGTCTAATTACAGTTAATTAATCATTTGTCATTAATTAATCATTTGTCATTCTAATATAGTCAGAATCATTAGTCTTCTCCTAATTACAAAGCATTATTAAACAGTACCATAGTTAATTAATTATGTGTCATTCCAATCTATTAAGAATCACTAGCTGGCATCATGGGTAATCGTATTACAATAAACAGTGGCGGTCCTTGGCCAGTTACAAAGTATATTTAGTATGACAGAATAATGTTCATCAGAAGTCTTAGTTGAAAAGGAGAGTCAATTATTGGCCTAGCATTAACATAATACATTGAGTGATACAAATTATTGGCACTCATTGGCCATTAACCAAAACATGAAAACTCAAAATGGAAAAAAAGGCTAATTAATGGCATAATTAATAACAATTCTTCAAGTGACATTAATTATTGGCACTCAGTGGCCAGCAAGTATTGACTAGAATCATCATTCAGTATTATTCAGATTATTACGAAGTCATTATTAAAAATCAGTTAATTACAGTCATAGCATTAATAATCACAGGCATTATAAGTAGTCTCATTACCATAAACAGTTGTAAGTAGGCTGTTTATGTTTTCTCTATGTAAGTAGGCTGTTTATGTTTTCTTATTGGCAACGTTACGTAGCGCTCAATATGAAAATCACTGGCTGTGCTGTGTGCAGTCTGTGGCTAGTTTGCATTGTTGTCTGCCATTGTAGTGTTAGGCAGCGGCAGCTGGCTGTGAACAGCGCGTAGCGTTGCGCAGTTGGAGGTGAGCCGCCAGCAGTGGTGGATGTGGGGAGAGAGATGGCGGAGTTTTGTAATTTGTCATGAACTGATATATATATTATGACTTGTGATGATATTAAGGTAAATACATTGTTTGCTCTCTATTAATACCTTTCATTTGCTAACTACCCCTATCAGTAGTTAGTGCCTTCAGTAGTTTGAATCTTTTATTTAGCTGGCAGTAGTGGCGCTCGCTGTATTGCAGTAGCTTGAGCAGCGAAGATTTTTGTGAGGTAAGTGATTTGTGAAAGGTATAGTTTAATGTTTGTCAGGGCCATTCTTTAGTAGGGAATTTTGAAAGTCAGATTGCGTTGCGCTAAAAATATTGTGTGTCAGGTTAAGCACAGTCCTGTAAAATTGTTCAAAGGGGACGTTTCATATGGCGACCCTGCCAGGATACGAACCTGGAATCTTCTGATATTTCACATGTAAAACCATTTATTGGGAGATAATCTGCTTTTTAACTTTGTCTTTGCCATAAAACGTTTCGCTTCACATTTCTAGTATGCTTTGTCAGACTTAAGAAACTGTTACCATGCAACAATGTTTGAAGTTAAATATCTAATCAAGAACCAAGAGAACTTATTTAAACAGAAATGACGAATGCATTGTTATAGTAAACAGACGTCACAGTGTTATTGTGTGTGTACATTCTTGCTTGTTTGTTGCACGATTACGTAACGACTATAAGACTCACATACTTAGAACATTTACCAGTACTGCTAATGAGATTTTAATGCAACATTTTGGTTTATTTGAAAATACATTCTGAATTTAAAGTGCTTTCTGAGAGATACCAGATGACACAGAGGTTAGTTTATGTAACAGCTACACGATTTTTATCACGACGCTACTAAGGAGTGACAATTTACAATGTTGCTTTTGCGGTGTATCTGTTTTATATCTGCACAGTTTTCTGAATTCTTCTGGAAATCAAAACATGTTTTATTAGTAACTTTTGTGGTATAGCTACAAGGAGACAGCCTTTTCCATAGCACAACAATACGTTACAGCACAGTACTTTCATCATCACAACAATAAGCGTAATAACTAAGATATCTCTACGCAAAGCATTTCACTTTTGTTTATCATGAGGTAAGTACATTGGCTTCTGCAGAACTTAGCTTTTGGAGGAAAATAACTACGACACTTTCACAGAGATTATGCACATTTAGCGCTACAGGACACGCATTTCAGTGATTAATTTTGTACTTAAAACATTTATTTTTAAAGATTTTTGAATTACAAAGAAAGTTTTCAGTGATACATTTCATTTCATTGCTGTAATCTGTAACACCTGAGGGTATAATTACATTAATCCTCAGGGGGGTACACGCTTACTTTGTGTACCATGTGTGTGGCAACCACAAGGAACCCTAGCTAATATGGTATTTGCTTATACAACTTTACACATCGGTACCATATTTCTCTAACACACAAATTACACAGCTATCTGATCATGTAACTGAGAGAGACAAACATTTATTTTTACTATATCAGTGACAGATGTTTACGTAATTATACAGTTGGATAACTTCACACTTATGAAACTGTATTTTGTCTGTACTTTGTGAACTGTTCATATTTTTTCGGACCCATTGTGATACTATGAGAGCTTTGAATGATGTATTTGGTATGGATTCATGATTTTTAAAGTACGTTTGAGGCAGATGACACTTTTGACATGAGCAGAGAATTTTTTTAATTATTGTAGGAAGCTACGACGATTTTGAGATTTGACTGAAGTGTTATGATGTTATTATTACGACGACGATGTGTATTATGTTGTTGAGGAATGTTTATTATGCTACGTATTTCTCACGATGAAATATTGAAGAAGTGTCGACGAATATGTATATGTATAATGAGGTAAGGAATAATGAGTAGTGTTTAGGGACTCTGATTTATGAAAAGGATGTTGGAAACCAAGAAACGTACTTTAAGAGTTATGAAATGTGTGACTGTATCACAATGCTGACGAATATTCTTTTTTTGGACACTTATATTTATAGGATTTTGTTTCTACAGATTTGCAACGCTAATTCTTGACCTGTGAAATATTGTTAAATAGACTGCCACGGTAGCAGAAACTGCTGTCGTAAATATTTCCGTACGACAGTTAAGTGACCACCTGCAAGTAATGCGTCGCGGGCACCCAGCTGTGTCAGACGCCTGGAGAAAAAGCCATTATTGCGAGCCCTTTTCAGCGGCACAGGTAGAAAAAAAAAAGGGGACGTGGGACGTGTCAAACACCTGGAGAACAAGCCATTAGGGTGTGCCTTTCATCGCTAATGCGACACCCTCGTTACTTGAAAACATATGATTACTCGCACTTTGTGCTAATTACTGAAATGCTTATGAATTGATGGGAAATATTCGTACATCTGCACACCTGATTACGACAAGCGTCTTTCTACGAGAGTTGAGAGCTACTAACTTATGAAATGTCACATGACTACTGAATGATATTTTTATGCTTTGCTTTTCATAGTTGCTTATTTCATTTGATACCTGTTTTTCAGCTGTGTTGCAGCACTGCTTTTATAAAATGAAATGCATTTGCTAATGTGAACACTTTCTGTCAACAGATCTATTAAATAATTATTTTATGATCCACATTCTTTAAAAAAAAAGGAGCACTTGGAAAGGAAAGAACAATAAGAAGGAAGTAGTAACAGTAACACATAATTTTCTTTTCAAGTACATGGTAATATTTCTTTTTACAATCAGTTGTTGTGGTGCACCACTTTAATTACATAGACATTAAGATGTGAATATACATTTCCCTTATCTGCATTGTTGTTTAGTGTAATATTTTTTCTGCTTGCGCTATGTCATGTTTAGGTACAAGTTGCTGCTGTTTACCAGGCATAGTGTTATTGAATTTGACTTTTGCTCATTTATGCTGCTAGCTTTGCCAATTTGCATTTTTTTGCATTGCTGTTTGTGTTGATTTGTTATGTGATGCTGCATTGCCTCGTCCCTTAGTTTAGCATCTGAGCTCAGTAGATTTAAGTTAGCTTAAGAGGGGGTAGCCTCTAAGAGAATGAGTTGCGATGAATTGGAAGAAATGCATTGAGAAAACAGGTTTAGGTAGGATTTTCTTGGAAATAAATGTTGAGGTAAGAAATGTGTGAACATATAAATACAGAAAGCATGCTTAGATAGAATTTTTTTTGGTGGAAACAAAGGATGAAATAAGAGGAAAGATATATGAAGTTTTGGGTTGGACTGCAGTACCAAATGTTACACTGAAAACGAACCCTGTCCTTTCCTATTGGTGTTATCCCACTATGTGTTTGTGTACCCTTCAGTATTTGTTTTCTTCCTGTCTCTGTGTACTGTTTCATAGAATTTTTTTCTCTTCTAATACTAAGCTATATTCACTATGAGGAGGAATACTGTTATCCTCAAATATCAGTTGCATTAATAATATGTTATTTTCTTTGTAAAGTTGTTTACAATTCTGTTCTGTTTCAATGTTCATGTGTGAAATTAATGTTTCGAAAACTATTCTCATTATTTTATGTATGTACTTATGTCACTATTTTTGGAACACTCATGTATATGTTTATTTCTATTCTTTTGTAAAGCCTGTACTACAAATGTTATCTGTATTATTATGTTTTTAATGATGTATTTTGTACCTTTGTAATTGTATTCTTATGTTATAAAATTGTAATTGTCACCAGTTCATGACATTATTAACTTGTTAGTTACATTTCACTGCACACGTTTCTGTTGGTCATAGTATGTGGACAATATATGAGAAGTAGGGACTGTTAGTGTTTGCACGTGTGTTAATAACTCAGCAAGGGACTGGATAACAGCATTGCTGGTTCTAAGGACAATTTCAAAAACTTTGTGAGTGCACAAGTGGTGGTTTATGGACTTGCTATATTATCCGCAAGACTCTTCAATGGTAATTGTGCACCTGCACAGTCACAACAGATGGCTGCTGGCCATCTCTTCAAGGACTACAGTGGGTCTACATCTTTGATGATCCACCAATACCATTATCTCTACAAGGACTCCAGTGGGTCTGCACCTCTGGTGGCCCACCAATACCATTATCTCTACAAGGACTACAGTGGGTCTGCATCTATAATGACCTACCAACGCCATTATTTCTACAAGGACTGCAGTGGGTCTGCACCTCTGGTGGCCCACCAATACCACAATCTCTACCAGGACTCCAGTGGGTCTGCTCTGTGATGACCTACCTACCAATTTTCATCAAAACTTCGACTGACTCTGCAGTGGGTTTGCTCTGTTGTGGTCCATTACCTGTCAGCATGTCGAGAGTCAGCACTGTCTTTCCGTTGGAAGGACAACACTACTTCTTCAAGACTGCATGGAAATCCACTACTTCCGTGTGCATTTTCTTTTACTGCTCAGACTTTGAGAAAAACACTGCTATTCTCCTGTTATGTACGATTAGGACTGTCTTTATGGACTGTGAGAAAATTTGAGCTTTTGACCAACATAATATCAATAAGTGTGTGCATTTGATTTCTTTGTTATTGTAATTATGAAAATTTTTTTTCAAATCTGTATTGGCCACTGCCCCATCCAATTTGTAAAAAATTTTTGTGGGGAGCATGGGGGCTATGTAAGTAGGCTGTTTATGTTTTCTCTATGTAAGTAGGCTGTTTATGTTTTCTTATTGGCAACGTTACGTAGCGCTCAATATGAAAATCACTGGCTGTGCTGTGTGCAGTCTGTGGCTAGTTTGCATTGTTGTCTGCCATTGTAGTGTTAGGCAGCGGCAGCTGGCTGTGAACAGCGCGTAGCGTTGCGCAGTTGAGCCGCCAGCAGTGGTGGATGTGGGGAGAGAGATGGCGGAGTTTTGTAATTTGTCATGAACTGATATATATATTATGACTTGTGATGATATTAAGGTAAATACATTGTTTGCTCTCTATTAATATCTTTCATTTGCTAACTACCCCTATCAGTAGTTAGTGCCTTCAGTAGTTTGAATCTTTTATTTAGCTGGCAGTAGTGGCGCTCGCTGTATTGCAGTAGCTTGAGCAGCGAAGATTTTTGTGAGGTAAGTGATTTGTGAAAGGTATAGTTTAATGTTTGTCAGGGCCATTCTTTAGTAGGGAATTTTGAAAGTCAGATTGCGTTGCGCTAAAAATATTGTGTGTCAGGTTAAGCACAGTCCTGTAAAATTGTTCAAAGGGGACGTTTCACAGTGTTCCTCCTTCAGTAGTATTCAGATCATTACAAAGTCATTATTAAAATCAGCTTGTTACAATCAAAGCATTAATAATCATGGGCATTATAGTAGTCTCATTACAATAAACAGTGGCAGTTATTAGCTAGTGACAAAGCATTATCTTAAATATATACTTTTTTTTTGTCTCATTAAGAAGTCATTACTGAAGCGACATACTATTCAGAGCTAATCAGTATTATTCAGAAATATCATAAACTAGTGACATTATGTGGGACTGGTAATACATTTTTTTGGTAGCAATGCATTGCGTTGGGATCGATAATTAATTGCTGAAACATAACACTATTTGCTTTTGACCTATTGCAGCAAATGAGGATAGGTAACGTCATTCGTCATGAGTCAGCTGTAGCAAGGTTATGTAACAAGGCAGTACATGTGATCACATTTATAAACGATAGACACAAATGGGTAAAAATATAAAAATGCAAGTACTAGAACAGGTATAATAAGTAACAGGTTTAGTAAGTATCATGAAAAGCTTCTCCTGGAAAAAATACAAAAACGGATTATTGACCTGAAAGAAGAAACGCACACTATGCTGAAAAGTAGTGAACTTCGAATTAACAGGTAGTGAAATGTGTATAAAATATGTTCCATAGCTGTCCTTTCCAAAACTTTCCGTCATCCTACTATGCAATATAACACCTGCTGTCAAAGCAAACTGCAACAAATACTTAAATAACTACGTAGCATAAATACATAACTTCAACACTATCCTCATCTGTAAAGAAAAAACTTCATTACCCATATCATCATAACTTCACAATTATCATCATCTGTAAAGAAAAACTTCATTATTCATATCATCATAACTTCACTATTATCATCATCTGTAAAGAAAAACTTCATTATTCATAACATCATATCCTTCATCATTATTCATCAGTATTCATTATCATCTGCTAAAAATCACTTCATTACTCGTTACATAACTATTCCTTATCTCTAGCATATTTCATCACTAAAACTAAGATGTGTAGTTCAGTCTGACAGCCTGCATCAATCACCTTGTATTCTGAAAGAAAAAATTAGTTAAGACTGCTATTCTGTGATGAGTATAGTATAGTCTTGTTAATGCTTGTTAATCCTGATCCATTTACTCTTCCTCATAAAGTTATTGCATCTCCTTTCGTTTATCCCGTAGGTGAAATTCCCATTTCTGTTGAATTTATTTCTTACATGCATCATTTCTTTCTGAAATTGATGAGCAGAGATTAATGTCTTGCATTTAAATCATATACCCACTAAATAATGACTGGTTTATGGTGACACAATTAACCATACAGCATAACATGACAGAAAACGTAATATGTTAAAGACGTTGACAGTGTTCAGATGCAAAAATGTACACAGAATAATACAATGCAGTAGCAAAAAAAAATGTAAAACATTCACGATGTTGAGATGTCATAAGGCAAAAAAAAAAAATGTCAAAGTCGACTGGTGTGTGTTATATCTTAACTATTTCACAATACATATAAACAAAACTGGAATACAATCGTACATAAAAAGACAAAATGTGACGTTCGTTGTGTTCAGCTCTTATGTAGTGTAGTTAATCGAGGCGAGAATTAAAGACTTTAATGAAAAAATGTAATGAAATTAACACGTCATTAGCTAACATTGCATAATTAGTCACAAAGTACGTGAGTTCATCTGGAAAAATATGCACGGTCTGATGTGTAACGACAAGAAAAGCGACCTGCTAACCTTACCTTGCCGGGCACCTGCCAAGATAAAATACGATAATCATCAGTAATTAGTCAGGTGAAATAATTGCATTAATAAATGGCATCATAGTGTGTTGAATCATACAGTGGTTTCACTCAATAAACGGTTTAATGTTTGATATATGGTGATTGCCTTTCGATTTTCTAGTTCTCAAAGTTTCGACGTGTACAACATTGGGGTGAGGGATGCTGCGAATCCGATATGGACCTGCGTATAGAAGTTCAAATTTACTGCACTTACCTTTTAATTTGCTGGATAAATAGTGTGTACGTACTAGTATCTTCTGTCCAACGTGAAAGTCGCGGCGTGTACAAACCTGTTTTTGCTGTCTTCTCCGGCGCTCTGCGGCACGTTTGATGTTGTTCAGCGCAATGTTAATTATTTCGTGGTGACGTAGGCGACGACTTTTGGGAAATTTTACTAATTCTTTAATTTTGTTTGGTGGTTCAACGTTTTTCAGTATAACAGTCGGAGATAGCATAGTGGATTCATTTGGAATGGAATTAATTACATCTTGGAATGAGAGTATGTGTGTATCCCAATCAATATGTCTTTTGTGGGAGTATATTCTACACAGTTTACCAATTTCTTTCATTAACCGTTCACAAGGGTTCGAAGAAGCGTGGTACTTGGATATATAGATCGGAGAAATGTTTCTGGCTCGTAACATGCGTGTCCATGTAGCTTGCTGTAAAAGAATTTTGCGTAGTTGCGTGCGTTCGTTGTCTGTATTTGCACTGCTTTGTTTAACTTTATCGGAAATCATCTGTATTACGTCGTAGTCAGCTTCGTCTGGAGTATTATAGTTGTGTACGTACGTATCCGTTAACAATGTGGGATTACAGTCTATGTCACGTGTTGCGGAAATGACCTCTGTGCGGTTGATTGTTTGTTCTTCCGCAGATAATGAGTGCTGAAATTCTAAAGCAAGTTGTACATTTTCATCCTTTAACATTAAATAAGAATTCTGAAAATCAATGACTGCGTCGTGTTGTACCAGAAAATTCGTACCTAAAATAACGTCTGTTGTCAATAAAGGCACTATCCAAAAATTAGAGTGAAAAGTATGACCTCCAATACAAAATGATAAATGCGTCTGTAATTTAACGTCTACACCTTTACTCGATACTGCTCCTTTCACTTTTGTTTTGCCTAAAGGTAACGTCGGATAAGTATTCTCTTTGTTGCACTCGTTGAAAGTCTCCTCATTAATTACTGATATAGGTGATCCGGAATCGATTAATGCTGAAAATTTCGATGAACCAATTTTAATTTCGATAACAGGATGTGAAATGGTTTTCTGAATAACTGGTCTTTCCTGTAAAAGAGTGTCTCTGATGTCGTCAAAAGTAATTACATTTTCGTGAACAAGATTCTGCGTGCCTAAATTATTGCTTACGTTATTGGAATATGAAACCTGTACTGTGTCTGGTCAAATTCTGTCGTACGTGCTATTATTTACGGGAGGATGCTGTGGCATTTCGACTATTTGAACTGTTCTGTTATTTCTTACTGACGTGTTACGCTATGGATGACACCTATTGTCTGTTTCATTCATGATTATTTGTTGTTGCTGATGTTGTTGCTGCTCATAAGATCGACTGTTATTAAATGTACGGCGAGAATTGTGCTCATTATTTTTGCGTCTGTCGTGATAGTCATTCCTATACGGTGTATTGCGATACGAGTTGAAATAGAGTGTTGTCAGTACCTAGTTATTTCTTTGCTGCCATGCGTTACCATTTGTTGGAGCTGGGACTATACGTGCACGCGGCGAAACATTAAAGTTTGGTTGACCTTGTAGACTGCATTGTTGGTTAGGTATGCTAAGCGGTTGACTTTCATGCTGTTGCGGTGAAAAACGTCTATTGTTACAAAAAAAATGCGTTTGCTGTTAATATTACACATACTGATGATTAAAATTTTTTTCTGATATTAAAATTACACTGGTAGTTCTGGTGTGCCTAATGAAAATTGTCACATTCGGTAAAAGTTGTCACATCGGGTTTTCTTTACATATTCTTAATCCTAGATAGAGCAATAGTTAAAGAGCAGTTTTGATAGATATAAAGGATAGTAGAAGAAAAGGCAGCAGTGCAGAAAACTAAAGATGAAACAGCACTACTACAGCTCGGGGCCCTATGCTCGCTACGGCACATATTCATTAAAGCGTAATGAATCCCCTGAGGTCAATTACGCACTGCAAATAAATTTTAGCTTTTGTGTTACAGGCAATAGCGGTAAAATTTCAAAGGCAAATTGTTGTATCCGTGCTAATTCAAATTTCTTCATTACAGGCAATGCTGTTGTAAATACAAAAATAAATTGTCGCATCTGGTTCAAAGCTAGCTTCTGCATTACAGGTAATAGCGGTGAATGTACAAAGATAAATTGTCGTATACAGCTCAAAGCGTGTACCTGTGTACTGTCATTATTAAATTCCTTAGATTTTCTTACAAATGCAAATTGCTCGAAATCTACGTTCTCGTCACTCAGTTTGATAACACGTTCAGGTTTGTGTGTGGATCTGTTCGTCTGTGTCATTTCGGATTTCAAGTTGCGTAGCTTTTCAGATTTTAAGTCGCGTAGTTGCTGTAAATTGCTCACATTATACACGCTGCGCGAGTCTGACAAATGTTCGCAAAGTGGCGGATTCTGTGACGTATTGGTGACTGAAATAGTTTTTAACTCTGTTACTGTAATACTTTCGTCAATTTGGTTGTTGTGTCGTTCACTTTTATTAACAAATTCCGTATTCACAGTGTGTGAAACTTCCAGTGACTTCAAATTAAACTCGTCGCATATCTGTACTGCGTTTTTAGGGCATTGTTCGGTGACTGCATTAATTTCGTGTATCTGTATTGCGTTTGCTGAACATTGTTCAGTGACTGCATTAATCTCGTCTTTATGTGATTCTGTTGTGTCTACACGTGTACTGTTTAATTCTTGTGCAACAGTGCCCACTTTTTCATTACTGTTATTAGCACAAGTCTTAGTATCCACATGTAATTGTACTTTAATGTCCTGACATTGTATGGTAACAGCTGTAGTCTGTTCGCTAGCTTGTTTGTTCTGTTCATTATGGTTATCGTGTTTTTCCCTCGGCTGTTTAATACATTCAGAAAATTGTTTGTTCCGTTCTCTAAATTGTTTGCTCTCTTCTTCCAGTCGTTTGTTCTGCTTATCAAGTTTTTCATGAAGTTGTTTATACTGTTCATTAAATTGTTTGAAATAATCATCCATCATTTCCTTCCGCTGTTTGAAATTTTCAATAAGTTCGTTCCTAAACTGTAGCATTATTGCTATAAATTGATCCAAAGTAATATTACCCACTCTATCAACTGTGCTGTTTGATTGTGTACCTGCAACTGTCGCGCTAAATGAATCCGCCGAATTTTCAGTACACTGACCATTTTCATTCGAAAAACTTGTCTGCACATTATTTGAATTTTCTAAATCGGGTGTGTTAAGCTTGGCAGCGCTCATTACAATAGACCGCTCCGCGTCATCAATTGTCGTCAAGTTAACAGACGAGACAATTGAGTTCGTTTGTTCATCATTAAGGTAAAAGTCATCATTAGTGGTTGGAATGCACTGATTGTTAGTGAACGCAGGACTGTCATCATTACACTGCGTGTCACATGTCCTATCGGTAAAGTTGTTTAAATCGGTAGTTTCGTTCGTAATACCTCGCGATACACTATTCACAGTCTTTCGCGGCATTTTTACGGTAGTCACAATTATTCAAAAACAAATAAGCACAAATGCAAAAGCAACACACAAATACAATAGAGCAACAAATTGCCGTTGACCTGTAGAAAGAAAGTCACAATATTATTAAAAGCGTTGCGCTAAATCCTAATTATATCTAAGCAAATAAGAGCAGATATCTGACTGTCGCTCAAAAGACTCTCAACGAAATACGATCCTGGACTGGGTGTCGCCAAGTGTAACCTCCCCACCGTAACTTTTAAAAGAAAATGACAATACTTAATACAAATGGGAGCCGAGTGTAACCTCCCCACAAAAATTTACAAGACAGAAATATTATTTATGAATGCCAATGGACATTGTGCTATGCGGAACCTGCCCACAATGAAATGTACTGACAATGGCAACAAAAAATGTGAAATTCGCAATCTGACTCAAATATAAATTCCTCACAAAAAAATTAAGGTCTAATCAGTGATAAGAAAATTCAATTAAACCGAAACATCGGTCTTTGGCCCTGTGTAAATCAATCACAATTAAAGTCTTACCTCAGAATAACTGGATGTCAAATTTCTGCTCTTATCTTTGGGCACGGCTTGGAGGAACTGCATTGCAAATAATAATATTCCTTTTTTCTGTAATTTTACTGAAAATTTTCTTTGAAAGAAGTGGAATGAAATGGGAAGTGCAACGAAATCTTTAGTTCAATAAAAAATAAAATTTTTTTGAAAAATGCTTTTGAAATCAAAATTATTATTGGGGGACTTGTTGGAGATTGATTACAATAAATAAGTTTTACATTGTCTAATGATTATATTAATTAACAGTATACCTCATTCAGCATCTTGACCAGTGTTGCCGACCGCCTACATCACACAACAGCACTGGGCTGCTACTACTGACCGACCGCTCTGCATGACGACTATTAGCGTACTGCTCGCAACTGTACTGCACGACTACTACTAACAGACTACTCACAGAGTACTGCACTACATGACGACTACTGACTGACTGCCCGCAACTGAACAGAGCTACTGCTCGCGACGACTACCGACAGAGTACTGCGCTCAACTAGACAGAGCTACAGACTCGCAACGACTACTGACAGACTCGCAACGACTACTCACAGACTGAGAACCGCTCGCAACACTCGCGCGGTCAAGCGCATACTCTCTGGTCACAGATGCTACAATGCCTCGCCATCGCTGCTATGTTACATACGTGTTTCAACCTTCACATTGACGATGAAACACTGAAATCGCATCGGAATTAAATACAAAAGGCACAATGCCGCCTTATGTACAAGAATAGAGACTCTTCTTACAGTCGGTGCTTTGAGCATTCCCTGTGGGACCAGTAATTGTATCCGATACACCACTGCAGGTTCATTCTATTCCTTGGACATACACATTGACGATGAAACACAGAAATTACATCGGAATTAAATACAAAAGGAACAATGCCGCCTTAAGTTTAAGAATAGAGACTCTTCTTACCGCCAGTGCTTTGAGCATTCCCTGAGAGACCAGTATTCGTTTCCGATACACCACTGGAGGTTCAATGAATTCCTTGGACATTCACATTGACGATGAAAGACTGAAATTACATCGGAATTAAATACAAAAGGCACAATGCCGCCTTAAGTACAAGAATAGAGACTCTTCTTACCGTCAGTGCTTTCAGCATTCCCTGTGAGACCAGTATTAGTTTCCGATACACCACTGCAGGTCCAATGTATTATTGGACCTTCACATTGACGATGAAACACAGAAATCGCATCGGAATTAAATCCAAAACGCACAATGCCGCCTTAAGTACAAGAATAGAGACTCCTCTTACAGTCGGTGATTTCAGCATTCCCTGTGAGACCAGTAATAGTATCCGATACACCACTGCAGGTTCAATCTATTCCTTGGACATACACATTGACGATGAAACACAGAAATTACATCGGAATTAAATACAAAAGGAACAATGCCGCCTTAAGTACAAGAATAGAGACTGTTCTTACCGTCGGGGCTTTGAGCATTCCCTGTGAGACCAGTATTAGTTTCCGATACACCACTGGAGGTTCAATGATTTCCTTGGACATTCACATTGACGATGAAACACTGAAATTACATCGGAATTAAATACAAAAGGCACAATGACGCCTTAAGTACAAGAATAGAGACTCTTCTTACCGTAGGTGCTTTGAGCATTCCCTGTGAGACCAGTATTAGTTTCCGATACACCACTACAGGTTCAATGTATTCCTTGGACCTTCATATTGACGATGAAACACAGAAATCCCATCGGAATTAAATCCAAAACGCACAATGCCGCCTTAAGGACAAGAATAAAGAGTCTTCTTACAGTCGATGCTTTGAGCATTCCCTGTGAGACCAGTAATAGTATCCGATACACCACTGCAGGTTCAAACTATTACCTTGGACATACACATTGCGATGAAACACTGAAATTACATCGGAATTAAATATAAAGCAACAATGCGGCCTTAAGTACTAGAATAGAGACTCTTCATACCGTCGGTGCTTTGAGCATTCCCTGTGAGAGCAGTATCAGTTCCCGATACACCACTGGAGGTTCAATGAATTACTTGGACATTCACATTGACGATGAAACACTGAAATTACATCGGAATTAAATACAAAAGGCACAATGCCGCCTTAAGTACAAGAATAGAGACTCTTCTTACCGTCGATGCTTAGAGCATTCCATGTGAGACCAGTATTAGTTTCCGATACACCACTGCAGGTTCAATGTATTCCTTGGACCTTCACATTGACGATGAAACACAGAAATGGCATCGGAATTAAATCCAAAACGCACAATGCCGCCTTAAGTACAAGAATAGAGACTCTTCTTACAGTCGGTGCTTTGAGCATTCACTGTGAGAACAGTATTAGTTTCCGATACACCACTGCAGTTTCAACGTATTCCATGAACCATCACATTGACGATGAAACACAGAAATGGCATCGAAATTAAATCCAAAACGCACAATGCCGCCTTAGGTACAAGAATAGAGACTCTTCTTACAGTCGATGCTTTGAACATTCCCTGTGAGACCAGTATTAGTTTCCGCTACACCTCTGCAGGCTCAGTTTATTCCTTGGATCTTCACATTGACGATGAAACACAGAAATCGCATCCGAATTAAATACAAAAGGCACTATGCCGCCTTAAGTACAAGAATAGAGACTCTTCTTACAGTCGGTGCTTTGAGCATTCCCTGTCAGACCAGTATTAGTTTCCGCTACACCTCTGCAGGTTCAGTTTATTCCTTGGGCCTTCTCATTGACGATGAAACACTGAAATCGCATCGGAATTAAATACAAAAGACACAATGCCGCCTTAAGTACAAGAATAGTGACTCTTCTTACAGTCCGTGCTTTGAGCATTCCCTGTGAGACCAGTATTAGTTTCCGCTACACAACTGCAGGTTCAGTTTATTCCTTGGACCTTCACATTGACGATGAAACACAGAAATCGCATCGGACTTAAATACAAAAGGCACAATGCCGCTATAAGTACAAGAATAGAGACTCCTCTTACAGTCGGTGCTTTGAGCATTCCCTGTGAGACTAGTAATAGTATCCGATACACCACTGCAGGTTCAATCTATTCCTTAGACATACACATTGACGATGAAACACTTAAATTACATCGGAATTAAATACAAAAGGCAAAATGACGCCTTAAGTACAAGAATAGAGACTCTTCTTACCGTCAGTGCTTTCAGCATTCCCTGTGAGACCAGTATTAGTTTCCGATACACCACTGCAGGTCCAATGTATTCCTTGGACCTTCACATTGACGATGAAACACAGAAATGGCATCGGAATTAAATCCAAAACGCACAATGCCGCCTTAAGTACAAGAATAGAGAGTCTTCTTACAGTCGATGATTTCAGCATTCCCTGTGAGACCAGTAATAGTATCCGATACACCACTGCAGGTTCAATCTATTCCTTGGACATACACATTGACGATGAAACACAGAAATTACATCGGAATTAAATACAAAAGGAACAATGCCGCTTTAAGTACAAGAATAGAGACTGTTCTTACCGTCGGGGCTTTGAGCATTCCCTGTGAGACCAGTATTAGTTTCCGATACACCACTGGAGGTTCAATGAATTCCTTGGACATTCACATTGACGATGAAACACTGAAATTATATCGGAATTAAATACAAAAGGCACAATGCCGCCTTAAGTACAAGAATAGAGACTCTTCTTACCGTAGGTGCTTTGAGCATTCCCTGTGAGACCAGTATTAGTTTCCGATACACCACTACAGGTTCAATGTATTCCTTGGACCTTCACATTGACGATGAAACACAGAAATCGCATCGGAATTAAATCCAAAACGCACAATGCCGCCTTAAGGACAAGAATAAAGACTCTTCTTACAGTCGATGCTTTGAGCATTCCCTGTGATACCAGTAATAGTATCCGATACACCACTGCAGGTTCAATCTATTACCTTGGACATACACATTGCGATGAAACACTGAAATTACATCGGAATTAAATATAAAGCAACAATGCGGCCTTAAGTACTAGAATAGAGACTCTTCATACCGTCGGTGCTTTGAGCATTCCCTGTGAGAGCAGTATTAGTTCCCGATACACCACTGGAGGTTCAATGAATTACTTGGACATTCACATTGACGATGAAACACTGAAATTACATCGGAATTAAATACAAAAGGCACAATGCCGCCTTAAGTACAAGAATAGAGACTCTTCTTACCGTCGATGCTTTGAGCATTCCCTGTGAGACCAGTATTAGTTTCCGATACACCACTGCAGGTTCAATGTATTCCTTGGACCTTCACATTGACAATGAAACACAGAAATGGCATCGGAATTAAATCCAAAACGCACAATGCCGCCTTAAGTACAAGAATAGAGACTCTTCTTACAGTCGGTGCTTTGAGCATTCACTGTGAGACCAGTATTAGTTTCCGATACACCACTGCAGGTTCAACGTATTCCATGAACCATCACATTGACGATGAAACACAGAAATGGCATCGAAATTAAATCCAAAACGCACAATGCCGCCTTAGGTACATGAATAGAGACTCTTCTTACAGTCGGTGCTTTGAACATTCCCTGTGAGACCAGTATTAGTTTCCGCTACACCTCTGCAGGTTCAGTTTATTCCTTGGATCTTCACATTGACGATGAAACACAGAAATCGCATCCGAATTAAATACAAAAGGCACAATGCCGCCTTAAGTACAAGAATAGAGACTCTTCTTACAGTCCGTGCTTTGAGCATTCCCTGTGAGTCCAGTATTAGTTTCCGCTACACAACTGCAGGTTCAGTTTATTCCTAGGACCTTCACATTGACGATGAAACACAGAAATCGCATCGGAATTAAATACAAAAGGCACAATGCCGTTATAAGTACAAGAATAGAGACTCCTCTTACAGTCGGTGCTTTGAGCATTCCCTGTGAGACTAGTAATAGTATCCGATACACCAATGCAGGTTCAATCTATTCCTTAGACATACACATTGACGATGAAACACTTAAATTACATCGGAATTAAATACAAAAGGCAAAATGACGCCTTAAGTACAAGAATAGAGACTCTTCTTACCGTCAGTGCTTTCAGCATTCCCTGTGAGACCAGTATTAGTTTCCGATACACCACTGCAGGTCCAATGTATTCCTTGGACCTTCACATATACGATGAAACACAGAAATGGCATCGGAATTAAATCCAAAACGCACAATGCCGCCTTAAGTACAAGAATAGAGACTCTTCTTACAGTCGATGATTTCAGCATTCCCTGTGAGACCAGTAATAGTATCCGATACACCACTGCAGGTTCAATCTATTCCTTGGACATACAAATTGACGATGAAACACAGAAATTACATCGGAATTAAATACAAAAGGAACAATGCTGCTTTAAGTACAAGAATAGAGACTGTTCTTACCGTCGGGGCTTTGAGCATTCCCTGTGAGACCAGTATTAGTTTCCGATACACCACTGGAGGTTCAATGAATTCCTTGGACATTCACATTGACGATGAAACACTGAAATTACATCGGAATTAAATACAAAAGGCACAATGCCGCCTTAAGGACAAGAATAAAGACTCTTCTTACAGTCGATGCTTTGAGCATTCCCTGTGAGACCAGTAATAGTATCCGATACACCACTGCAGGTTCAATCTATTACCTTGGACATACACATTGCGATGAAACACTGAAATTTCATCGGAATTAAATATAAAGGAACAATGCGGCCTTAAGTACAAGAATAGAGACTCTTCATACCGTCGGTGCTTTGAGCATTCCCTGTGAGAGCAGTATTAGTTCCCGATACACCACTGGAGGTTCAATGAATTACTTGGACATTCACATTGACGATGAAACACTGAAATTACTTCGGAATTAAATACAAAAGGCACAATGCCGCCTTAAGTACAAGAATAGAGACTCTTCTTACCGTCGATGCTTAGAGCATTCCCTGTGAGACCAGTATTAGTTTCCGATACACCACTGCAGGTTCAATGTATTCCTTGGACCTTCACATTGACGATGAAACACAGAAATGGCATCGGAATTAAATCCAAAACGCACAGTGCCGCCTTAAGTACAAGAATAGAGACTCTTCTTACAGTCGGTGCTTTGAGCATTCACTGTGAGACCAGTATTAGTTTCCGATACACTACTGCAGGTTCAACGTATTCCATGAACCATCACATTGACGATGAAACACAGAAATGGCATCGAAATTAAAACCAAAACGCACAATGCCGCCTTAGGTACAAGAATAGAGACTCTTCTTACAGTCGTTGCTTTGAACATTCCCTGTGAGACCAGTATTAGTTTCCGCTACACCTCTGCAGGTTCAGTTTATTCCTTGGATCTTCACATTGACGATGAAACACAGAAATCGCATCCGAATTAAATACAAAAGGCACAATGCCGCCTTAAGTACAAGAATAGAGACTCTTCTTAGAGTCGGTGCTTTGAGCATTCCCTGTGAGACCAGTATTAGTTTCCGCTACACAACCGCAGGTTCAGTTTATTCCTTGGACCTTCACATTGACGATGAAACACAGAAATCGAATCGGAATTAAATACAAAAGGCACAATGCCGCTATAAGTACAAGAATACAGACTCCTCTTACAGTCGGTGTTTTGAGCATTCCCTGTGAGACTAGTAATAGTATCCGATACACCACTGCAGGTTCAATCCATTCCTTGGACATACACATTGACGATGAAACACTTAAATTACATCGGAATTAAATACAAAAGGCAAAATGACGCCTTAAGTACAAGAATAGAGACTCTTCTTTCAGTCGGTGCTTCGAGCATTCCCTGTGAGACCAGTAATAGTATCCGATACACCACTGAAGGTTCAATCTATTCCTTGGACATGCACATTCTCGATGAAAAATTGAAATTACATCGGAAATAAATACAAAAGGCACAATGCCGCCTTAAGTACAAGAATAGAGACACTTCTTACAGTCGGTGCGTTGAGCATTCCCTGTGAGACCAGTATTAGTTTCCGCTACACCTCTGCAGGTTCAGTTTATTCCTTGGACCTTCACATTGACGATGAAACACAGAAATCGCATCGGAATTAAATACAAAAGGCACAATGCCGCCTTAAGTACAAGAATAGAGACTCTTCTTACAGTCGGTGCTTTGAGCAATCCCTATGAGACCAGTAATAGTATCCGATACACCACTGCAGGTTCATTCTATTGCTTGGACATACACATTGACGATGGAACATTGAAATTACATCGGAATTAAATACAAAAGGCACAATGCCGCCTTAAGTACAAGAATAGAGACTCTTCTTACCGTCGGTGCTTTGAGCATTCCCTGTGAGAGCAGTATTAGTTTCCGATACACCACTGGAGGTTCAATCAATTCCTTGGACACTCACATTGACGATGAAACACTGAAATTACATCGGAATTAAATACAAGAGGCACAATGCCGCCTTAAGTACAAGAATAGAGACTCTTCTTACCGTCGGTGTTTTGAGCATTCCCTGTGAGACCAGTATTAGTTTCCGATACACCACTGCAGGTTCAATGTATTCCTTGGACCTTCACATTGACGATGAAACACAGAAATGGCATCGGAATTAAATCCAAAACGCACAATGCCGCCTTAAGTACAAGAATAGAGACTCTTCTTACAGTCGGTGCTTTGAGCATTCACTGTGAGACCAGTATTAGTTTCCGATACACCACTGCAGGTTCAATGTATTCCTTGGACCATCACATTGACGATGAAACACAGAAATGGCATCGAAATTAAATCCAAAACGCGCAATGCCGCCTTAAGTACAAGAATAGAGACTCTTCTTACAGTCGGTGCTTTGAGCATTCCCTGTGAGACCAGTATTAGTTTCCGCTACACCTCTGCAGGTTCAGTTTATTCCTTGGATCTTCACATAGACGATGAAACACAGAAATCGCATCCGAATTAAATACGAAAGGCACAATGCCGCCTTAAGTACAAGAATAGAGACTCTTCTTAGAGTCGGTGCTTTGAGCATTCCCTGTGAGACCAGTATTAGTTTCCGCTACACCTCTGCAGGTTCGGATTATTCCTTGGACCTTCACATTGACGATGAAACACAGAAATCGCATCGGAATTAAATACAAAAGGCACAATGCCGCCTTAAGTACAAGAATAGCGACTCCTCTTACAGTCGGTGCTTTGAGCATTCCCTGTGAGACTAGTAATAGTATCCGATACACCACTGCAGGTTCAATCTATCCTTGGACATACACATTGACGATGAAACACTGAAATTACATCGGAATTAAATACAAAAGGCACAATGCCGCCTTAAGTACAAGAATAGAGACTCTTCTTACAGTCGGTGATTTGATCATTCCCTGTGAGACCAGTATTAGTTTCCGCTACACAACTGCAGGTTCAGTTTATTCCTTGGACCTTCACATTGACGATGAAACACAGAAATCGCATCGGAATTAAATACAAAAGGCACATTGCCGCTTTAAGTACAAGAAAAGAGACACTTCTTAAAGTCGGTGCTTTGAGCATTCCCTGTGAGACCGGTAATAGTATCCGATACACCACTGCAGGTTCAAACTATTCCTTGGACATACACATTGAAGATGAAACACTTTAATTACATCGGAATTAAATACAAAAGGCACAATGCCGCCTTAAGTACAAGAATAGAGACTCTTCTTACAGTCGGTGCTTCGAGCATTCCCTGTGAGACCAGTAATAGTATCCGATACACCACTGCAGGTTCAATCTATTCCTTGGACATACACATTGACGATGAAAAACTGAAATTACATCGGAATTAAATACAAAAGGCACAATGCCGCCTTAAGTACAAGAATAGAGACTCTTCTTACAGTCGGTGCTTTGAGCTTTCCCTGTAAGACCAGTATTAGTTTCCGCTACACCTCTGCAGGTTCAGTTTATTCCTTGGACCTTCACATTGACGATTAAACACAGAAATCGCATCAGAAATAAATACAATTCACAATGCCGCTTTAAGTACAAGACTAGAGACTCTTCTTACAGTCAGTGCTTTGAGCAATCCCTGTGAGACCAGTAGTTGTATCCGATACACCACTGCAGGTTCATTCTATTCCTTGGACATACACATTGACGATGAAACACTGAAATTACATCGGAATTAAATACAAAAGGAACAATGCCGCCTTAAGTACAAGAATAGAGACTCTTCTTACCGTCGGTGCTTTGAGCATTCCCTGTGAGACCAGTATTAGTTTCCGATACACCACTGGAGGTTTAATGAATTCCTTGGACATTCACATTGACGACGAAACACTGAAATTACGTCGGAATTAAATACAAAAGGCACAATGCCGCCTTAAGTACAAGAATAGAGACTCTTATTACAGTCGGTGCTTTGAGCATTCCCTGTGAGCCAGTAATAGTATCCGATACACAACGGCAGGTTCAATCTATTCCTTGGACATACACATTGACGATGAAACACAGAAATTACATCGGAATTAAATACAAAAGGAACAATGCCGCCTTAAGTACAAGAATAGAGACTCTTCTTACCGTCGGCGCTTTGATCCTTTCCTGTGAGACCAGTATTAGTTTCCGATACACCACTGCAGGTTCAATGTATTCCTTGGACATTCACATTGACGATGAAACACTGAAATTACATCGGAGTTAAATACAAAAGGCACAATGCCGCCTTAAGTGCAAGAAGAGTGAGACTTCTTAGAGTGTGTGATTAGATCCTTTCTGTGAGACCAGTATTAGTTTCCGATACAAAACTGCATGTTCAATGTATTCCATGGACCTTCACATTAACGATGAAACACAGAAATCGCGTCGGAATTAAATACAAAAGGCACAATGCCGCCTTAAGTAATGGAATAGAGGCTCTTCTTACAGTCGGTGCTTCGATCCTTTCCTGTGAGACCAGTATTAGTTTCCGATACACCACTGCAGTTTCAATGTATTCCTTGGACCTTCACATAGACGATGAAACACTGAAATCGCATCGGAATTAAATACAAGAGGCACAATGCCGCCTTAAGTGCAAGAAGAGTGAGACTTCTTCGAGTCTGTGCTTTAATTCTTTCCTATGAGACCAGTATTAGTTTCCGATACACCACTGCAGGTTCAATGTTTTCCATGGACCTTCACATTAACGATGAAACACAGAAATCGCGACGGAATTAAATACAAAAGGCACAATGCCGCCTGAAACACAAGAATAGAGACTCTTCTTACAGTCGGTGATTTGATCCTTTCCTGTGAGACCAGTATTAGTTTCCGATACACCACTGTCGGCTCTATGTATTCCTTGGACATTCACATTGACGATGAAACACTGTAATTACATCGGAATTAAATACAAAGGGCACAATGCCACCTTATGTGCAAAAGGAGTGAGACTTCTTATAGTTTGTGCTTTGATCCTTTCCTATGAGACCAGTATTAGTTTACGATACACCACCGTAGGTTCAATGTATTTCTTTTACATACACATTCACCATGAAACACTGAAATTACATCAGAATTAAATACAAAAGGCACAATGCTACCTTAAGTGCAAAAGGAGTGAGCCTTCTTAGAGTATGTGCTTTGATCCTTTCCTGTGAGACCAGTATTAGTTTCCGATACACCACTGCAGGTTCAATGTATTCCTTTTACATACACATTGAAGATGAAACCCCGAAATTACATCGGAATTAAATACAAAAGCCACAATGCCACCTTAAGTGCAAAAGGAGTGAGACTTCTTAGAGTCTGTGCTTTAATTCTTTCCTATGAGACCAGTATTAGTTTCCGATACGCCACTGCAGGATCAATGTTTTCCTTTTACATACACATTGACGATGAAACACAGAAATCGCATCGGAATTAAATACAAGAGGCACAATGCCGCCTTAAGTGCAAGAAGAGTGAGGCTTCTTAGTGTCTGTGCTTTGATCCTTTCCTGTTAGACCAGTATTAGTTTCCGATACACCTCTGCAGGTTCAATGTATTCCTTTTACATACACATTGACGATGAAACACTGAAATTTCATCGGAATTAAATACATAAGCACAATGCCACCTTTAGTGCAAAAGGAGTGAAACTTCTTAGAGTCTGTGCTTTGATCCTTTCCTATGAGCCCAGTATTAGTTTCCGATACACCACAACAGGTTCAATGTATTCCTTTTACATACACATTGAAGATGAAACACTGAAATTACAACGGAATTAAATACAAAAGGCATTATGCCGCCTTATTGCAAGAAGAGTGAGACTTCTTAGAGTCTGTGATTTGATCCTTTCCTATGAGACCAGTATTAGTTTCCGATACGCCACTGCTGGATCAATGTTTTCCTTTTACATACACATTGACGATGAAACACTGAAATTACATCGGAATTAAATACAAAAGGCATTATGCCACCTTAAGTTCGAGAAGAGTGAGACATCTTAGAGTTTGTGAATTGATCCTTTCCTGTGAGACCAGTATTAGTTTGCGATACACCACTGTAGTTTCAATGTATTCCTTGGACATTCACATTGACGATGAAACACTGAAATTACATCGGAATTAAATACAAAAGGCACAATGCCACCTTAGGTGCAAAAGGTGTGAGACTTCTAAGATTCTGTGCTTTGTTACTTTCCTATGAGACCAGTATTAGTTTCCGATACACCACTGCAGGTTCGTTGTATTCCTTGGACCTTCACATTGACGACAAAACACAGAAATCGCATCGGAAATAAATACAAAAGGCACAATGCCGCCTTAAGTACAAGAATATAGACTCTTCTTACAGTCGGTGCTTTGATCCTTTCCTGTGAGACCAGTATTAGTTTCCGATACACCACTGCAGTTTCAATGAATTCCTTGGAAATTCACATTGACGATGAAACACTGAAATTACATCGGAACAAATACAAAAGGCACAATGCCGCCTTAAATGCAAGAAGAGTGAGACTACTTAGAGTCGGTGCTTTGATCCTTACCTGTGAGACCAGTATTAGTTTCCGATACTACACTGCAGGTTCAATGTATTCCTTGGACATTCACATTGACGATGAAACACTGAAATTACATCGGAATTAAATACAAAAGGCAAAATGCCGCCTTAAATGCAAGAAGAGTGAGACTTCTTAGAGTCTGTGATTTGATCCTTTCTGTGAGACCAGTATTAGTTTCCGATACACCACTACAGGTTCAATGTATTCCATGGGCCTTCACATTAACGATGAAACACAGATATCGCGTCGGAATTAATTACAAAAGGCACAATGCCAACTTAAGTACAAGAATAGAGACTCTTCTTACAGTCGGTCCTTTGATCCTTTCCTGTGAGACCAGTATTAGTTTGCGATACACCACTGCAGGTTCAATTTATTCCCATTACATACACATTGACGATGAAACACTGAAATTACATCGGAATTAAATACATAAGCACAATGCCAACATAAGTGCAAAAGGAGTGAGACTTCTTAGAGTCTGTGCTTTGATCCTTTGCTATGTGACCAGTATTAGTTTCCGATACACCACTGCAGGTTCAATGTATTCCTTGGACCTTCACGTTGACAACAAAACACAGAAATCGCATCGGAATTAAATACAAAATGCACAATGCCGCCTTAAGTACAAGAATAGAGACTCTTCTTACAGTCGGTGCTTTGATCCTTTCCTGTGAGACCAGTATTACTTTCCGATACACCACTGCAGGTTCAATGTATTCCTTTTACATACACATTGACGATGAAATACTGAAATTACATCGGAATTGAATACAATTGGCTCAATGCCACTTTAAGTGCAAAAGGAGTGAGACTTCTTAGAGTCAGTGTTTTGATCCTTCCATATGAGACCAGTATTAGTTTCCGATACACCACTGCAGGTTCCATGTATTCCTTTTACATACACGTTGACGATGAAACACTGAAATTACATCGGAATTAAATACAAAAGGCACAATGCCGCCTTAAGTGCAAGAAGAGTGAAACTTCTTAGAGTCTGTGCTTTGATCCTTTCGTGTGAGACCAGTATTAGTTTCCAATACACCACTGCAGGTTCAATGTATTCCTAGGACCTTCACATTAACGATGAAACACAGAAATCGCGTCGGAATTAAATACAAAAGGCACAATGCCGCCTTCAGTACAAGAATTGAGACTCTTCTTACAGTCGGTGCTTTGATCCATTCCTGTGAGAGCAGTATTAATTTCCGATACACCACTGAAGGTTCAATGTATTCCTTGGACATTCACATTGACGATGAAACACTGAAATTACATCGGAATTAAATACAAAAGGCACAATGCCACCTTAAGTGCAAATGGAGTGAGACTTCTTATAGTCTGTGCTTTGATCCTTTCCTATGAGACCAGTATTAGTTTCCGATACACCACTGCAGGTTCAATGAATTCCTTTTACATACACATTGACGATGAAACACTGATATTACATCGGAATTAAATACAAAAGGCACAATGCCACCTTAAGTACAAAAGGAGTGAGACTTCTTAGAGTCTGTGCTTTGATCCTTTCGTATGAGACCTGTATTAGTTTCCGATACAACACTGCAGGTTCAATGTATACCTTTTACATACACATTGACGATGAAATACTGAAATTACATCGGAATTGAATACAATAGGCACAATGCCACTTTAAGTGCAAAAGGAGTGAGACTTCTTAGAGTCTGTGTTTTGATCCTTCCATATGAGACCAGTATTAGTTTCCGATACACCACAGCAGGTTCCATGTATTCCTTTTACACACACATTGACGATGAAACACTGAAATTACAACGGAATTAAATACAAAAGGCACAATGCCGCCTTAAGTGCAAGAAGAGTGAGACTTTTTAGAGTCTGTGCTTTGATAATTTCGTGTGAGACCAGTATTAGTTTCCGATACACCACTGCAGGTTCAATGTATTCCTTGGACATTCACATTGACGATGAATCACTGAAATTATATCGGAATTAAATACAAGAGGCACCATGCCGCCTTAAATGCAAGAAGAGTGAGACTTCTTAAAGTCTGTGCTTTGATCCTTTTCTATGAGTCCAGTATTAGTTTCCTATACACCACTGCAAGTTCCATGTATTCCTTTTACATACACGTTGACGATGAAACACTGAAATTACATCGGAATTAAATATAAAAAGGCACAATGCCGCCTTAAGTGCAAGAAGAGTGAGACTTCTTAGAGTCTGTGCTTTGATCCTTTCTTGTGGGACCAGTATTAGTTTCCGATACACCACTGCAGGTTCAATGTATTCCTAGGACCTTCACATTAACGATGAAACACAGAAATCGCGTCGGAATTAAATACAAAAGGCACAACGCCGCCTTCAGTACAAGAATAGAGACTCTTCTTACAGTCGGAGCTTTGATCCATTCCTGTGAGACCAGTATTAATTTCCGATACACCACTGAAAGTTCAATGTATTCCTTGGACATTCACATTGACGATGAAACACTGAAATTACATCGTAATTAAATACAAAATGCACAATGCCACCTTAAGTGCAAATGGACTGAGACTTCTTATAGTCTGTGCTTTGATCCTTTCCTATGAGACCAGTATTAGTTTCCGATACACCTCTGCAGGTTCAATGAATTCCTTTTACATACACATTGACGATGAAACACTGAAATTACATCGGAATTAAATACAAAAGTCACAATGCCGCCTTAAGTGCAAGAAGAGTGAGACTTTTTAGAGTCTGTGCTTTGATAATTTCGTGTGAGACCAGTATTAGTTTCCGATACACCACTGCAGGTTCAATGTATTCCTAGGACCTTCACATTAACGATGAAACACAGAAATCGCGTCGGAATTAAATACAAAAGGCACAATGCCGCCTTAAGTACTAGAATAGAGACTCTTCTTACAGTCGGTGCTTTGAACCTTTCCTGTGAGATCAGTATTAGTTTCCGATACACCACTGCAGGTTCAATGTATTCCTTGGACATTCACATTGACGATGAATCACTGAAATTATATCGGAATTAAATACAAAAGGCACCATGCCGCCTTAAATGCAAGAAGAGTGAGAATTCTTAAAGTCTGTGCTTTGATCCTTTTCTATGAGTCCAGTATTAGTTTCCGGTACACCACTGCTGGTTCTATGTATTCGTTGGACATTCACATTGACGATGAAACACTGAAATTACATAGGAATCAAATACAAAGGGCACAATGCCTCCTTAAGTGCAAGAAGAGTGAGACTTCTTAGAGTCCGGCCTTTGATGCTTTCCAGTGAGACCAGTATTAGTTTCCGATATACCACTGCAGGTTCAATGTATTCCTAGGACCTTCACATTGACGATGAAACACAGAAATCGCATGGGAATTAAATACAAAAGGCACAACGCCGCCTTAAGTAAAAGTATTGAGACTCTTCTTACAGTCGGTGCTTTGATCCTTTCCTGTGAGACCAGTATTAGTTTCCGATACACCACTGCAGGTTCAATGTATTCCTTGGACATTCTCATTGACGATAAAACACTGAAATTACATCGGAATTAAATACAAAAGGCACAATGCCGCCTTAAATGCAAGACGAGTGAGACTTCGTAGAGTCTGTGTTTTGATCCTTTCCTATGACACCAGTATTAGTTTCAGGTTCAATGTATTCCTTGGACATTCACATTGACAATGAAACACTGAAATTACATCGGAATTAAATACAAAAGGCACAATGCCACCTTAAGTGCAAAAGGAGTGAGACTATTTCGAGTCTGTGCTTTGATGCTTTCCTATGAGACCAGTATTAATTTCCGATACACCACTGCAGGTTCAATGTATTCCTTTTACCTACGCATTGACGATGAAACACTGAAATTACATCGGAATTATTTACAAAGGGCACAATGCCGCCTTTAGTACAAGAATAGAGACTCTTCTTACAGTCGGTGCTTTGAGCATTGCCTGTGAGACCAGTATTAGTTTCCGATACACCACTGCTAGTTCAATGTATTCCTTGGACCTTCACATTGAGGATGAAACACAGAAATCGCATCGGAATTAAATGCAAAAGGCACAATGCCGCCTTAAGTACAAGAATGGAGACTCTTCTTACAGTCGCTGCTTTGATCCTTTCCTGTGAGACCAGTATTAGTTTCCGATACACCACTGTAGGTTCAATGTATTCCTTGGACTATCACATTGACGATGAAACACTGAAATTATATCGGAATTAAATACAAAAGGCACAATGCCGCCTTAAATGCAAAAAAAGGGAGACACCTTAGAGTCTGTGCTTTGATCCTTTCCTATGAAACCAGTATTAGTTTCCGATACACCACTGCAGGTTGAATGTATTCGTTTTACGTTAACATTGCCAATGAAACACTGAAATTACATCGGAATTAAATACAAAAGGCACAATGCCGCCTTAAGTGCAAGAAGAGTGGGACTTCTTAGAGTCAGTGCTTTGATCCTTTCCTGTGAGACCAGTATTAGTTTCCGATACACCACTGCAAGTTCAATGTATTCCTTGGACCTTCACATTGAGGATGAAACCCAGAAATCGCATCGGAATTAAATACAAAAGGCACAATGCCGCCTTTAGTACAAGAATAGAGACTCTTCTTACAGTCGCTGCTTTGATCCTTTCCTGTGAGACCAGTATTAGTTTCCGATACTCCACTGCTGGTTCTATGTATTCATTGGACATTCACATTGACGATGAAACACTGAAATTACATCTGAAATAAATACAAAAGGCACAATGCCGCCTTAAGTGCAAGAAGAGTGGGACTTCTTAGAGTCTGTGCTTTGATCTTTTCCTGTGAGACCAGTGTTAGTTTCCGATACTCCACTGCAGGGTCAATGTATTCCTTGGACTTTCACATTGACGATGAAACACTGAAATTACATCAGAATTAAATACAAAACGCACAATGCCGCCTTAAATGCAAGAAGAGTGAGACTTCGTAGAGTCTGTGCATTGATCCTTTCCTATGAGACCAGTATTAGGTTCCGATACACCACTGCAGGTTCAATGTATTCCATTTACATACACATTGACGATGAAACACTGAAATTACATCGGAATTAATTACAAAAGGCATAATGCTGCCATAAGTGCAAGATGAGTGAGACTTCTTTGAGTCAGTGCTTTGACCCTTTCCTTTGAGACCAGACTTAGTTTCCGATACAACACTGCAGGTTCAATGTATTCCTTGGACCTTCACATTGACGATGAAACACAGAAATCGCATCGGAATTAAATACAAAAATCACAACGCCGCCTTAAGTACAAGAATTGAGACTCTTCTTACAGTAGGTGGTTTGATCCTTTCCTATAAGACCAGTATTAGTTTCCGATACACCACTGCAGGGTCAATGTATTCCTTGGAAATTCACATTGACGATGAAACACAGGAATCGCATCGCAATTAAAAACAAAAGGCACAATGACGCCTTAAGAACTAGAATATAGACTCTTCTTACATTCGGTGTTTGATCCTTTCCTGTGAGACCAGTATTAGTTACCAATACACCACTGCTGGTTCTATGTATTCCTTGGACATTCACATTGACGATGAAACACTGAAATTACATCGGAATTAAATACAAAACGCACGATGGAGCCTTATGTGCAAGAAGAGTGAGACTTCTTAGAGTCTGTGCTTTGACCCCTTCCTGTGCGACAAGTTTTAGTTTCCGATACTCCACTGCAGTTTCAATGTATTCCTTGGACCTGCACATTGGCGATGAAACACAGAAATCGCATCGGAATTAAATACAAAAGGCACAATGCCGCCTTAAGTACAAGAATAAAGACTCTTCTTACAGTCGGTGCTTTGAGCATTCCCTGTGAGACCAGTATTAATTACCGATACACCACTGCAGGTACAAGATTTTCCTTGGACCTTCACATTGACGATGAAACACAGGTATCGCATCGGAATTAAATACAAAATGCACAACGCCGACTTAAGTACAAGAATTGAGGCTCATCTTACAGTTGGTGCTTTGATCCTTTCCTGTGAGACCAGTATTAGTTTCCGATACACCAGTGCTGGATCTATGTATTCCTTGGACATTCACATTAACGATGAAACACTGAAATTACATAGGAATCAAATACAAAGGGCACAATGCCTCCTTAAGTGAAAGAAGAGTAAGACTTCTTAAAGTCCGGGCTTTGATGCTTTCCTGTGAGACCAGTATTAGTTTCCGATACACCACTGCAGGTTCAATGTATTCCTAGGACCTTCACATTGACGATGAAACACAGAAATCGCATGGGAATTAAATACAAAAGGCACAACTCCGCCTTAAGTAAAAGTATTGAGACTCTTCTTACAGTCGGTGCTTTGATCCTTTCCTGTGAGACCAGTATTAGTTTCCGATACACCAGTGCTGGTTCTATGTATTCCTTGGACATTCACATTGACGATGAAACACAGAAATCGCATTGGAATTAAATACAAATGGCACAATGCCGCCTTATCTACAAGAATAGAGACTCTTCTTACAGTCTGTGCTTTGAGCATTCCCTGTGAGACCAGTATTAGTATCCGATACACCACTGCAGATTCAATGTATTCCTTGGACATACACATTGACGATGAAACACTGAAATTACATCGGAATTAAATACAAAAGGCACAATGCCGCCTTAAGTACAAGAATAGAGACTCTTCTTAAAGTCGGTGCTTTGATCCTTTCCTGTGAGACCAGTATTAGTTTCCGATACACCACTGCAGGTTCAATGTATTCCTTGGACATTCTCATTGACGATAAAACACTGAAATTACATCGGAATTAAATACAAAAGGCACAATGCCGCCTTAAATGCAAGAAGAGTGAGACTTCGTAGAGTCTGTGTTTTGATCCTTTCCTATGAGAATAGTATTAGTTTCCGATACACCACTGCAGGTTCAATGTATTCCTTTTACATACACATTGACGATGAAACACTGAAATTACATCGGAATTAAATACAAAAGGCATAATTCCGCCCTAAGTGCAAAAGGAGTGAGACTTCTTAGAGACAGTGCTTTGATCCTTTCCTATGAGACCAGTATTAGGTTCCGATACACCACTGCAGGTTCAATGTATTCCTCGAACCTTCACATTGACGATGAAACACAGAAATCGCATCGGAATTAAATACAATAGGCCCAATGCCGCCTTAAGCACAAGAATAGAGACTCTTCTTACAGTCGGTGTTTTGAGCATTCCCTGTGAGACCAGTATTAGTTTCCGATACACTACTACAGGTTCAGTGCACTCCTTGGACTTTCACTTCGACGATGAAACACAGAAATGGCATCGCAATTAAATACAAAGGGCACAATGCCGCCTTAAGTACAAGAATAGACACTCTTCTTACAGTCGGTGCTATGAGCATTCCCTGTGAGACCAGTATTAGTTTCCGATACACCACTGCAGGTTCAATGTATTCCTTGGACTTTCACATTGACGATGAAAGACAGAAATCGCATCGGAATTAAATACAAAAGGCCCAGTGCCGCCTTAAGTACAAGAATAGAGACTCTTCTTACAGTCGTTGCTTTGAGGATTCCCTGTGAGACCAGTATTAGTTTTCGATACACCACTGCAGGATCAATGTATTCGTTGGACTTTCACATTGACGATTATACACAGAAATCGCATCGGAATTAAATACAAAAGGCACAATGCCACCTTAAGTACAAGAATAGAGACTCTTCTTACAGTCGGTGCTTTGAGCATTCCCTGTGAGACCAGTATTAGTTTCCGATACACTACTACAGGTTCAGTGCATTCCTTGGACTTTCACTTCGACGATGAAACACAGAAATGGCATCGCAATTAAATACAAAGGGCACAATGCCGCCTTAAGTACAAGAATAGACACTCTTCTTACAGTCGGTGCTATGAGCATTCCCTGTGAGACCAGTATTAGTTTCCGATACACCACTGCAGGTTCAATGTATTCCTTGGACTTTCACATTGACGATGAAAGACAGAAATCGCATCGGAATTAAATACAAAAGGCCCAGTGCCGCCTTAAGTACAAGAATAGAGACTCTTCTTACAGTCGTTGCTTTGAGGATTCCCTGTGAGACCAGTATTAGTTTTCGATACACCACTGCAGGATCAATTTATTCGTTGGACTTTCACATCGACGATTATACACAGAAATCGCATCGGAATTAAATACAAAAGGCACAATGCCACCTTAAGTACAAGAATAGAGACTCTTCTTACAGTCGGTGCTTTGAGCATTCCCTGTGAGACCAGTATTAGTTTCCGATACACCACTGCAGGTCCAATGTTTTCCGTGGACCTTCACATTGACGATGAAACACAGATATCGCATCGGAATAGATACAAAAGGCACAATGCCGCCTTAAGTAAAAGAATACAGACTCTTCTTACAGTCGGTGCTTTGAGCATTCCCTGTGAGACCAGTATTAGTTTCCGATACACCACTGCAGGTTCAATGTATTCCTTGGACCATCGCATTGACGATGAAACACAGAAATCGCATTGGAATTAAATACAAAAGGCACAATGCCGCCTTAAGTACAAGAATAGAGACTCTTCTTACAGTCTGTACTTTGTCCATTCCCTGTGAGACCAGTTTTAGTATCCGATACACCACTGCAGATTCAATGTATTCCTTGGACATACACATTGACGGTGAAACACTGAAATTACATCGGAATTAAATTCAAAAGAACAATGCCGCCTTAAGTACAAGAATAGACACTCTTCTTACCGTCGGTGCTTTGAGCATTCCCTGTGAGACCAGTATTAGTTTCCGATAGACCACTGCAGGTTCAATGTATTCCTTGGAAATACACATTGACGATGAAACACTGAAATTACATCGGCATTAAATACAAAAGCCACAACGCCTCCTTAACTACAAGACTAGAAACTCTTCCTACAGTCGGTGCTTTGAGCATTCCCTGTGAGACCAGTATTAGTTTCCGATACACCACTGCAGGTTCAATGTATTCCTTGGACCTTCACATTGACGATTAAACACAAAAATCACATCGGAATTAAATACAAAAAGAACAATGCCGCCTTAAGTACAAGAATAGAGACTCTTCTTACAGTCGTGCTTTGAGTATTCCCTGTGAGACCAGTATTAGTTTCCGATACACCACTGCCGGTTCAGTGCATTCCTAGGACCTTCACATTGACGATGAAACACAGAAATGGCAACGGAATTAATTACAAAAGGCACAATGCTGCCTTAAGTACAAGAATAGACACTCTTCTTACAGACGTTGTTTCAGCATTCCCTGTGAGACTAGTATTAGTTTCCGATACACCACTGCAGGTTCAATGTATTCCTAGGACCTTCACATTGAAGATGAAACACAGAAATCGCATCGGAATTAAATACAAAAGGCGCAATGCCACCTTAAGTAGAAGAATACAAACTCTACTTACAGTCGGTGCTTTGAGCATTCCCTGTGAGACCAGTATTAGTTTCTGATACACCACTGCAGTTTCAATGTATTCCTTGGACCTTCAAATTGACGATGAAACACAGAAATCGCATTGGAATTAAATACAAAAGGCCCAGGGCCGCCTTAAGTACAAGAATAGAGACTCTTCTTACAGTCGTTGCTTTGACGATTCCCTGTGAGACCAGTATTAGTTTTCGATACACCACTGCAGGATCAATGTATTCGTTGGACTTTCACATTGACGATTATACAACGAAATCGCATCGGAATTAAATACAAAAGGCACAATGCCGCCTTAAGTACAAGAATAGAGACTCTTCTTACAGTCGGTGCTTTGAGCATGCCCTGTGAGACCAGTATTAGTTTCCGATACACCACTGCAGGTCCAATGTTTTCCTTGGACCTTCACATTGACGATGAAACACAGATATCGCATCGGAATAGATACAAAAGGCACAATGCCGCCTTAAGTAAAAGAATACAGACTCTTCTTACAGTCGGTGCTTTGAGCATTCCCTGTGAGACCAGTATTAGTTTCCGATACACCACTGCAGGTTCAATGTATTCCTTGGACCATCGCATTGACGATGAAACACAGAAATCACATTGGAATTAAATACAAAAGGCACAATGCCGCCTTAAGTACAAGAATAGAGACTCTTCTTACAGTCTGTACTTTGTCCATTCCCTGTGAGATCAGTTTTAGTATCCGATACACCACTGCAGATTCAAGTATTCCTTGGACATACACATTGACGATGAAACACTGAAATTACATCGGCATTAAATACAAAAGCCACAACGCCTCCTTAACTACAAGACTAGAAACTCTTCTTACAGTCGGTGCTTTGAGCATTCCCTGTGAGACCAGTATTAGTTTCCGATACACCACTGCAGGTTCAATGTATTCCTTGGACCTTCACATTGACGATTAAACACAAAAATCACATCGGAATTAAATACAAAAAGAACAATGCCGCCTTAAGTACAAGAACAGAGACTCTTCTTACAGTCGTGCTTTGAGTATTCCCTGTGAGACCAGTATTAGTTTCCGATACACCACAGCCGGTTCAGTGCATTCCTAGGACCTTCACATTGACGATGAAACACAGAAATGGCAACGGAATTAAATACAAAAGGCACAATGCTGCCTTAAGTACAAGAATAGACACTCTTCTTACAGACGTTGTTTGAGCATTCCCTGTTAGACTAGTATTAGTTTCCGATACACCACTGCATGTTCAATGTATTCCTTGGACCTTCACATTGAAGATGAAACACAGAAATCGCATCGGAAGTAAATACAAAAGGCGCAATGCCACCTTAAGTAGAAGAATTCAAACTCTACTTACAGTCGGTGCTTTGAGCATTCCCTGTGAGACCAGTATTAGTTTCTGATACAGCACTGCAGTTTCAATGTATTCCTTGGACCTTCAAATTGACGATGAAACACAGAAATCGCATTGGAATTAAATACAAAAGGCTCATTGCCGCTTTAAGTACAAGAATAGAGACTATTCTTACAGTCTGTGCTTTGAGCGTTCCCTGTGAGGCCAGTATTAGTATCCGATACACCACTGCAGATTCAATGTATTCCTTGGACATACACATTGACGATGAAACACTGCAATTACATCGGAATTAAATACAAAAGGAACAATGGCGCCATAAGTGCAAGAAGAGTGAGACTTCTTAAAGTCTGTGTTTTGATCCTTACCTGTGCGACCCGTATTAGTTTCCGATACGCCACTGCAGCTTCAATGTATTCCTTGGACTTTCACATTGACGATGAAACACAGGAATCGCATCGGAATTAAATACAAAAGGCACAATGCCGCCTTAAGTACAAGAATAGAGACTCTTCTTAGAGTCGGTGCTTTGAGCATTCCCTGTGAGACCAATATTAGTATCTGATACACCACTGCAGGTCCAATGTATTCCTTGGACATACACATTGACGATGAAACACTGAAATTACATGGGAATTAAATACAAAAGGAGAAATATTGCCTTAAGTACAAGAATAGAGACTCTTCTTACAGTCGGTGTTTTGAGCATTCCCTGTGAGACCAGTATTATTTTCCGATACAATACCGCAGGTTCAATGAATTCCTTGGTCATACACATTGACGATGAAAAACTGAAATTACATCGGAATTAAATACAATAGGCACAATGACGCCTTAAGTACAAGCAGAGTGAGACTTCTTAGAGTCTGTGCATTGATCCTTTCCTGTGAGACCAGTATTGGTTTCCGATATACCACTGCAGGTTCAATGTGTTCCTTGGACCTTCACATTGACGATTATACACAGAAATCGCATCGGAATTAAATACAAAAGGCACAATGCCGCCTTAAGTACAAGAATAGAGACTCTTCTTACAGTCGATGCTTTGAGCATTCCCTGTGAGACCAGTATTAGTTTCCGATACACCACTGCAGGTTCAGTGTATTCCTTGGACTCTCACATCGACGATGAAATACAGAAATGGCATCGGAATTAAATACAAAGGGCACAATGCCGCCTTAAGTACAAGAATAGACTCTTCTTACAGTCTGTGCTTTCAGCATTCCCTGTGAGACCAGTATTAGTATCCGATACACCACTGCAGATTCAATGTATTCCTTGGACATTCACACATTGACGATGAAACACTGAAATTACATCGGAGTTAAATACAAAAGGAACAATGCCGCCTTAAGTACAAGAATAGAGACTCTTCTTACTGTCGGTGCTTTGAGCATTCCCTGTGAGACCAGTATTAGTTTCCGATACACCACTGCCCGTTCAATGTATTCCTTGGACATACACATTGACGATGAAAAACTGAAATTACATCGGAATTAAATACAAAAGGCCCAATGCCGACATAAGTGCAAGAAGAGTGAGACTTCTTAGAGTCTGTGTTTTGATCCTTTCCTGTGCGACCCGTATTAGTTTCCGATACGGCACTGCAGGTTCAATGTATTCCATGGACCTTCACATTGACGATTACACACAGAAATTGCATCGGAATTAAATACAAAAAGGCACAATGTCGCCTTAAGTACAAGAATAGAGACTCTTCTTGCATTCGGTGCTTTGAGCATTCCCTGTGAGACCAGTATTAGTATCCGGTACACCACTTCAAGTTCAGTGTATTCCTAGGACATACACATCGACCTGAAACACAGAAATGACATAGGAATTATATACAAAAGGCACAATGCCGTCCTAAGTACAACAATAGAGACTCTTCTTACAGTCTGAGCTTTGAGCATTCCCTGAGATACCGGTATTAATTTCCGATACACCACTGCAGGTCCAAAGTATACCTTGGACCTTCACATTGACGATGAAACACAGAAATCGCATCGGAATTAAATACAAAAGGCACAATGCCGCTTTAAGTACAAGAATAGAGACTATTCTTACAGTCTGCGCTTTGAGCGTTCCCTGTGAGACCAGTATTAGTATCCGATACACCACTGCAGATTCAATGTATTCCTTGGACATACATTTTGACGATGAAACACTGCAATTACATCGGAATTAAATACAATAGGCACAATGCCGCCTTAAGTACAAGAATATAGACCCTTCTTACAGTCTGTGCTTTGAGCATTCCCTGTAAGACCAGTATTAGTATCCGATTCACCACTGCAGATTCAATGTATTCCTTGGATATACACATTGACGATGAAAGACTGAAATTACATCGGAATTAAATACAAAAGGCATAATGCCGCCATAAGTGCAAGAAGAGTAAGACGTCTTAAAGTCTGGGTTTTGATCCTTTCCTGTGCGACCCGTATTAGTTTCCGATACGCCACTGCAGGTTCAACGTATTCCTTGGACCTTCACATTGACGATGAAACACAGAAATCGCATCGGAATTAAATACAAAAGGCACAATGCCGCCTTAAGTACCAGAATAGAGACTCTTCTTACAGTCGGTGCTTTGAGCATTCCCTGTGAGACGCATATTAGTTTCCGATACACCACTGCAGGTTCAGTGTATTCCTTGGACATACACATTGACGATGAAACACAGAAATGGCATCGGAATTAAATACAAAAGGCACAATGCCGCATTAAGTACAGGTATAGACACTCTTCTTACAGTCAGTGCTTTGAGCATTCCCTGTGAGACCAGTAGTAGTTTCCGACACACCACTGCAAGTTCAATGTATTCCTTGGACTTTCACATTGACGATGAAACACAGAAATGGCATCGGAATTAAATACAAAAAGCACAATGCCGCCTTAAGTTCAAGAATAGAGACTCTTCTTACAGTCAGTGCTTTGAGCATTCCCTGTGAGACCAGTATTAGTTTCCGATACACCACTGCAGGTTCAATGTATTCCTTGGACCTTCACATTGACGATGAAACACAGAAATTGCATCGGAATTAAATCCAAAACGCACAATGCCGCCTTAAGTACAAGAATACAGACTATACTTCAAGTCGGTGCTTTGAGCATTCCCTGTGAGACCAGTATTAGTTTCCGATACACCACTGCAGGTTCAATGTATTCCTTGGACCTTCACACTGACGATGAATCACAGAAATGGCATCGGAATCAAATACAAAAGGCACAATGCCGCCTTAAGTACAGGAATAGAGACTCTTCTTACAGTCGGTGCTTTGAGCATTCCCTGTGAGACCAGTAATAGTATCCGATACACCACTGCAGGTTCAATCTATTCCTTGGACATTCATATTGACGATGAAACACTGAAATTACATCGGTTTTAAATACAAAAGGAACAATGCCGCCTTAAGTACAAGAATAGAGACTCTTCTTACCGTCGGTGCTTTGAGCATTCCCTGTGAGACCAGTATTAGTTTCCGATACACCACTGGAGGTTCAATTTATTCCTTGGACCTTCACATTGACGATGAAACACAGAAATCGCATCGGAATTAAATACAAAAGGCACAATGCCGCCTTAAATACAAGAATAGAGACTTTTCTTACAGTCGGTGCTATGAGCATTCCCTGTGAGACCAGTATTAGTTTCCGATACACCACTGGAGGTTCAATGAGTTCCTTGGACATTCACATCGACGATGAAACACTGAAATTACATCGGAATTAAATACAAAAGGCACAATGCCGCCTTAAGTACAAGAATACAGATTCTTCTTACCGTCGGTGCTTTGAGCATTCCCTGTGAGACCAGTATTAGTTTCCACTACACCTCTGCAGGTTCAGTTTATTCCTTGGCCCTTCACATTGACGATGAAACACAGAAATGGCATCGGAATTAAATACAAAAGGCACAATGCCGCCTTAAGTACAAGAATAGAGACTCTTCTTATAGTCGGTGCTTTGAGTATTCCCTGCGAGACCAGTATTAGTTTCCGCTACACCTCTGCAGGTTCAGTTTATTTCTTGGACCTTCACATTGACGATGAAACACAGAAATGGCATCGGAATTAAATACAAAAGGCACAATGCTGCCTTAAGTACAAGAATAGAGACTCTTCTTACAGTCGGTGCTTTGAGCATTCCCTGTGAGACCAGTATTAGTTTCAGATACACCACTGCCGTTTCAATGTATTCCTTGGATTTCACATTCACGATGAAACACAGAAATCGCATCGAAATTAAGTACAAAAGGCACATTGCCGCCTTATGAACAAGAATAGAGACTCTTCTTAAGTCGGTGCTTTGAGCATTCCCTGTGAGACCAGTATTAGCTTCCGATACACCACTGCAGGTTCGATGTATTCCTTGGACATACACATTGACGATGAAACACTGTAATTACATCGGAATTAAATACAAAAGGCACAATACCGCCTTAAGTGCAAGAAGAGTGATACTTCTTAGAGTCTGTGCTTTGATCCTTTCCTGTGAGACCTGTATTAGTTTCCGATACACCACTGTAGGTTCAATGTGTTCCTTGCACCTTCAAATTGAACAAGAAACACAGAAAACGCATCGGAATTAAATACAAAAGGCACAATGCCGCCTGAAGTACAAGAATAGAGACTTTTCTTACAGTCGGTGAGTTGAGCATTCCCTGTGAGACCAGTATTAGTTTCCTATACACCACTGCAGGTACAATGTATTCCTTGGACCTTCACATTGACGATGAAACGCAGAAATTGCATCGGAATAAAATACAAAAGGCACAATGCCGCCTTAAGTACAAGAATAGAGACTCTTCTTACAGTCGGTGCTTTGAGCATTCCCTGTGAGACCAGTATTAGTTTCCGATACATCACTGGAGGTTCAATGAATTCCTTGGACATTCACATTGAAGATGAAACACTGAAATTACATCGGAATTAAATACTTAAGGCACAATGCCGCCTTAAGTACAAGAATAGAGACTCTTCTTACAGTCGGTGTTTTGAGCATTCCCTGTGAGACCAGTATTAGTTTCCGATACACCACTGCAGGTTCAATGTATTCCGTGGACCTTCAAATTGACCATGAAACACAGAAATGGCATCGGAATTAAATACAAAAGTCACAATGCCGCCTGAAGTACAAGAATAGAGACTTTTCTTACAGTCGGTGCTTTGAGCATTCTCTGTGAGACCAGTATTAGTTTCCGATACACCACTGCAGGTTCAATGTATTCCTTGGACCTTCACATTGACGATGGAACACAGAATTCGCATCGGAATTAAATACAAAAGGCACAATGCCGCCTTAAGTACAAGAATAGAGACTCTTCTACAGTCGGTGCTTTGAGCATTCCCTGTGAGACCAGTATTAGTTTCCGATACACCACTGCAGGTGCAATGTATTCCTTGGACCTTCACATTGACGATGAAACACAGAAATCGCATCGGAATTAAATCCAAAACGCACAATGCCGCCTTAAGTACAAGAATACAGACTCTACTTACAGTCGGTGCTTTGAGCATTCCCTGTGAGACCAGTATTAGTTTCCGATACACCACTGCAGGTTCAATGTATTCCTTGGACCTTCACATTGACGATGGAACACAGAATTCGCATCGGAATCAAATACAAAAGGCACAATGCCGCCTTAAGTACAAGAATAGAGACTCTTCTTTTAGTCGGTGCTTTGAGCATTCCCTGTGAGACCAGTACTAGTATCCGATACACCACTGCAGGTTCAATCTATTCCTTGGACATACACATTGACGATGAAACACTGAAATTACATCGGAATTAAATACAAAAGGAACAATGCCGATTTAAGTACAAGAATAGAGACTTTTCTTACCGTCGGTGCTTTGAGCATTCCCTGTGAGACCAGTATTAGTTTCCGATACACCACTGGAGGTTCAATGAATTTCTTGGACATTCACATTGACGATGAAACATTGAAATTAAATCGGAATTAAATACAAAAGGCACAATGCTGCCTTAAGTACAAGAATAGAGACTCTTCTTACCGTCAGTGCTTTGAGCATTCTCTGTGAGACCAGTAATAGTATCCGATACACCACTGCAGGTTCAATGTATTCCTTGGACCTTCACATTGACGATGAAACACAGAAATGGCATCGGAATTAAATACAAAAGGAACAATGCCGCCTTAAGTACAAGAATAGAGACTCTTCTTACAGTCGGTGTTTTGAGCATTCCCTGTGAGACCAGTATTAGTTTCCGATGCACCACCGCAGGTTCAATTTATTCCTTGGACCTTCACATTGACGATGAAACACAGAAATCGCATCGGAATTAAATACAAAGGGCACAATGCCGCCTTAAATACAAGAATAGAGACTTTTCTTACCGTCGGTGCTTTGAGCATTCCCTGTGAGTCCAGTATTAGTTTCCGATACACCACTGGAAGTTCAATGAATTCCTTGGACATTCACATCGACTATGAAACACTGAAATTACATCGGAATTAAATACAAAAGGCACAATGCCGCCTTAAGTACAAGAATAGAGACTCTTCTTACCGTCGGTGCTTTGAACATTCCCTGTGAGACCAGTATAAGTTTCCACTACAACTCTGCAGGTTCAGTTTATTCCTTGGACCTTCACATTGACGATGAAACACAGAAATCGCATCGTAATTAAATCCAAAACGCACAATGCCGCCTTAAGTACAAGAATACAGACTCTACTTACAGTCGGTGCTTTGAGCATTCCCTGTGAGACCAGTATTAGTTTCCGCTACACCTCTGCAGGTACAGTTTATTCCTTGGACCTTCACATTGACGATGAAACACAGAAATGGCATCGGAATTAAATACAAAAGGCACAATGCCGCCTTAAGTACAAGAATAGAGACTCTTCTTATAGTCGGTGCTTTGAGTATTCCCTGCGAGACCAGTATTAGTTTCCGCTACACCTCTGCAGGTTCAGTTTATTTCTTGGACCTTCACATTGACGATGAAACACAGAAATGGCATCGGAATTAAATACAAAAGGCACAATGCTGCCTTAAGTACAAGAATAGAGACTCTTCTTACAGTCTGTGCTTTCAGCATTCCCTGTGAGACCAGTATTAGTATCCGATACACCACTGCAGATTCAATGTATTCCTTGGACATTCACACATTGACGATGAAACACTGAAATTACATCGTAGTTAAATACAAAAGGAACAATGCCGCCTTAAGTACAAGAATAGAGACTCTTCTTACTGTCGGTGCTTTGAGCATTCCCTGTGAGACCAGTATTAGTTTCCGATACACCACTGCCCGTTCAATGTATTCCTTGGACATACACATTGACGATGAAAAACTGAAATTACATCGGAATTAAATACAAAAGGCCCAATGCCGACATAAGTGCAAGAAGAGTGAGACTTCTTAGAGTCTGTGTTTTGATCCTTTCCTGTGCGACCCGTATTAGTTTCCGATACGCCACTGCAGGTTCAATGTATTCCATGGACCTTCACATTGACGATTACACACAGAAATTGCATCGGAATTAAATACAAAAAGGCACAATGTCGCCTTAAGTACAAGAATAGAGACTCTTCTTGCATTCGGTGCTTTGAGCATTCCCTGTGAGACCAGTATTAGTATCCGGTACACCACTTCAAGTTCAGTGTATTCCTAGGACATACACATCGACCTGAAACACAGAAATGACATAGGAATTATATACAAAAGGCACAATGCCGTCCTAAGTACAACAATAGAGACTCTTCTTACAGTCTGAGCTTTGAGCATTCCCTGAGATACCGGTATTAATTTCCGATACACCACTGCAGGTCCAAAGTATACCTTGGACCTTCACATTGACGATGAAACACAGAAATCGCATTGGAATTAAATACATAAGGCACAATGCCGCTTTAAGTACAAGAATAGAGACTATTCTTACAGTCTGCGCTTTGAGCGTTCCCTGTGAGACCAGTATTAGTATCCGATACACCACTGCAGATTCAATGTATTCCTTGGACATACATTTTGACGATGAAACACTGCAATTACATCGGAATTAAATACAATAGGCACAATGCCGCCTTAAGTACAAGAATATAGACCCTTCTTACAGTCTGTGCTTTGAGCATTCCCTGTAAGACCAGTATTAGTATCCGATTCACCACTGCAGATTCAATGTATTCCTTGGATATACACATTGACGATGAAAGACTGAAATTACATCGGAATTAAATACAAAAGGCATAATGCCGCCATAAGTGCAAGAAGAGTAAGACGTCTTAAAGTCTGGGTTTTGATCCTTTCCTGTGCGACCCGTATTAGTTTCCGATACGCCACTGCAGGTTCAACGTATTCCTTGGACCTTCACATTGACGATGAAACACAGAAATCGCATCGGAATTAAATACAAAAGGCACAATGCCGCCTTAAGTACCAGAATAGAGACTCTTCTTACAGTCGGTGCTTTGAGCATTCCCTGTGAGACGCATATTAGTTTCCGATACACCACTGCAGGTTCAGTGTATTCCTTGGACATACACATTGACGATGAAACACAGAAATGGCATCGGAATTAAATACAAAAGGCACAATGCCGCATTAAGTACAGGTATAGACACTCTTCTTACAGTCAGTGCTTTGAGCATTCCCTGTGAGACCAGTATTAGTTTCCGATACACCACTGCAGGTTCAATGTATTCCTTGGACCTTCACATTGACGATGAAACACAGAAATTGCATCGGAATTAAATCCAAAACGCACAATGCCGCCTTAAGTACAAGAATACAGACTATACTTCAAGTCGGTGCTTTGAGCATTCCCTGTGAGACCAGTATTAGTTTCCGATACACCACTGCAGGTTCAATGTATTCCTTGGACCTTCACACTGACGATGAATCACAGAAATGGCATCGGAATCAAATACAAAAGGCACAATGCCGCCTTAAGTACAAGAATAGAGACTCTTCTTACAGTCGCTGCTTTGAGCATTCCCTGTGAGACCAGTAATAGTATCCGATACACCACTGCAGGTTCAATCTATTCCTTGGACATTCATATTGACGATGAAACACTGAAATTACATCGGAATTAAATACAAAAGGAACAATGCCGCCTTAAGTACAAGAATAGAGACTCTTCTTACCGTCGGTGCTTTGAGCATTCCCTGTGAGACCAGTATTAGTTTCCGATACACCACTGGAGGTTCAATTTATTCCTTGGACCTTCACATTGACGATGAAACACAGAAATCGCATCGGAATTAAATACAAAAGGCACAATGCCGCCTTAAATACAAGAATAGAGACTTTTCTTACAGTCGGTGCTATGAGCATTCCCTGTGAGACCAGTATTAGTTTCCGATACACCACTGGAGGTTCAATGAGTTCCTTGGACATTCACATCGACGATGAAACACTGAAATTACATCGGAATTAAATACAAAAGGCACAATGCCGCCTTAAGTACAAGAATACAGATTCTTCTTACCGTCGGTGCTTTGAGCATTCCCTGTGAGACCAGTATTAGTTTCCACTACACCTCTGCAGGTTCAGTTTATTCCTTGGCCCTTCACATTGACGATGAAACACAGAAATGGCATCGGAATTAAATACAAAAGGCACAATGCCGCCTTAAGTACAAGAATAGAGACTCTTCTTATAGTCGGTGCTTTGAGTATTCCCTGCGAGACCAGTATTAGTTTCCGCTACACCTCTGCAGGTTCAGTTTATTTCTTGGACCTTCACATTGACGATGAAACACAGAAATGGCATCGGAATTAAATACAAAAGGCACAATGCTGCCTTAAGTACAAGAATAGAGACTCTTCTTACAGTCGGTGCTTTGAGCATTCCCTGTGAGACCAGTATTAGTTTCAGATACACCACTGCCGTTTCAATGTATTCCTTGGATTTCACATTGACGATGAAACACAGAAATCGCATCGAAATTAAGTACAAAAGGCACAATGCCGCCTTATGAACAAGAATAGAGACTCTTCTTAAGTCGGTGCTTTGAGCATTCCCTGTGAGACCAGTATTAGCTTCCGATACACCACTGCAGGTTCGATGTATTCCTTGGACATACACATTGACGATGAAACACTGTAATTACATCGGAATTAAATACAAAAGGCACAATACCGCCTTAAGTGCAAGAAGAGTGATACTTCTTAGAGTCTGTGCTTTGATCCTTTCCTGTGAGACCTGTATTAGTTTCCGATACACCACTGTAGGTTCAATGTGTTCCTTGCACCTTCAAATTGAACAAGAAACACAGAAAACGCATCGGAATTAAATACAAAAGGCACAATGCCGCCTGAAGTACAAGAATAGAGACTTTTCTTACAGTCGGTGAGTTGAGCATTCCCTGTGAGACCAGTATTAGTTTCCTATACACCACTGCAGGTACAATGTATTCCTTGGACCTTCACATTGACGATGAAACGCAGAAATTGCATCGGAATAAAATACAAAAGGCACAATGCCGCCTTAAGTACAAGAATAGAGACTCTTCTTACAGTCGGTGCTTTGAGCATTCCCTGTGAGACCAGTATTAGTTTCCGATACATCACTGGAGGTTCAATGAATTCCTTGGACATTCACATTGAAGATGAAACACTGAAATTACATCGGAATTAAATACTTAAGGCACAATGCCGCCTTAAGTACAAGAATAGAGACTCTTCTTACAGTCGGTGTTTTGAGCATTCCCTGTGAGACCAGTATTAGTTTCCGATACACCACTGCAGGTTCAATGTATTCCGTGGACCTTCAAATTGACCATGAAACACAGAAATGGCATCGGAATTAAATACAAAAGTCACAATGCCGCCTGAAGTACAAGAATAGAGACTTTTCTTACAGTCGGTGCTTTGAGCATTCTGTGTGAGACCAGTATTAGTTTCCGATACACCACTGCAGGTTCAATGTATTCCTTGGACCTTCACATTGACGATGGAACACAGAATTCGCATCGGAATTAAATACAAAAGGCACAATGCCGCCTTAAGTGCAAGAATAGAGACTCTTCTACAGTCGGTGCTTTGAGCATTCCCTGTGAGACCAGTATTAGTTTCCGATACACCACTGCAGGTGCAATGTATTCCTTGGACCTTCACATTTACGATGAAACACAGAAATCGCATCGGAATTAAATCCAAAACGCACAATGCCGCCTTAAGTACAAGAATACAGACTCTACTTACAGTCGGTGCTTTGAGCATTCCCTGTGAGACCAGTATTAGTTTCCGATACACCACTGCAGGTTCAATGTATTCCTTGGACCTTCACATTGACGATGGAACACAGAATTCGCATCGGAATCAAATACAAAAGGCACAATGCCGCCTTAAGTACAAGAATAGAGACTCTTCTTTCAGTCGGTGCTTTGAGCATTCCCTGTGAGACCAGTAATAGTATCCGATACACCACTGCAGGTTCAATCTATTCCTTGGACATACACATTGACGATGAAACACTGAAATTACATCGGAATTAAATACAAAAGGAACAATGCCGATTTAAGTACAAGAATAGAGACTTTTCTTACCGTCGGTGCTTTGAGCATTCCCTGTGAGACCAGTATTAGTTTCCGATACACCACTGGAGGTTCAATGAATTTCTTGGACATTCACATTGACGATGAAACATTGAAATTAAATCGGAATTAAATACAAAAGGCACAATGCTGCCTTAAGTACAAGAATAGAGACTCTTCTTACCGTCAGTGCTTTGAGCATTCCCTGTGAGACCAGTAATAGTATCCGATACACCACTGCAGGTTCAATGTATTCCTTGGACCTTCACATTGACGATGAAACACAGAAATGGCATCGGAATTAAATACAAAAGGAACAATGCCGCCTTAAGTACAAGAATAGAGACTCTTCTTACAGTCGGTGTTTTGAGCATTCCCTGTGAGACCAGTATTAGTTTCCGATGCACCACCGCAGGTTCAATTTATTCCTTGGACCTTCACATTGACGATGAAACACAGAAATCGCATCGGAATTAAATACAAAGGGCACAATGCCGCCTTAAATACAAGAATAGAGACTTTTCTTACCGTCGGTGCTTTGAGCATTCCCTGTGAGTCCAGTATTAGTTTCCGATACACCACTGGAAGTTCAATGAATTCCTTGGACATTCACATCGACTATGAAACACTGAAATTACATCGGAATTAAATACAAAAGGCACAATGCCGCCTTAAGTACAAGAATAGAGACTCTTCTTACCGTCGGTGCTTTGAACATTCCCTGTGAGACCAGTATAAGTTTCCACTACAACTCTGCAGGTTCAGTTTATTCCTTGGACCTTCACATTGACGATGAAACACAGAAATCGCATCGTAATTAAATCCAAAACGCACAATGCCGCCTTAAGTACAAGAATACAGACTCTACTTACAGTCGGTGCTTTGAGCATTCCCTGTGAGACCAGTATTAGTTTCCGCTACACCTCTGCAGGTACAGTTTATTCCTTGGACCTTCACATTGACGATGAAACACAGAAATGTCATCGGAATTAAATACAAAAGGCACAATGCCGCCTTAAGTACAAGAATAGAGACTCTTCTTATAGTCGGTGCTTTGAGTATTCCCTGCGAGACCAGTATTAGTTTCCGCTACACCTCTGCAGGTTCAGTTTATTTCTTGGACCTTCACATTGACGATGAAACACAGAAATGGCATCGGAATTAAATACAAAAGGCACAATGCTGCCTTAAGTACAAGAATAGAGACTCTTCTTACAGTCTGTGCTTTCAGCATTCCCTGTGAGACCAGTATTAGTATCCGATACACCACTGCAGATTCAATGTATTCCTTGGACATTCACACATTGACGATGAAACACTGAAATTACATCGTAGTTAAATACAAAAGGAACAATGCCGCCTTAAGTACAAGAATAGAGACTCTTCTTACTGTCGGTGCTTTGAGCATTCCCTGTGAGACCAGTATTAGTTTCCGATACACCACTGCCCGTTCAATGTATTCCTTGGACATACACATTGACGATGAAAAACTGAAATTACATCGGAATTAAATACAAAAGGCCCAATGCCGACATAAGTGCAAGAAGAGTGAGACTTCTTAGAGTCTGTGTTTTGATCCTTTCCTGTGCGACCCGTATTAGTTTCCGATACGCCACTGCAGGTTCAATGTATTCCATGGACCTTCACATTGACGATTACACACAGAAATTGCATCGGAATTAAATACAAAAAGGCACAATGTCGCCTTAAGTACAAGAATAGAGACTCTTCTTGCATTCGGTGCTTTGAGCATTCCCTGTGAGACCAGTATTAGTATCCGGTACACCACTTCAAGTTCAGTGTATTCCTAGGACATACACATCTACCTGAAACACAGAAATGACATAGGAATTATATACAAAAGGCACAATGCCGTCCTAAGTACAACAATAGAGACTCTTCTTACAGTCTGAGCTTTGAGCATTCCCTGAGATACCGGTATTAATTTCCGATACACCACTGCAGGTCCAAAGTATACCTTGGACCTTCACATTGACGATGAAACACAGAAATCGCATTGGAATTAAATACATAAGGCACAATGCCGCTTTAAGTACAAGAATAGAGACTATTCTTACAGTCTGCGGTTTGAGCGTTCCCTGTGAGACCAGTATTAGTATCCGATACACCACTGCAGATTCAATGTATTCCTTGGACATACATTTTGACGATGAAACACTGCAATTACATCGGAATTAAATACAATAGGCACAATGCCGCCTTAAGTACAAGAATATAGACCCTTCTTACAGTCTGTGCTTTGAGCATTCCCTGTAAGACCAGTATTAGTATCCGATTCACCACTGCAGATTCAATGTATTCCTTGGATATACACATTGACGATGAAAGACTGAAATTACATCGGAATTAAATACAAAAGGCATAATGCCGCCATAAGTGCAAGAAGAGTAAGACGTCTTAAAGTCTGGGTTTTGATCCTTTCCTGTGCGACCCGTATTAGTTTCCGATACGCCACTGCAGGTTCAACGTATTCCTTGGACCTTCACATTGACGATGAAACACAGAAATCGCATCGGAATTAAATACAAAAGGCACAATGCCGCCTTAAGTACCAGAATAGAGACTCTTCTTACAGTCGGTGCTTTGAGCATTCCCTGTGAGACGCATATTAGTTTCCGATACACCACTGCAGGTTCAGTGTATTCCTTGGACATACACATTGATGATGAAACACAGAAATGGCATCGGAATTAAATACAAAAGGCACAATGCCGCATTAAGTACAGGTATAGACACTCTTCTTACAGTCAGTGCTTTGAGCATTCCCTGTGAGACCAGTATTAGTTTCCGACACACCACTGCAAGTTCAATGTATTCCTTGGACTTTCACATTGACGATGAAACACAGAAATGGCATCGGAATTAAATACAAAAAGCACAATGCCGCCTTAAGTTCAAGAATAGAGACTCTTCTTACAGTCAGTGCTTTGAGCATTCCCTGTGAGACCAGTATTAGTTTCCGATACACCACTGCAGGTTCAATGTATTCCTTGGACCTTCACATTGACGATGAAACACAGAAATTGCATCGGAATTAAATCCAAAACGCACAATGCCGCCTTAAGTACAAGAATACAGACTATACTTCAAGTCGGTGCTTTGAGCATTCCCTGTGAGACCAGTATTAGTTTCCGATACACCACTGCAGGTTCAATGTATTCCTTGGACCTTCACACTGACGATGAATCACAGAAATGGCATCGGAATCAAATACAAAAGGCACAATGCCGCCTTAAGTACAAGAATAGAGACTCTTCTTACAGTCGGTGCTTTGAGCATTCCCTGTGAGACCAGTAATAGTATCCGATACACCACTGCAGGTTCAATCTATTCCTTGGACATTCATATTGACGATGAAACACTGAAATTACATCGGAATTAAATACAAAAGGAACAATGCCGCCTTAAGTACAAGAATAGAGACTCTTCTTACCGTCGGTGCTTTGAGCATTCCCTGTGAGACCAGTATTCGTTTCCGATACACCACTGGAGGTTCAATTTATTCCTTGGACCTTCACATTGACGATGAAACACAGAAATCGCATCGGAATTAAATACAAAAGGCACAATGCCGCCTTAAATACAAGAATAGAGACTTTTCTTACAGTCGGTGCTATGAGCATTCCCTGTGAGACCAGTATTAGTTTCCGATACACCACTGGAGGTTCAATGAGTTCCTTGGACATTCACATCGACGATGAAACACTGAAATTACATCGGAATTAAATACAAAAGGCACAATGCCGCCTTAAGTACAAGAATACAGATTCTTCTTACCGTCGGTGCTTTGAGCATTCCCTGTGAGACCAGTATTAGTTTCCACTACACCTCTGCAGGTTCAGTTTATTCCTTGGCCCTTCACATTGACGATGAAACACAGAAATGGCATCGGAATTAAATTCAAAAGGCACAATGCCGCCTTAAGTACAAGAATAGAGACTCTTCTTATAGTCGGTGCTTTGAGTATTCCCTGCGAGACCAGTATTAGTTTCCGCTACACCTCTGCAGGTTCAGTTTATTTCTTGGACCTTCACATTGACGATGAAACACAGAAATGGCATCGGAATTAAATACAAAAGGCACAATGCTGCCTTAAGTACAAGAATAGAGACTCTTCTTACAGTCGGTGCTTTGAGCATTCCCTGTGAGACCAGTATTAGTTTCAGATACATCACTGGAGGTTCAATGAATTCCTTGGACATTCACATTGAAGATGAAACACTGAAATTACATCGGAATTAAATACTTAAGGCACAATGCCGCCTTAAGTACAAGAATAGAGACTCTTCTTACAGTCGGTGTTTTGAGCATTCCCTGTGAGACCAGTATTAGTTTCCGATACACCACTGCAGGTTCAATGTATTCCGTGGACCTTCAAATTGACCATGAAACACAGAAATGGCATCGGAATTAAATACAAAAGTCACAATGCCGCCTGAAGTACAAGAATAGAGACTTTTCTTACAGTCGGTGCTTTGAGCATTCTCTGTGAGACCAGTATTAGTTTCCGATACACCACTGCAGGTTCAATGTATTCCTTGGACCTTCACATTGACGATGGAACACAGAATTCGCATCGGAATTAAATACAAAAGGCACAATGCCGCCTTAAGTACAAGAATAGAGACTCTTCTACAGTCGGTGCTTTGAGCATTCCCTGTGAGACCAGTATTAGTTTCCGATACACCACTGCAGGTGCAATGTATTCCTTGGACCTTCACATTGACGATGAAACACAGAAATCGCATCGGAATTAAATCCAAAACGCACAATGCCGCCTTAAGTACAAGAATACAGACTCTACTTACAGTCGGTGCTTTGAGCATTCCCTGTGAGACCAGGATTAGTTTCAGATACATCACTGGAGGTTCAATGAATTCCTTGGACATTCACATTGAAGATGAAACACTGAAATTACATCGGAATTAAATACTTAAGGCACAATGCCGCCTTAAGTACAAGAATAGAGACTCTTCTTACAGTCGGTGTTTTGAGCATTCCCTGTGAGACCAGTATTAGTTTCCGATACACCACTGCAGGTTCAGTTTATTCCTTGGCCCTTCACATTGACGATGAAACACAGAAATGGCATCGGAATTAAATTCAAAAGGCACAATGCCGCCTTAAGTACAAGAATAGAGACTCTTCTTATAGTCGGTGCTTTGAGTATTCCCTGCGAGACCAGTATTAGTTTCCGCTACACCTCTGCAGGTTCAGTTTATTTCTTGGACCTTCACATTGACGATGAAACACAGAAATGGCATCGGAATTAAATACAAAAGGCACAATGCTGCCTTAAGTACAAGAATAGAGACTCTTCTTACAGTCGGTGCTTTGAGCATTCCCTGTGAGACCAGTATTAGTTTCAGATACATCACTGGAGGTTCAATGAATTCCTTGGACATTCACATTGAAGATGAAACACTGAAATTACATCGGAATTAAATACTTAAGGCACAATGCCGCCTTAAGTACAAGAATAGAGACTCTTCTTACAGTCGGTGTTTTGAGCATTCCCTGTGAGACCAGTATTAGTTTCCGATACACCACTGCAGGTTCAATGTATTCCGTGGACCTTCAAATTGACCATGAAACACAGAAATGGCATCGGAATTAAATACAAAAGTCACAATGCCGCCTGAAGTACAAGAATAGAGACTTTTCTTACAGTCGGTGCTTTGAGCATTCTCTGTGAGACCAGTATTAGTTTCCGATACACCACTGCAGGTTCAATGTATTCCTTGGACCTTCACATTGACGATGGAACACAGAATTCGCATCGGAATCAAATACAAAAGGCACAATGCCGCCTTAAGTACAAGAATAGAGACTCTTCTTTCAGTCGGTGCTTTGAGCATTCCCTGTGAGACCAGTAATAGTATCCGATACACCACTGCAGGTTCAATCTATTCCTTGGACATACACATTGACGATGAAACACTGAAATTACATCGGAATTAAATACAAAAGGAACAATGCCGATTTAAGTACAAGAATAGAGACTTTTCTTACCGTCGGTGCTTTGAGCATTCCCTGTGAGACCAGTATTAGTTTCCGATACACCACTGGAGGTTCAATGAATTTCTTGGACATTCACATTGACGATGAAACATTGAAATTAAATCGGAATTAAATACAAAAGGCACAATGCTGCCTTAAGTACAAGAATAGAGACTCTTCTTACCGTCAGTGCTTTGAGCATTCCCTGTGAGACCAGTAATAGTATCCGATACACCACTGCAGGTTCAATGTATTCCTTGGACCTTCACATTGACGATGAAACACAGAAATGGCATCGGAATTAAATACAAAAGGAACAATGCCGCCTTAAGTACAAGAATAGAGACTCTTCTTACAGTCGGTGTTTTGAGCATTCCCTGTGAGACCAGTATTAGTTTCCGATGCACCACCGCAGGTTCAATTTATTCCTTGGACCTTCACATTGACGATGAAACACAGAAATCGCATCGGAATTAAATACAAAGGGCACAATGCCGCCTTAAATACAAGAATAGAGACTTTTCTTACCGTCGGTGCTTTGAGCATTCCCTGTGAGTCCAGTATTAGTTTCCGATACACCACTGGAAGTTCAATGAATTCCTTGGACATTCACATCGACTATGAAACACTCAAATTACATCGGAATTAAATACAAAAGGCACAATGCCGCCTTAAGTACAAGAATAGAGACTCTTCTTACCGTCGGTGCTTTGAACATTCCCTGTGAGACCAGTATAAGTTTCCACTACAACTCTGCAGGTTCAGTTTATTCCTTGGACCTTCACATTGACGATGAAACACAGAAATCGCATCGTAATTAAATCCAGAACGCACAATGCCGCCTTAAGTACAAGAATACAGACTCTACTTACAGTCGGTGCTTTGAGCATTCCCTGTGAGACCAGTATTAGTTTCCGCTACACCTCTGCAGGTACAGTTTATTCCTTGGACCTTCACATTGACGATGAAACACAGAAATGGCATCGGAATTAAATACAAAAGGCACAATGCCGCCTTAAGTACAAGAATAGAGACTCTTCTTATAGTCGGTGCTTTGAGTATTCCCTGCGAGACCAGTATTAGTTTCCGCTACACCTCTGCAGGTTCAGTTTATTTCTTGGACCTTCACATTGACGATGAAACACAGAAATGGCATCGGAATTAAATACAAATGGCACAATGCTGCCTTAAGTACAAGAATAGAGACTCTTCTTACAGTCGGTGCTTTGAGCATTCCCTGTGAGACCAGTATTAGTTTCAGATACACCACTGCCGTTTCAAAGTATTCCTTGGATTTCACATTGACGATGAAACACAGAAATCGCATCGAAATTAAGTACAAAAGGCACAATGCCGCCTTATGAACAAGAATAGAGACTCTTCTTAAGTCGGTGCTTTGAGCATTCCCTGTGAGACCAGTATTAGCTTCCGATACACCACTGCAGGTTCGATGTATTCCTTGGACATACACATTGACGATGAAACACTGTAATTACATCGGAATTAAATACAAAAGGCACAATACCGCCTTAAGTGCAAGAAGAGTGATACTTCTTAGAGTCTGTGCTTTGATCCTTTCCTGTGAGACTAGTATTAGTTTCCGATACACCACTGTAGGTTCAATGTGTTCCTTGCACCTTCAAATTGAACAAGAAACACAGAAAACGCATCGGAATTAAATACAAAAGGCACAATGCCGCCTGAAGTACAAGAATAGAGACTTTTCTTACAGTCGGTGAGTTGAGCATTCCCTGTGAGACCAGTATTAGTTTCCTATACACCACTGCAGGTACAATGTATTCCTTGGACCTTCACATTGACGATGAAACGCAGAAATTGCATCGGAATAAAATACAAAAGGCACAATGCCGCCTTAAGTACAAGAATAGAGACTCTTCTTACAGTCGGTGCTTTGAGCATTCCCTGTGAGACCAGTATTAGTTTCCGATACATCACTGGAGGTTCAATGAATTCCTTGGACATTCACATTGAAGATGAAACACTGAAATTACATCGGAATTAAATACTTAAGGCACAATGCCGCCTTAAGTACAAGAATAGAGACTCTTCTTACAGTCGGTGTTTTGAGCATTCCCTGTGAGACCAGTATTAGTTTCCGATACACCACTGCAGGTTCAATGTATTCCGTGGACCTTCAAATTGACCATGAAACACAGAAATGGCATCGGAATTAAATACAAAAGTCACAATGCCGCCTGAAGTACAAGAATAGAGACTTTTCTTACAGTCGGTGCTTTGAGCATTCTCTGTGAGACCAGTATTAGTTTCCGATACACCACTGCAGGTTCAATGTATTCCTTGGACCTTCACATTGACGATGGAACACAGAATTCGCATCGGAATTAAATACAAAAGGCACAATGCCGCCTTAAGTACAAGAATAGAGACTCTTCTACAGTCGGTGCTTTGAGCATTCCCTGTGAGACCAGTATTAGTTTCCGATACACCACTGCAGGTGCAATGTATTCCTTGGACCTTCACATTGACGATGAAACACAGAAATCGCATCGGAATTAAATCCAAAACGCACAATGCCGCCTTAAGTACAAGAATACAGACTCTACTTACAGTCGGTGCTTTGAGCATTCCCTGTGAGACCAGTATTAGTTTCCGATACACCACTGCAGGTTCAATGTATTCCTTGGACCTTCACATTGACGATGGAACACAGAATTCGCATCGGAATCAAATACAAAAGGCACAATGCCGCCTTAAGTACAAGAATAGAGACTCTTCTTTCAGTCGGTGCTTTGAGCATTCCCTGTGAGACCAGTAATAGTATCCGATACACCACTGCAGGTTCAATCTATTCCTTGGACATACACTTTGACGATGAAACACTGAAATTACATCGGAATTAAATACAAAAGGAACAATGCCGATTTAAGTACAAGAATAGAGACTTTTCTTACCGTCGGTGCTTTGAGCATTCCCTGTGAGACCAGTATTAGTTTCCGATACACCACTGGAGGTTCAATGAATTTCTTGGACATTCACATTGACGATGAAACATTGAAATTAAATCGGAATTAAATACAAAAGGCACAATGCTGCCTTAAGTACAAGAATAGAGACTCTTCTTACCGTCAGTGCTTTGAGCATTCCCTGTGAGACCAGTATTAGTTTCCGCTACACCTCTGCAGGTTCAGTTTATTCCTTGGACCTTCACATTGACGATGAAACACAGAAATGGCATCGGAATTAAATACAAAAGGCACAATGCCGCCTTAAGTACAAGAATAGAGACTCTTCTTACAGTCGGTGCTTTGAGCATTCCCTGTGAGACCAGTATTAGTTTCCGATACACCACTGCAGGTTCAATGTATTCCTTGGACCTTCACATTGACGATGAAACACAGAAATGGCATCGGAATTAAATACAAAAGGAACAATGCCGCCTTAAGTACAAGAATAGAGACTCTTCTTACAGTCGGTGTTTTGAGCATTCCCTGTGAGACCAGTATTAGTTTCCGATGCACCACCGCAGGTTCAATTTATTCCTTGGACCTTCACATTGACGATGAAACACAGAAATCGCATCGGAATTAAATACAAAGGGCACAATGCCGCCTTAAATACAAGAATAGAGACTTTTCTTACCGTCGGTGCTTTGAGCATTCCCTGTGAGTCCAGTATTAGTTTCCGATACACCACTGGAAGTTCAATGAATTCCTTGGACATTCACATCGACTATGAAACACTGAAATTACATCGGAATTAAATACAAAAGGCACAATGCCGCCTTAAGTACAAGAATAGAGACTCTTCTTACCGTCGGTGCTTTGAACATTCCCTGTGAGACCAGTATAAGTTTCCACTACAACTCTGCAGGTTCAGTTTATTCCTTGGACCTTCACATTGACGATGAAACACAGAAAACGCATCGTAATTAAATCCAAAACGCACAATGCCGCCTTAAGTACAAGAATACAGACTCTACTTACAGTCGGTGCTTTGAGCATTCCCTGTGAGACCAGTATTAGTTTCCGCTACACCTCTGCAGGTACAGTTTATTCCTTGGACCTTCACATTGACGATGAAACACAGAAATGGCATCGGAATTAAATACAAAAGGCACAATGCCGCCTTAAGTACAAGACTAGAGACGCTTCTTACAGTCGGTGCTTTGAGCATTCCCTGTGAGACCAGTATTAGTTCCCGATACAACACTGCAGGTTCTATGTACGACTTGGATTTCACATTGACGATGAAACACAGAAATCGCAACGAAATTAAATACAAAAGGCACAATGCCGCCTTATGAACCAGAATAGAGACTCTTTTTAAGTCGGTGCTTTGAGCATTCCCTGTGAGACCAGTATTAGCTTCCGATACACCACTGCAGGTTCGATGTATTCCTTTGACATACACATTGACGATGAAACACTGTAATTACATCGGAATTAAATACAAAAGGCACAATGCCACCTTAAGTGCAAGAAGAGTGATACTTCTTAGAGTCTGTGCTTTCATCCTTTCCTGTGAGACCTGTATTAGTTTCCGATACACCACTGTAGGTTCAATGTGTTCCTTGCACCTTCACATTGACGAAGAAACACAGAAATCGCATCGGAATTAAATACAAAAGGCACAATGCCGCCTTAAGTACAAGAATAGAGATTCTTCTAACAGTCGGTGCTTTGAGCATTCCCTGTGAGACCAGTATTAATTTCCGATACACTACTACAGGTTCAGTGCATTCCTTGGACTTTCACTTCGACGATGAAACACAGAAATGGCATCGCAATTAAATACAAAGGGCACAATGCCGCCTTAAGTACAAGAATAGACACTCTTCTTACAGTCGGTACTTTGAGCATTCCCTGTGAGACCAGTATTAGTTTCCGATACACAACTGGAGGTTCAATGAATTCCTTGGACATTCACATTGAAGATGAAACACTGAAATTACATCGGAATTAAATACTTAAGGCACAATGCCGCCTTAAGTACAAGAATAGAGACTCTTCTTTCAGTCGGTGCTTTGAGCATTCCCTGTGAGACCAGTAATAGTATCTGATACACCACTGCAGGTTCAATCTATTCCTTAGACATACACATTGACGATGAAACACTGAAATTACATAGGAATTAAATACAAAAGGAACAATACCGATTAAGGTACAAGAATAGAGACTCTTCTTACCGTCGGTGCTTTGAGCATTCCCTGTGAGACCAGTGTTAGTTTCCGATACACCACTGGAGGTTCAATGAATTTCTTGGACATTCACATTGACGATGAAACATTGAAATTAAATCAGAATTAAATCCAAAAGGCATAATGCTGCCTTAAGTACAAGAATAGAGACTCTTCTTACCGTCAGTGCTTTGAGCATTCCCTGTGAGACCAGTATTAGTTTCCGCTACATCTCTGCAGGTTCAGTTTATTCCTTGGACCTTCCATTGACGATGAAACACAGAAATGGCTTCGGAATTAAATACAAAAGGCACAATGCCGCCTTAAGTACAAGAATAGAGACTCTTCTTACAGTCGGTGCTTTGAGCATTCCCTGTGTGACCAGTATTAGTTTCCGATACACCACTGCAGGTTCAATGTATTCCTTGGACCTTCACATTGAGGATGAAACACAGAAATGGCATCGGAATTAAATACAAAAGGAACAATGCCGCCTTAAGTACAAGAATAGAGACTCTTCTTACAGTCGGTGCTTTGAGCATTCCCTGTGAGACCAGTATTAGTTTCCGCTACACCTCTGCAGGTTCAGTTTATTCCTTGGACCTTCACATTGACGATGAAACACAGAAATGGCATCGGAATTAAATACAAAAGTCACAATGCCGCCTTAAGTACAAGACTAGAGACTCTTCTTACAGTCGGTGCTTTGAGCATTCCCTGTGAGACCAGTATTAGCTTCCGATACACCACTGCAGGTTCGATGTATTCCTTGGACATACACATTGACGATGAAACACTGTAATTACATCGGAATTAAATACGAAAGGCACAATGCCGCCTTAAGTGCAAGAAGAGTGATACTTCTTAGAGTCTGTGCTTTCATCCTTTCCTGTGAGACCTGTATTAGTTTCCGATACACCACTGTAGGTTCAATGTGTTCCTTGCACCTTCACATTGACGAAGAAACACAGAAATCGCATCGGAATTAAATACAAAAGGCACAATGCCGCCTTAAGTACAAGAATAGAGATTCTTCTAACAGTCGGTGCTTTGAGCAATCCCTGTGAGACCAGTATTAGTTTCCGATACACTACTACAGGTTCAGTGCATTCCTTGGACTTTCACTTCGACGATGAAACACAGAAATGGCATCGCAATTAAATACAAAGGGCGCAATGCCGCCTTAAGTACAAGAATAGACACTCTTCTTACAGTCGGTACTTTGAGCATTCCCTGTGAGACCAGTATTAGTTTCCGATACACCACTGGAGGTTCAATGAATTCCTTGGACATTCACATTGAAGATGAAGCACTGAAATTACATCGGAATTAAATACTTAAGGCACAATGCCGCCTTAAGTACAAGAATAGAGACTCCTCTTAGAGTCGGTGTTTTGAGCATTCGCTGTGAGACGAGTATTAGTTTCCGATACACCACTGCAGGTTCAATGTATTCCTTGGACGTTCAAATTGACCATGAAACACAGAATTGGCATCGGAATTAAATACAAAAGTCACAATGCCGCCTGAAGTACAAGAATAGAGACTTTTCTTACTGTCGGTGCTTTGAGCATTCCCTGTGAGACCAGTATTAGTTTCCGATACACCACTGCAGGTTCAATGTATTCCTCGGACATACACATTGACGATGAAACACTGAAATCACATCGGAATTAAATACAAAAGGCACAATGCCGCCATTAGTGCAAGAAGAGTGAGACTTCTTAGAGTCTGTGATTTGTTCCTCTCCTGTGCGACCTGTATTAGTTTTCGATACGCCACTGCAGGTTCAATGTATTCCTTGGATCTTCAAATTGACGATGATACACAGAAATCGCAGCGGAATTAAATACAAAAGGCACAAAGCCGCCTTAATTACAAGAATAGAGACTCTTCTTACAGTCGGTGCTTTGAGCATTCCCTGTGAGACCAGTATTAGTTTCCGATACACCACTGCAGGTGCAATGCATTCCTTGGACCTTCACATTGACTATGAAACAGAGAAATCGCATCGGAATTAAATCCAAAACGCACAATGCCGCCTTAAGTACAAGAATACAGACTCTACTTACAGTCGGTGCTTTGAGCATTCCCTGTGAGACCAGTATTAGTTTCCGATACACCACTGCAGGTTCAATGTATTCCTTGGACCTTCACATTGACGATGGAACACAGAATTCGCATCGGAATCAAATACAAAAGGCACAATGCCGCCTTAAGTACAAGAATAGAGACTCTTCTTTCAGTCGGTGCTTTGAGCATTCCCTGTGAGACCAGTAATAGTATCCGATACACCACTGCAGGTTCAATCTATTCCTTGGACATACACATTGACGATGAAACACTGAAATTACATCGGAATTAAATACAAAAGGAACAATGCCGATTTAAGTACAAGAATAGAGACTTTTCTTACCGTCGGTGCTTTGAGCATTCCCTGTGAGACCAGTATTAGTTTCCGATACACCACTGGAGGTTCAATGAATTCCTTGGACATTCACATTGACGATGAAAAACTGAAATTACGGCAGAATTAAATACAAAAGGCACAATGCCGCCTTAATTACAAGAATAGAGACTCTTCCTACCGTCGGTGCTTTGAGCATTCCCTGTGAGACCAATATTAGTTTCCGCTACACCTCTGCAGGTTCAGTTTATTCCTTGGGCCTTCACATTGACGATGAAACACAGAAATGGCATCGGAATTAAATACAAAAGGCACAATGCTGCCTTAAGTACAAGAATAGAGACTCTTCTTACTGTCGGTGCATTGAGCATTCCCTGTGAGACCAGTATTAGTTTCCGCTACACCTCTGCAGGTTCAGTTTATTCCTTGGACCTTCACATTGACGATGATACACAGAAATGGCTTCGGAATTAAATACAAAAGGCACAATGCCGCCTTACGTACATGAATAGAGACTCTACTTACAGTCGGTGCTTTGAGCATTCCCTGTGAGACCATTATTAGTTTCCGATACACCACTGCAGGTTCAATGTATTCCTTGGACCTTCACATTGACGATGAAACACAGAAATCGCATCGGAATGAAATACAAAAGGCACAATGCCGCCTTAAGTATAAGAATTGAGACTCTCCTTACAGTCGGTGCATTGAGCATTCCCTGTGAGACCAGTATTAGTTTCCGATACACCTCTTCAGGTTCAGTTTATTCCTTGGACCTTCACATTGACGATGAAACACAGAAATGGCATCGAAATTAAATAAAAAAGGAACAATGCCGCCTTAAGTACAAGAAAAGAGACTCTTCTTACAGTCGGTACTTTGAGCATTCCCTGTGAGGCCAGTATTAGTTTCCGATACACCACTGCCGGTTCAATGTATTCCTTGGACCTTCACATTGACGATGAAACACAGAAATCGCATCGGAATTAAATACAAAACGCACAATGCCGCCTTAGGTACAAGAATAGAGACTCCTCTTACAGTCGGTGCTTTGAGCATTCCCTGTGAGACCAGTATTAGTTTTCGCTACACCTCTGCAGGTTCAATGTATTCCTTGAACCTTCACATTGACGATGAAACGCAGAAATCGCATCGAAATTAAATACAAAAGGCACAATGCCGCCTTAAGTACTTGAATAGAGACTCTTCTTATAGTCGGTGATTTGAGCATTCCCTGTGAGACCAGTATTAGTTTCCGATACGCCACTGCAGGTTCGATGTATTCCTTGGACCTTCAAATTGACGATGATACACAGAAATCGCATCGGAATTAAATACAAAAGGCACAATGCCGCCTTAAGCACAAGAATAGAGACTCTTCTTACAGTCGGTTATTTGAGCATTCCCTGTGAGACCAGTATAAGTTTCCGATACACCACTGCAGGTTCAATATATTCCTTGGACCTTCACATTGACGATGAAACACAGAAATCGCATCGGAATTAAATACAAAAGTCATAATGCCGCCTTAAGTACAAGAATAGAGACTCTTCTTACAATCGGTGCTTTGAGCATTCCCTGAGAGACCTGTATTAGTTTCCGCTACACCTCTGCAGGTTCAGTTTATTCCTAGGACCTTCACATTGACGATGAAACACAGAAATCGCATCGGAATTAAATACAAAAGGCACAATGCCGCCTTAAGTTCAAGAATAGAGACTCTTCTTACAGTCGGTGCTTTGAACATTCCCTGTGAGACCAGTATTAGCTTCCGATACACCACTGCAGGTTCAATGTATTCCTTGTACCTTCACACTGACGATGAAACACAGAAATGGCATCGGAATCAAATACAAAAGGCACAATGCCGCCTTAAGTACAAGAATAGAGACTCTTCTTACTGTCGGTGCTTTGAGCATTCCCTGTGAGACCAGTAATAGTTTCCGATACACCACTGCAGGCTCAATCTATTCCTTGGACATACATATTGACGATGAAACACTGAAATTACATCGGAATTAAATACAAAAGGAACAATGCCGCCTTATGTACAAGAATAGAGACTCTTCTTACCATCGGTGCTTTGAGCATTCCCTGTGAGACCAGTAATAGTTTCCGATACACCACAGGAGGTTCAATGAATTCCAGGACATTCACATTGACGATGAAACATTGAAATTACATCGGGATTAAATACAAAAGGCACAATGGAGCATTCCCTGTGAGACCAGTATTAGTTTCCGCTACACCTCTGCAGGTTCAGTTTATTCCTTGGACCTTCACATTGACGATGAAACACAGAAATGGCATCGGAATTAAATACAAAAGTCACAATGCCGCCTTAAGTACAAGACTAGAGACTCTTCTTACAGTCGGTGCTTTGAGCATTCCCTGTGAGACCAGTATTAGCTTCCGATACACCACTGCAGGTTCGATGTATTCCTTGGACATACACATTGACGATGAAACACTGTAATTACATCGGAATTAAATACGAAAGGCACAATGCCGCCTTAAGTGCAAGAAGAGTGATACTTCTTAGAGTCTGTGCTTTCATCCTTTCCTGTGAGACCTGTATTAGTTTCCGATACACCACTGTAGGTTCAATGTGTTCCTTGCACCTTCACATTGACGAAGAAACACAGAAATCGCATCGGAATTAAATACAAAAGGCACAATGCCGCCTTAAGTACAAGAATAGAGATTCTTCTAACAGTCGGTGCTTTGAGCAATCCCTGTGAGACCAGTATTAGTTTCCGATACACTACTACAGGTTCAGTGCATTCCTTGGACTTTCACTTCGACGATGAAACACAGAAATGGCATCGCAATTAAATACAAAGGGCGCAATGCCGCCTTAAGTACAAGAATAGACACTCTTCTTACAGTCGGTACTTTGAGCATTCCCTGTGAGACCAGTATTAGTTTCCGATACACCACTGGAGGTTCAATGAATTCCTTGGACATTCACATTGAAGATGAAGCACTGAAATTACATCGGAATTAAATACTTAAGGCACAATGCCGCCTTAAGTACAAGAATAGAGACTCCTCTTAGAGTCGGTGTTTTGAGCATTCGCTGTGAGACCAGTATTAGTTTCCGATACACCACTGCAGGTTCAATGTATTCCTTGGACCTTCAAATTGACCATGAAACACAGAATTGGCATCGGAATTAAATACAAAAGTCACAATGCCGCCTGAAGTACAAGAATAGAGACTTTTCTTACTGTCGGTGCTTTGAGCATTCCCTGTGAGACCAGTATTAGTTTCCGATACACCACTGCAGGTTCAATGTATTCCTCGGACATACACATTGACGATGAAACACTGAAATCACATCGGAATTAAATACAAAAGGCACAATGCCCCCATTAGTGCAAGAAGAGTGAGACTTCTTAGAGTCTGTGATTTGTTCCTCTCCTGTGCGACCTGTATTAGTTTTCGATACGCCACTGCAGGTTCAATGTATTCCTTGGACCTTCAAATTGACGATGATACACAGAAATCGCAGCGGAATTAAATACAAAAGGCACAAAGCCGCCTTAATTACAAGAATAGAGACTCTTCTTACAGTCGGTGCTTTGAGCATTCCCCGTGAGACCAGTATTAGTTTCCGATACACCACTGCAGGTGCAATGCATTCCTTGGACCTTCACATTGACTATGAAACAGAGAAATCGCATCGGAATTAAATCCAAAACGCACAATGCCGCCTTAAGTACAAGAATACAGGCTCTACTTACAGTCGGTGCTTTGAGCATTCCCTGTGAGACCAGTATTAGTTTCCGATACACCACTGCAGGTTCAATGTATTCCTTGGACCTTCACATTGACGATGGAACACAGAAATCGCATCGGAATCAAATACAAAAGGCACAATGCCGCCTTAAGTACAAGAATACAGACTCTTCTTTCAGTCGGTGCTTTGAGCATTCCCTGTGAGACCAGTAATAGTATCCGATACACCACTGCAGGTTCAATCTATTCCTTGGACATACACATTGACGATGAAACACTGAAATTACATCGGAATTAAATACAAAAGGAACAATGCCGATTTAAGTACAAGAATAGAGACTTTTCTTACCGTCGGTGCTTTGAGCATTCCCTGTGAGACCAGTATTAGTTTCCGATACACCACTGGAGGTTCAATGAATTCCTTGGACATTCACATTGACGATGAAAAACTGAAATTACAGCAGAATTAAATACAAAAGGCACAATGCCGCCTTAATTACAAGAATAGAGACTCTTCCTACCGTCGGTGCTTTGAGCATTCCCTGTGAGACCAATATTAGTTTCCGCTACACCTCTGCAGGTTCAGTTTATTCCTTGGGCCTTCACATTGACGATGAAACACAGAAATGGCATCGGAATTAAATACAAAAGGCACAATGCTGCCTTAAGTACAAGAATAAAGACTCTTCTTACTGTCGGTGCATTGAGCATTCCCTGTGAGACCAGTATTAGTTTCCGCTACACCTCTGCAGGTTCAGTTTATTCCTTGGACCTTCACATTGACGATGATACACAGAAATGGCTTCGGAATTAAATACAAAAGGCACAATGCCGCCTTACGTACATGAATAGAGACTCTACTTACAGTCGGTGCTTTGAGCATTCCCTGTGAGACCATTATAGTTTCCGATACACCACTGCAGGTTCAATGTATTCCTTGGACCTTCACATTGACGATGAAACACAGAAATCGCATCGGAATGAAATACAAAAGGCACAATGCCGCCGTAAGTATAAGAATTGAGACTCTCCTTACAGTCGGTGCATTGAGCATTCCCTGTGAGACCAGTATTAGTTTCCGATACACCTCTGCAGGTTCAGTTTAGTCCTTGGACCTTCACATTGACGATGAAACACAGAAATGGCATCGAAATTAAATAAAAAAGGAACAATGCCGCCTTAAGTACAAGAAAAGAGACTCTTCTTACAGTCGGTACTTTGAGCATTCCCTGTGAGGCCAGTATTAGTTTCCGATACACCACTGCCGGTTCAATGTATTCCTTGGACCTTCACATTGACGATGAAACACAGAAATCGCATCGGAATTAAATACAAAACGCACAATGCCGCCTTAGGTACAAAAATAGAGACTCCTCTTACAGTCGGTGCTTTGAGCATTCCCTGTGAGACCAGTATTAGTTTTCGCTACACCTCTGCAGGTTCAATGTATTCCTTGAACCTTCACATTGACGATGAAACGCAGAAATCGCATCGAAATTAAATACAAAAGGCACAATGCCGCCTTAAGTACTTGAATAGAGACTCTTCTTATAGTCGGTGCTTTGAGCATTCCCTGTGAGACCAGTATTAGTTTCCGATACGCCACTGCATGTTCAATGTATTCCTTGGACCTTCAAATTGACGATGATACACAGAAATCGCATCGGAATTAAATACAAAAGGCACAATGCCGCCTTAAGCACAAGAATAGAGACTCTTCTTACAGTCGGTTATTTGAGCATTCCCTGTGAGACCAGTATAAGTTTCCGATACACCACTGCAGGTTCAATGTATTCCTTGGACCTTCACATTGACGATGAAACACAGAAATCGCATCGGAATTAAATACAAAAGGCATAATGCCGCCTTAAGTACAAGAATAGAGACTCTTCATACAATCGGTGCTTTGAGCATTCCCTGAGAGACCTGTATTAGTTTCCGCTACACCTCTGCAGGTTCAGTTTATTCCTAGGACCTTCACATTGACGATGAAACACAGAAATGGCATCGGAATTAAATACAAAAGGCACAATGCCGCCTTAAGTTCAAGAATAGAGACTCTTCTTACAGTCGGTGCTTTGAACATTCCCTGTGAGACCAGTATTAGCTTCCGATACACCACTGCAGGTTCAATGTATTCCTTGTACCTTCACACTGACGATGAAACACAGAAATGGCATCGGAATCAAATACAAAAGGCACAATGCCGCCTTAAGTACAAGAATAGAGACTATTCTTACAGTCGGTGCTTTGAGCATTCCCTGTGAGACCAGTAATAGTTTCCGATACACCACTGCAGGCTCAATCTATTCCTTGGACATACATATTGACGATGAAACACTGATATTACATCGGAATTAAATACAAAAGGAACAATGCCGCCTTATGTACAAGAATAGAGACTCTTCTTACCATCGGTGCTTTGAGCATTCCCTGTGAGACCAGTAATAGTTTCCGATACACCACAGGAGGTTCAATGAATTCCTGGACATTCACATTGACGATGAAACATTGAAATTACATCGGGATTAAATACAAAAGGCACAATGCTGCCTTAAGTACAAGAATAGAGACACTTCTTACCGTCGGTCCTTTGAGCATTCCCTGTGAGTCCAGTATTAGTTTCCGCTACACCTATGCAGGTTCAGTTTATTCCTTGGACCTCCACATTGACGATGAAACACAGAAATGGCATCGGAATTAAATACAAATGGCACAATACCGCCTTAAGTACAAGAATAGAGACTCTTCTTACAGTCGGTGCTTTGAGCATTCCCTGTGAGCCCAGTATTAGTTTCCGATACACCACTGCCGGTTCAATGTATTCCTTGGACCTTCACATTGACGATGAAACACAGAAATGGCATCGGAATTAAATACAAAGGGCACAATGCCGCCTTAAGTACAAGAATTAAGACTCTTCTTACAGCCGGTGCTTTGAGCATTCCCTGTGTGACCAGTATTAGTTTCCGATACACCACCGCAGGTTCAATGTATTCCTTGGACCTTCACATTGACGATGAAACACAGAAATCGCGTCGGAATGAAATACAAAAGGCACAATGCCGCCTTAAATACAAGAATAGAGATTTTTCTTACCGTCGGTGCTTTGAGCATTCCCTGTGAGACCAGTATTAGTTTCCGATACACCACTGGAGGTTCAATGAATTCCTTGGACCTTCAAATTGACGATGATACACAGAAATCGCATCGGAATTAAATACAAAAGGCACAATGCCGTCTTAAGTACAAGAATACAGATTCTTCTAACAGTCGGTGCTTTGAGCATTCCCTGTGAGACCAGTATTAGTTTCCGATACACTACTACAGGTTCAGTGCATTCCTTGGACTTTCACTTCGACGATGAAACACAGAAATGGCATCGCAATTAAATACAAAGGGCGCAATGCCGCCTTAAGTACAAGAATAGACACTCTTCTTACAGTCGGTACTTTGAGCATTCCCTGTTTGACCAGTATTAGTTTCCGATACACCACTGGAGGTTCAATGAATTCCTTGGACATTCACATTGAAGATGAAACACTGAAATTACATCGGAATTAAATACTTAAGGCACAATGCCGCCTTAAGTACAAGAATAGAGACTCTTCTTAGAGTCGGTGTTTTGAGCATTCGCTGTGAGACCAGTATTAGTTTCCGATACACCACTGCAGGTTCAATGTATTCCTTGGACCTTCAAATTGACCATGAAACACAGAATTGGCATCGGAATTAAATACAAAAGTCACAATGCCGCCTGAAGTACAAGAATAGAGACTTTTCTTACAGTCGGTGCTTTGAGCATTCCCTGTGAGACCAGTATTAGTTTCCGATACACCACTGCAGGTTCAATGTATTCCTCGGACATACACATTGACGATGAAACACTGAAATCACATCGGAATTAAATACAAAAGGCACAATGCCGCCATTAGTGCAAGAAGAGTGAGACTTCTTAGAGTCTGTGATTTGTTCCTCTCCTGTGCGACCTGTATTAGTTTTCGATACGCCACTGCAGGTTCAATGTATTCCTTGGACCTTCAAATTGACGATGATACACAGAAATCGCAGCGGAATTAAATACAAAAGGCACAATGCCGCCTTAAGTACAAGAATAGAGACTCTTCTTACAGTCGGTGCTTTGAGCATTCCCTGTGAGACCAGTATTAGTTTCCGATACACCACTGCAGGTGCAATGTAATCCTTGGACCTTCACATTGACGATGAAACAGAGAAATCGCATCGGAATTAAATCCAAAACGCACAATGCCGCCTTAAGTACAAGAATACAGACTCTACATACAGTCGGTGCTTTGAGTTTTCCCTGTGAGACCAGTATTAGTTTCCGATACACCACTGCAGGTTCAATGTATTCCTTGGACCTTCACATTGACGATGGAACACATAAATCGCATCGGAATTAAAATACAAAAGGCACAATGCCGCCTTAAGTACAAGAATACAGACTCTTCTTTCAGTCGGTGCTTTGAGCATTCCCTGTGAGACCAGTAATAGTATCCGATACACCACTGCAGGTTCAATCTATTCCTTGGACATACACATTGACGATGAAACACTGAAATTACATCGGAATTAAATACAAAAGGAACAATGCCGATTTAAGTACAAGAATAGAGACTTTTCTTACCGTCGGTGCTTTGAGCATTCCCTGTGAGACCAGTATTAGTTTCCGATACACCACTGGAGGTTCAATGAATTCCTTGGACATTCACATTGACGATGAAAAACTGAAATTACAGCGGAATAAAATACAAAAGGCACAATGCCGCCTTAAGTACAAGAATAGAGACTCTTCCTACCGTCGGTGCTTTGAGCATTCCCTGTGAGACCAATATTAGTTTCCGCTACACCTCTGCAGGTTCAGTTTATTCCTTGGGCCTTCACATTGACGATGAAACACAGAAATGGCATCGGAATTAAATACAAAAGGCACAATGCTGCCTTAAGTACAAGAATAGAGACTCTTCTTACTGTCGGTGCTTTGAGCATTCCCTGTGAAACCAGTATTAGTTTCCGCTACACCTCTGCAGGTTCAGTTTATTCCTTGGACCTTCACATTGACGATGAAACACAGAAATGGCTTCGGAATTAAATACAAAAGGCACAATGCCGCCTTACGTACATGAATAGAGACTCTTCTTACAGTCGGTGCTTTGAGCATTCCCTGTGAGACCATTATTAGTTTCCAATACACCACTGCAGGTTCAATGTATTCCTTAGACCTTCACATTGACGATGAAACACAGAAATCGCATCGGAATGAAATACAAAAGGCACAATGACGCCTTAAGTATAAGAATAGAGACTCTCCTTACAGTCGGTGCTTTGAGCATTCCCTGTGAGACCAGTATTAGTTTCCGATACACCTCTGCAGGTTCAGTTTATTCCTTGGACCTTCACATTGACGATGAAACACAGAAATGGCATCGAAATTAAATAAAAAAGGAACAATGCCGCCTTTAGTACAAAAAAAGAGACTCATCTTACAGTCGGTACTTTGAGCATTCCCTGTGAGACCAGTATTAGTTTCCGATACACCACTGCCGGTTCAATGTATTCCTTGGACCTTCAAATTGACGATGATACACAGAAATCGCATCGGAATTAAATACAAAAGGCACAATGGCCTCTTAAGTACAAGAATACAGATTCTTCTAACAGTCGGTGTTTTGAGCATTCCCTGTGAGACCAGTATTAGTTTCCGATACACTACTACAGGTTCAGTGCATTCCTTGGACTTTCACTTCGACGATGAAACACAGAAATGGCATCGCAATTAAATACAAAGGGCGCAATGCCGCCTTAAGTACAAGAATAGACACTCTTCTTACAGTCGGTACTTTGAGCATTCCCTGTGAGACCAGTATTAGTTTCCAATACACCACTGGAGGTTCAATGAATTCCTTGGACATTCACATTGAAGATTAAACACTGAAATTACATCGGAATTAAATACTTAAGGCACAATGCCGCCTTAAGTACAAGAATAGAGACTCTTCTTAGAGTCGGTGTTTTGAGCATTCGCTGTGAGACCAGTATTAGTTTCCGATACACCACTGCAGGTTCAATGTATTCCTTGGACCTTCAAATTGACCATGAAACACAGAATTGGCATCGGAATTAAATACAAAAGTCACAATGCCGCCTGAAGTACAAGAATAGAGACTTTTCTCACAGTCGGTGCTTTGAGCATTCCCTGTGAGACCAGTATTAGTTTCCGATACACCACTGCAGGTTCAATGTATTCCTCGGACATACACATTGACGATGAAACACTGAAATCACATCGGAATTAAATACAAAAGGCACAATGCCGCCATTAGTGCAAGAAGAGTGAGACTTCTTAGAGTCTGTGATTTGTTCCTCTCCTGTGCGACCTGTATTAGTTTTCGATACGCCACTGCAGGTTCAATGTATTCCTTGGACCTTCAAATTGACGATGATACACAGAAATCGCAGCGGAATTAAATACAAAAGGCAAAATGCCGCCTTAAGTACAAGAATAGAGACTCTTCTTACAGTCGGTGCTTTGAGCATTCCCTGTGAGACCAGTATTAGTTTCCGATACACCACTGCAGGTGCAATGTATTCCTTGGACCTTCACATTGACGATGAAACAGAGAAATCGCATCGGAATTAAATCCAAAACGCACAATGCCGCCTTAAGTTCAAGAATACAGACTCTACATACAGTCGGTGCTTTGAGTATTCCCTGTGAGACCAGTATTAGTTTCCGATACACCACTGCAGGTTCAATGTATTCCTTGGACCTTCACATTGACGATGGAACACAGAAATCGCATCGGAATTAAAATACAAAAGGCACAATGCCGCCTTAAGTACAAGAATAGAGACTCTTCTTTCAGTCGGTGCTTTGAGCATTCCCTGTGAGACCAGTAATAGTATCCGATACACCACTGCAGGTTCAATCTATTCCTTGGACATACACATTGACGATGAAACACTGAAATTACATCGGAATTAAATACAAAAGGAACAATGCCGATTTAAGTACAAGAATAGAGACTTTTCTTACCGTCGGTGCTTTGAGCATTCCCTGTGAGACCAGTATTAGTTTCCGATACACCACTGGAGGTTCAATGAATTCCTTGGACATTCACATTGACGATGAAAAACTGAAATTACAGCGGAATTAAATACAAAAGGCACAATGCCGCCTTAAGTACAAGAATAGAGGCTCTTCCTACCGTCGGTGCTTTGAGCATTCCCTGTGAGACCAATATTAGTTTCCGCTACACCTCTGCAGGTTCAGTTTATTCCTTGGGCCTTCACATTGACGATGAAACACAGAAATGGCATCGGAATTAAATACAAAAGGCACAATGCTGCCTTAAGTACAAGAATAGAGACTCTTCTTACTGTCGGTGCTTTGAGCATTCCCTGTGAGACCAGTATTAGTTTCCGCTACACCTCTGCAGGTTCAGTTTATTCCTTGGACCTTCACATTGACGATGAAACACAGAAATGGCTTCGGAATTAAATACAAAAGGCACAATGCCGCCTTACGTACATGAATAGAGACTCTTCTTACAGTCGGTGCTTTGAGCATTCCCTGTGAGACCATTATTAGTTTCCAATACACCACTGCAGGTTCAATGTATTCCTTGGACCTTCACATTGACGATGAAACACAGATATCGAATCGGAATGAAATACAAAAGGCACAATGACGCCTTAAGTATAAGAATAGAGACTCTCCTTACAGTCGGTGCTTTGAGCATTCCCTGTGAGACCAGTATTAGTTTCCGATACACCTCTGCAGTTTCAGTTTATTCCTTGGACCTTCACATTGACGATGAAACACGGAAATGGCATCGAAATTAAATAAAAAAGGAACAATGCCGCCTTTAGTACAAAAAAAGAGACTCTTCTTACAGTCGGTACTTTGAGCATTCCCTGTGAGACCAGTATTAGTTTCCGATACACCACTGCCGGTTCAATGTATTCCTTGGACCTTCACATTGACGATGAAGCACAGAAATCGCATCGGAATTAAATCCAAAACGCACAATGTCGCCTTAGGTACAAGAATAGAGACTCCTCTTACAGTCGGTGCTTTGAGCATTCCCTGTGAGACCAGTATTAGTTTCCGATACGCCACTGCAGGTTCAATGTATTCCTTGGACCTTCAAATTGACGATGATACACAGAAATCGCATCGGAATTAAATACAAAAGGCACAATGCCGCCTTAAGCACAAGAATAGAGACTCTTCTTACAGTCGGTTATTTGAGCATTCCCTGTGAGACCAATATAAGTTTCCGATACACCACTGCAGGTTCAATGTATTCCTTGGACCTTCACATTGACGATGAAACACAGAAATCGCATCGGAATTAAATACAAAAGGCATAATGCCGCCTTAAGTACAAGAATAGAGACTCTTCTTACAATCGGTGCTTTGAGCATTCCCTGAGAGACCTGTATTAGTTTCTGCTACACCTCTGCAGGTTCAGTTTATTCCTAGGACCTTCACATTGACGATGAAACACAGAAATGGCATCGGAATTAAATACAAAAGGCACAATGCCGCCTTAAGTTCAAGAATAGAGACTCTTCTTACAGTCGGTGGTTTGAACATTCCCTGTGAGACCAGTATTAGCTTCCGATACACCACTGCAGGTTCAATGTATTCCTTGTACCTTCACACTGACGATGAAACACAGAAATGGCATCGGAATCAAATACAAAAGGCATAATGCCGCCTTAAGTACAAGAATAGAGACTCTTCTTACAGTCGGTGCTTTCAGCATTCCCTGTGAGACCAGTTATAGTATCCGATACACCACTGCAGGCTCAATCTATTCCTTGGACATACATATTGACGATGAAACACTGAAATTACATCGGAATTAAATACAAAAGGAACAATGCCGCCTTATGTACAAGAATAGAGACTCTTCTTACCATCGGTGCTTTGAGCATTCCCTGTGAGACCAGTAATAGTTTCCGATACACCACAGGAGGTTCAATGAATTCCTGGACATTCACATTGACGATGGAACATTGAAATTACATCGGCATTAAATGGAAAAGGCACAATGCTGCCTTAAGTACAAGAATAGAGACTCTCCTTACCGTCGGTCCTTTGAGCATTCCCTGTGAGTCCAGTATTAGTTTCCGCTACACCTCTGCAGGTTCAGTTTTTTCCTTGGACCTTCACATTGACGATGAAACACAGAAATGGCATCGGAATTAAATACAAATGGCACAATACCGCCTTAAGTACAAGAATAGAGACTCTTCTTACAGTCGGTGCTTTGAGCATTCCCTGTGAGACCAGTATTAGTTTCCGATACACCACTGCCGGTTCAATGTATTCCTTGGACCTTCACATTGACGATGAAACACAGAAATGGCATCGGAATTAAATACAAAGGGCACAATGCCGCCATAAGTACAAGAATAGAGACTCTTCTTACAGTCGGTGCTTTGAGCATTCCCTGTGTGGCCAGTATTAGTTTCCGATACACCACCGCAGGTTCAATGTATTCCTTGGACCTTCACATTGACGATGAAACACAGAAATCGCATCGGAATGAAATACAAAAGGCACAATGCCGCCTTGAATACAAGAATAGAGACTTTTCTTACCGTCGGTGCTTTGAGCATTCCCTGTGAGGCCAGTATTAGTTTCCGATACACCACTGGAGGTTCAATGAATTCCTTGGACATTCACATTGACGATGAAACACTGAAATTACAGCGGAATTAAATACAAAAGGCACAATGCCGCCTTAAGTACAAGAATAGAGACTCTTCTTACAGTCGGTGCTTTGAGCATTCACTGTGTGACCAGTATTAGTTTCCGATACACCACCGCAGGTTCAATGTATTCCTTGTACCTTCACACTGACGATGAAACACAGAAATGGCATCGGAATCAAATACAAAAGGCACAATGCCGCCTTAAGTACAAGAATAGAGACTCTTCTTACAGTCGGTGCTTTGAGCATTCCCTGTGAGACCAGTTATAGTATCCGATACACCACTGCAGGCTCAATCTATTCCTTGGACATACATATTGACGATGAAACACTGAAATTACATCGGAATTAAATACAAAAGGAACAATGCCGCCTTATGTACAAGAATAGAGACTCTTCTTACCATCGGTGCTTTGAGCATTCCCTGTGAGACCAGTAATAGTGTCCGATACACCACAGGAGGTTCAATGAATTCCTGGACATTCACATTGACGATGAAACATTGAAATTACATCGGGATTAAATACAAAAGGCACAATGCTGCCTTAAGTACAAGAATAGAGACTCTTCTTACCGTCGGTGTTTTGAGCATTCACTGTGAGTCCAGTATTAGTTTCCGCTACACCTCTGCAGGTTCAGTTTATTCCTTGGACCTTCACATTGACGATGAAACACAGAAATGGCATCGGAATTAAATACAAATGGCACAATGCTGCCTTAAGTACAAGAATAGAGACTCTTCTTACTGTCGGTGCTTTGAGCATTCCCTGTGAAACCAGTATTAGTTTCCGCTACACCTCTGCAGGTTCAATGTATTCCTTAGACCTTCACATTGACGATGAAACACAGAAATCGCATCGGAATGAAATACAAAAGGCACAATGCCGCCTTAAGTACAAGAATAGAGACTCTTCTTACAGTCGGTGCTTTGAGCATTCACTGTGTGACCAGTATTAGTTTCCGATACACCACTGCAGGTTCAATGTATTCCTTGGACCTTCACATTGACGATGGAACACATAAATCGCATCGGAATTAAAATACAAAAGGCACAATGCCGCCTTAAGTACAAGAATAGAGACTCTTCTTTCAGTCGGTGCTTTGAGCATTCCCTGTGAGACCAGTAATAGTATCCGATACACCACTGCAGGTTCAATCTATTCCTTGGACATACACATTGACGATGAAACACTGAAATTACATCGGAATTAAATACAAAAGGAACAATGCCGATTTAAGTACAAGAATAGAGACTTTTCTTACCGTCGGTGCTTTGAGCATTCCCTGTGAGACCAGTATTAGTTTCCGATACACCACTGGAGGTTCAATGAATTCCTTGGACATTCACATTGACGATGAAAAACTGAAATTACAGCGGAATAAAATACAAAAGGCACAATGCCGCCTTAAGTACAAGAATAGAGACTCTTCCTACCGTCGGTGCTTTGAGCATTCCCTGTGAGACCAATATTAGTTTCCGCTACACCTCTGCAGGTTCAGTTTATTCCTTGGGCCTTCACATTGACGATGAAACACAGAAATGGCATCGGAATTAAATACAAAAGGCACAATGCTGCCTTAAGTACAAGAATAGAGACTCTTCTTACTGTCGGTGCTTTGAGCATTCCCTGTGAAACCAGTATTAGTTTCCGCTACACCTCTGCAGGTTCAGTTTATTCCTTGGACCTTCACATTGACGATGAAACACAGAAATGGCTTCGGAATTAAATACAAAAGGCACAATGCCGCCTTACGTACATGAATAGAGACTCTTCTTACAGTCGGTGCTTTGAGCATTCCCTGTGAGACCATTATTAGTTTCCAATACACCACTGCAGGTTCAATGTATTCCTTAGACCTTCACATTGACGATGAAACACAGAAATCGCATCGGAATGAAATACAAAAGGCACAATGACGCCTTAAGTATAAGAATAGAGACTCTCCTTACAGTCGGTGCTTTGAGCATTCCCTGTGAGACCAGTATTAGTTTCCGATACACCTCTGCAGGTTCAGTTTATTCCTTGGACCTTCACATTGACGATGAAACACAGAAATGGCATCGAAATTAAATAAAAAAGGAACAATGCCGCCTTTAGTACAAAAAAAGAGACTCATCTTACAGTCGGTACTTTGAGCATTCCCTGTGAGACCAGTATTAGTTTCCGATACACCACTGCCGGTTCAATGTATTCCTTGGACCTTCAAATTGACGATGATACACAGAAATCGCATCGGAATTAAATACAAAAGGCACAATGGCGTCTTAAGTACAAGAATACAGATTCTTCTAACAGTCGGTGTTTTGAGCATTCCCTGTGAGACCAGTATTAGTTTCCGATACACTACTACAGGTTCAGTGCATTCCTTGGACTTTCACTTCGACGATGAAACACAGAAATGGCATCGCAATTAAATACAAAGGGCGCAATGCCGCCTTAAGTACAAGAATAGACACTCTTCTTACAGTCGGTACTTTGAGCATTCCCTGTGAGACCAGTATTAGTTTCCAATACACCACTGGAGGTTCAATGAATTCCTTGGACATTCACATTGAAGATGAAACACTGAAATTACATCGGAATTAAATACTTAAGGCACAATGCCGCCTTAAGTACAAGAATAGAGACTCTTCTTAGAGTCGGTGTTTTGAGCATTCGCTGTGAGACCAGTATTAGTTTCCGATACACCACTGCAGGTTCAATGTATTCCTTGGACCTTCAAATTGACCATGAAACACAGAATTGGCATCGGAATTAAATACAAAAGTCACAATGCCGCCTGAAGTACAAGAATAGAGACTTTTCTCACAGTCGGTGCTTTGAGCATTCCCTGTGAGACCAGTATTAGTTTCCGATACACCACTGCAGGTTCAATGTATTCCTCGGACATACACATTGACGATGAAACACTGAAATCACATCGGAATTAAATACAAAAGGCACAATGCCGCCATTAGTGCAAGAAGAGTGAGACTTCTTAGAGTCTGTGATTTGTTCCTCTCCTGTGCGACCTGTATTAGTTTTCGATACGCCACTGCAGGTTCAATGTATTCCTTGGACCTTCAAATTGACGATGATACACAGAAATCGCAGCGGAATTAAATACAAAAGGCAAAATGCCGCCTTAAGTACAAGAATAGAGACTCTTCTTACAGTCGGTGCTTTGAGCATTCCCTGTGAGACCAGTATTAGTTTCCGATACACCACTGCAGGTGCAATGTATTCCTTGGACCTTCACATTGACGATGAAACAGAGAAATCGCATCGGAATTAAATCCAAAACGCACAATGCCGCCTTAAGTTCAAGAATACAGACTCTACATACAGTCGGTGCTTTGAGTATTCCCTGTGAGACCAGTATTAGTTTCCGATACACCACTGCAGGTTCAATGTATTCCTTGGACCTTCACATTGACGATGGAACACAGAAATCGCATCGGAATTAAAATACAAAAGGCACAATGCCGCCTTAAGTACAAGAATAGAGACTCTTCTTTCAGTCGGTGCTTTGAGCATTCCCTGTGAGACCAGTAATAGTATCCGATACACCACTGCAGGTTCAATCTATTCCTTGGACATACACATTGACGATGAAACACTGAAATTACATCGGAATTAAATACAAAAGGAACAATGCCGATTTAAGTACAAGAATAGAGACTTTTCTTACCGTCGGTGCTTTGAGCATTCCCTGTGAGACCAGTATTAGTTTCCGATACACCACTGGAGGTTCAATGAATTCCTTGGACATTCACATTGACGATGAAAAACTGAAATTACAGCGGAATTAAATACAAAAGGCACAATGCCGCCTTAAGTACAAGAATAGAGGCTCTTCCTACCGTCGGTGCTTTGAGCATTCCCTGTGAGACCAATATTAGTTTCCGCTACACCTCTGCAGGTTCAGTTTATTCCTTGGGCCTTCACATTGACGATGAAACACAGAAATGGCATCGGAATTAAATACAAAAGGCACAATGCTGCCTTAAGTACAAGAATAGAGACTCTTCTTACTGTCGGTGCTTTGAGCATTCCCTGTGAGACCAGTATTAGTTTCCGCTACACCTCTGCAGGTTCAGTTTATTCCTTGGACCTTCACATTGACGATGAAACACAGAAATGGCTTCGGAATTAAATACAAAAGGCACAATGCCGCCTTACGTACATGAATAGAGACTCTTCTTACAGTCGGTGCTTTGAGCATTCCCTGTGAGACCATTATTAGTTTCCAATACACCACTGCAGGTTCAATGTATTCCTTGGACCTTCACATTGACGATGAAACACAGATATCGAATCGGAATGAAATACAAAAGGCACAATGACGCCTTAAGTATAAGAATAGAGACTCTCCTTACAGTCGGTGCTTTGAGCATTCCCTGTGAGACCAGTATTAGTTTCCGATACACCTCTGCAGTTTCAGTTTATTCCTTGGACCTTCACATTGACGATGAAACACGGAAATGGCATCGAAATTAAATAAAAAAGGAACAATGCCGCCTTTAGTACAAAAAAAGAGACTCTTCTTACAGTCGGTACTTTGAGCATTCCCTGTGAGACCAGTATTAGTTTCCGATACACCACTGCCGGTTCAATGTATTCCTTGGACCTTCACATTGACGATGAAGCACAGAAATCGCATCGGAATTAAATCCAAAACGCACAATGTCGCCTTAGGTACAAGAATAGAGACTCCTCTTACAGTCGGTGCTTTGAGCATTCCCTGTGAGACCAGTATTAGTTTTCGCTACACCTCTGCCGGTTCAATGTATTCCTTGAACCTTCACATTGACGATGAAACGCAGAAATCGCATCGAAATTAAATACAAAAGGCACAATGCCGCCTTAAGTACTTGAATAGAGACTCTTCTTATAGTCGGTGCTTTGAGCATTCCCTGTGAGACCAGTATTAGTTTCCGATACGCCACTGCAGGTTCAATGTATTCCTTGGACCTTCAAATTGACGATGATACACAGAAATCGCATCGGAATTAAATACAAAAGGCACAATGCCGCCTTAAGCACAAGAATAGAGACTCTTCTTACAGTCGGTTATTTGAGCATTCCCTGTGAGACCAATATAAGTTTCCGATACACCACTGCAGGTTCAATGTATTCCTTGGACCTTCACATTGACGATGAAACACAGAAATCGCATCGGAATTAAATACAAAAGGCATAATGCCGCCTTAAGTACAAGAATAGAGACTCTTCTTACAATCGGTGCTTTGAGCATTCCCTGAGAGACCTGTATTAGTTTCTGCTACACCTCTGCAGGTTCAGTTTATTCCTAGGACCTTCACATTGACGATGAAACACAGAAATGGCATCGGAATTAAATACAAAAGGCACAATGCCGCCTTAAGTTCAAGAATAGAGACTCTTCTTACAGTCGGTGGTTTGAACATTCCCTGTGAGACCAGTATTAGCTTCCGATACACCACTGCAGGTTCAATGTATTCCTTGTACCTTCACACTGACGATGAAACACAGAAATGGCATCGGAATCAAATACAAAAGGCATAATGCCGCCTTAAGTACAAGAATAGAGACTCTTCTTACAGTCGGTGCTTTGAGCATTCCCTGTGAGACCAGTTATAGTATCCGATACACCACTGCAGGCTCAATCTATTCCTTGGACATACATATTGACGATGAAACACTGAAATTACATCGGAATTAAATACAAAAGGAACAATGCCGCCTTATGTACAAGAATAGAGACTCTTCTTACCATCGGTGCTTTGAGCATTCCCTGTGAGACCAGTAATAGTTTCCGATACACCACAGGAGGTTCAATGAATTCCTGGACATTCACATTGACGATGGAACATTGAAATTACATCGGCATTAAATGGAAAAGGCACAATGCTGCCTTAAGTACAAGAATAGAGACTCTCCTTACCGTCGGTCCTTTGAGCATTCCCTGTGAGTCCAGTATTAGTTTCCGCTACACCTCTGCAGGTTCAGTTTTTTCCTTGGACCTTCACATTGACGATGAAACACAGAAATGGCATCGGAATTAAATACAAATGGCACAATACCGCCTTAAGTACAAGAATAGAGACTCTTCTTACAGTCGGTGCTTTGAGCATTCCCTGTGAGACCAGTATTAGTTTCCGATACACCACTGCCGGTTCAATGTATTCCTTGGACCTTCACATTGACGATGAAACACAGAAATGGCATCGGAATTAAATACAAAGGGCACAATGCCGCCATAAGTACAAGAATAGAGACTCTTCTTACAGTCGGTGCTTTGAGCATTCCCTGTGTGACCAGTATTAGTTTCCGATACACCACCGCAGGTTCAATGTATTCCTTGGACCTTCACATTGACGATGAAACACAGAAATCGCATCGGAATGAAATACAAAAGGCACAATGCCGCCTTGAATACAAGAATAGAGACTTTTCTTACCGTCGGTGCTTTGAGCATTCCCTGTGAGGCCAGTATTAGTTTCCGATACACCACTGGAGGTTCAATGAATTCCTTGGACATTCACATTGACGATGAAACACTGAAATTACAGCGGAATTAAATACAAAAGGCACAATGCCGCCTTAAGTACAAGAATAGAGACTCTTCTTACAGTCGGTGCTTTGAGCATTCACTGTGTGACCAGTATTAGTTTCCGATACACCACCGCAGGTTCAATGTATTCCTTGTACCTTCACACTGACGATGAAACACAGAAATGGCATCGGAATCAAATACAAAAGGCACAATGCCGCCTTAAGTACAAGAATAGAGACTCTTCTTACAGTCGGTGCTTTGAGCATTCCCTGTGAGACCAGTTATAGTATCCGATACACCACTGCAGGCTCAATCTATTCCTTGGACATACATATTGACGATGAAACACTGAAATTACATCGGAATTAAATACAAAAGGAACAATGCCGCCTTATGTACAAGAATAGAGACTCTTCTTACCATCGGTGCTTTGAGCATTCCCTGTGAGACCAGTAATAGTGTCCGATACACCACAGGAGGTTCAATGAATTCCTGGACATTCACATTGACGATGAAACATTGAAATTACATCGGGATTAAATACAAAAGGCACAATGCTACCTTAAGTACAAGAATAGAGACTCTTCTTACCGTCGGTGTTTTGAGCATTCACTGTGAGTCCAGTATTAGTTTCCGCTACACCTCTGCAGGTTCAGTTTATTCCTTGGACCTTCACATTGACGATGAAACACAGAAATGGCATCGGAATTAAATACAAATGGCACAATACCGCCTTAAGTACAAGAATAGAGACTCTTCTTACAGTCGGTGCTTTGAGCATTCCCTGTGAGACCAGTATTAGTTTCCGATACACCACTGCCGGTTCAATGTATTCCTTGGACCTTCACATTGACGATGAAACACAGAAATGGCATCGGAATTAAATACAAAGGGCACAATGCCGCCTTAAGTACAAGAATAGAGACTCTTCTTACAGTCGGTGCTTTGAGCATTCCCTGTGTGACCAGTATTAGTTTCCGATACACCACCGCAGGTTCAATGTATTCCTTGGACCTTCACATTACGATGAAACACAGAAATCGCATCGGAATGAAATACAAAAGGCACAATGCCGCCTTAAATACAAGAATAGAGACTTTTCTTACAGTCGGTGCTTTGAGCATTCCCTGTGAGACCAGTATTAGTTTCCGCTACACCTCTGCAGGTTCAGTTTATCCCTTGGACCTTCACATTGATGATGAAACACAGAAATGGCATCGGAATTAAATACAAAAAGCACAATGCCGCCTTAAGTACAGGAATAGAGACTCTCCTTACAGTCGGTGCTTTGAGCATTCCCTGTGAGACCAGTATTAGTTTCCGATACACCACTGCCGGTTCAATGTATTCCTTGGACCTTCACATTGAAGATGAAACACAGAAATGGCATCGGAATTAAATACAAAAGGCACAATGCCGCCTTAAGTTCAAGAATAGAGACTCTTCTTACAGTCGGTGTTTTGAGCATTCCCTGTGAGACCAGTATTAGTTTCCGATACGCCACTGCAGGTTCAATGTATTCCTTGGACCTTCAAATTGACGATGATACACAGAAATCGCATCGGAATTAAATACAAAAGACACAATGCCGCCTTAAGTACAAGATACAGACTCTACTTAAAGTCGGTGCTTTGAGCATTCCCTGTGAGACCTGTATTAGTTTCCGCTACAGATCTGCAGGTTCAGTTAATTCCTTGGACCTTCACATTGACGATGAAACACAGAAATGGCATCGGAATTACATACAAAAGGCACAATGCCGCCTTAAGTTCAAGAATAGAGACTCTTCTTACAGTCGGTGCTTTGAACATTCCCTGTGAGACCAGTATTAGCTTCCGATACACCACTGCAGGTTCAATGTATTCCTTGGACCTTCACATTGACGATGAAACACAGAAATCGCATCGGAATTAAATCCAAAACGCACAATGCCGCCTTAAGTACAAGATACAGACTCTACTTAAAGTCGGTGCTTTTACCATTCCCTGTGAGACCAGTATTAGTTTCCGATACACCACTGCAGGTTCAATGTATTCCTTGTACCTTCACACTGACGATGAAACACAGAAATGGCATCGGAATCAAATATAAAAGGCACAATGTCGCCTTAAGTACAAGAATAGAGACTCTTCTTACAGTCGGTGCTTTGAGCATTCCCTGTGAGACCAGTAATAGTGTCCGATACACCACTGCAGGTTCAATCTATTCCTTGGACATACATATTGACGATGAAACACTGAAATTACATCGGAATTAAATACAAAAGGAACAATGCCGCCTTATGAACAAGAATAGAGACTCTTCTTACCATCGGTGCTTTGAGAATTCCCAGTGAGACCAGTAATAGTTTCCGATACACCACTGGAGGTTCAATGAATTCCTGGACATTCACATTGACGATGAAACATTGAAATTACATCGGGATTAAATACAAAAGGCACAATGCTGCCTTAAGTACAAGAATAGAGACTCTTGTTACCGTCGGTCCTTTGAGCATTCCCTGTGAGTCCAGTATTAGTTTCCGCTACACCTCTGCAGGTTCAGTTTATTCCTTGGACCTTCACATTGACGATGAAACACAGAAATGGCATCGGAATTAAATACAAAAGGCACAATGCCGCCTTAAGTACAAGAATAGAGACTCTTCTTACGGTCGGTGCTTTGAGCATTCCCTGTGAGACCAGTATTATTTTCCGATACACCACTGCCGGTTCAATGTATTCCTTGGAGCTTCACATTGACGATGAAACACAGAAAAGGCATCGGAATTAAATACAAAGGGCACAATGCCGCCTTAAGTACAAGAATAGAGACTCTTCTTACAGTCGGTGCTTTGAGCATTCCCTGTGAGACCAGTATTAGTTTCCGATACACCACCGCAGGTTCAATGTATTCCTTGGACCTTCACATTGACGATGAAACACAGAAATCGCATCGGAATTAAATACAAAAGGCACAATGCCGCCTTAAATACAAGAATAGAGACTTTTCTTACCGTCGGTGCTTTGAGCATTCCCTGTGAGACCAGTATTAGCTTCCGATACACCACTGGAGGTTCAATGAATTCCTTGGACATTCACATTGACGATGAAACACTGAAATTACAGCGGAATTAAATACAAAAGGCACAATGCCGCATTAAGTACAAGAATAGAGACTCTTCTTACCGTCGGTGCTTTGAGCATTCCCTGTGAGACCAGTATTAAATTCCGCTACACCTCTGCAGGTTCAGTTTTTTCCTTGGACCTTCACATTGACTATGAAACACACAAATGGCATCGGAAATAAATACAAAAGGCACAATGCCGCCTTAAGTACAAGAATAGAGACTCTTCTTACAGTCGGTGCTTTGAGCATTCCCTGTGAGACCAGTATTAGTTTCCGCTACACCTCTGCAGGTTCAGTTTATTCCTTGGACCTTCACATTGACGATGATACACAGAAATGGCATCGGAATTAAATACAAAAGGCACAATGCCGCCTTAAGTACAAGAATAGAGACTCTTCTTACAGTCGGTGCTTTGAGCATTCCCTGTGAGACCAGTATTAGTTTCCGATACACCACTGCCGGTTCAATGTATTCCTTGGACCTTCACATTGACGATGAAACACAGAAATGGCATCGGAATGAAATACAAAAGTCACAATGCCGCCTTAAGTACAAGAATAGAGACTCTTCTTACAGTCGGTGCTTTGAGCATTCCCTGTGAGACCAGTATTAGTTTCCGATACACCACCGCAGGTTCAGTTTATTCCTTGGACCTTCACATTGACGATGAAACACAGAAATGGCATCGAAATTAAATACAAAAGGCACAATGCCGCCTTAAGTACAAGAATAGAGACTCTTCTTACCGTCGGTGCTTTGAGCATTCCCTGTGAGACCAGTATTAGTTTCCGATACTCCACTGCCGGTTCAATGTATTCCTTGGACCTTCACATTGACGTTGAAACACAGAAATCGCATCGGAATTAAATACAAAACGCACAATGCCGCCTTAAGTACAAGAATAGAGACTCTTCTTACAGTCGGTGCTTTGAGCATTCCCTGTGAGACCAGTATTAGTTTCCGATACACCACTGCAGGTTCAATGTATTCCTTGGACCTTCACATTGACGATGAAGCACAGAAATCGCATCGGAATTAAATACAAAAGGCATAATGCCGCCTTAAGTACAAGATTAGAGACTCTTCTTACAATCGGTGCTTTGAGCATTCCCTGTGAGGCCTGTATTAGTTTCCGCAACACCTCTGCAGGTTCTGTTAATTCCTTGGACTTTCACATTGACGATGAAACACAGAAATGGCATCGGAATCAAATACAAAAGGCACAATGCCGCCTTAAGTACAAGAATAGAGACTCTTCTTACAGTCGGTGCTTTGAGCATTCCCTGTGAGACCAGTAATAGTATCCGATACACCACTGCAGGTTCAATCTATTCCTTGGACATACATATTGACGATGAAACACTGAAATTAAATCGGAATTAAATACAAAAGGAACAATGCCGCCTTAACTACAAGAATAGAGACTCTTCTTACCATCGGTGCTTTGAGCATTCCCTGTGAGACCAGTAATAGTTTCCGATACACCACTGGAGGTTCAATGAATTCCTGGACGTTCACATTGACGATGAAACATTGAAATTACATCGGAATTAAATACAAACGGCACAATGCTGCCTTAAGTACAAGAATAGAGACTCTTCTTACAGTCGGTGCTTTGAGCATTCCCTGTGAGATCAGTATTAGTTTCCGCTACACCTCCGCAGGTTTAATGTATTCATTGAACCTTCACATTGACGATGAAACGCAGAAATCGCATCGGAATTAAATACAAAAGGCACAATGCCACCTTAAGTACAAGAATAGAGACTGTTTCTACAGTCGGTGCTTTGAGCATTCCCTGTGAGACCAGTATTAATTTCCGATCCGCCACTGCAGGTTCAATGTATTCCTTGGACCTTCAAATTGACGATGATACACAGAAATCGCATCGGAATTAAAAAAAAAAAGGCACAATGCCGCCATAAGTACAAGAATAGAGACTCTTCTTACTGTCGGTGTTTTGCGCATTCCCTGTGAGACCAGTATTAGTTTCCGATACACCACTGCAGGTTCAAAGTATTCCTTGGACCTTCACATTGACGATGAAACACAGAAATCGCATAGGAATTAAATACAAAAGGCACAATGACGCCTTAAGTACAAGAATAGAGACTCTTCTTACAGTCGGTGCTTTGAGCAATCCCTGTGAGACCAGTATTAGTTTCCGCTACTCCTCTGCAGGTTCAGTTTATTCCTTGGACCTTCACATTGACGATGAAACACAGAAATGCCATCGGAATTAAATACAAAAGGCACAATGCCGCCTTAAGTTCAAGAATAGGGACTCTTCTTACAGTCGGTGCTTTGAGCATTCCCTGTGAGACCAGTATTAGTTTCCGATACACCACTGCAGGTTCAATGTATTCCTTGGACCTTCACATTGACGATGAAACACAGAAATCGCATTGGAATTAAATCCAAAACGCACAATGCCGCCATAAGTACAAGAATACAGACTCTACTTACAGTCGGTGCTTTGAGCACTCCCTGTGAGACCAGTATTAGTTTCCGATACACCACTGCAGGTTCAATGTATTCCTTGGACCTTCACATTGACGATGAAACACAGAAATGTCATCGGAATTAAATACAAAAGGAACAATGCCGCCTTAAGTACAAGAATAGAGACTCTTCTTACAGTCGGTGTTTTGAGCATTCCCTGTGAGACCAGTATTAGTTTCCGATACACCACCGCAGGTTCAATTTATTCCCTGGACCTTCACATTGACGATGAAACACAGAAATCGCATCGGAACTAAATACAAAAGGCACAATGCCGCCTTAAGAACGAGAATAGGGCCTCTTCTTACCGTCGGTGCTTTGAGCATTCCCTGTGAGACCAGTATTAGTTTCCACTACACCTCTGCAGGTTCAGTTAATTCCTTGGACCTTCACATTGACGATGAAACACAGAAATGGCATCGGAATTAAATACAAAAGGCACAATGCCGCCTTAAGTACAAGAATAGAGACTCTTCTTACAGTCGGTGCTTTGAGCATTCCCTGTGAGACCAGTATTAGTTTCCGATACACCACTGCAGGTTCAATGTATTCCTTGGACACACACATTGACGATGAAACACTGAAATCACATCGGAATTAAATACAAAAGGCACAATGCCGCCATTAGTGCAAGAAGAGTGAGACTTCTTAGAGTCTGTGTTTTGATCCTCTCCTGTGCGACCTGTATTAGTTTTCGATACGCCACTGCAGGTTCAATGTATTCCTTGGACCTTCAAATTGACGATGATACACAGAAATCGCAGCGGAATTAAATACAAAAGGCACAATGCCGCCTTAAGTACAAGATAGAGACTCTTCTTACAGTCGGTGCTTTGAGCATTCCCTGTGAGACCAGTATTAGTTTCCGATACACCACTGCACGTGCAATGTATTCCTTGGACCTTCACATTGACGATGAACCACAGAAATCGCATCGGAATTAAATCCAAAACGCACAATGCCGCCTTAAATACAAGAATACAGAGTCTACTTACAGTCGGTGCTTTGAGCATTCCCTGTGAGACCAGTATTAGTTTCCGATACACCACTGCAGGTTCAATGTATTCCTTGGACCTTCACATTGACGATGGAACACAGAATTCGCATCGGAATCAAATACAAAAGGCACAATGCCGCGTTAAGTACAAGAATAGAGACTCTTCTTTCAGTCGGTGCTTTGAGCATTCCCTGTGAGACCAGTAATAGTATCCGATACACCACTGCAGGTTCAATCTATTCCTTGGACATACACATTGACGATGAAATACTGAAATTACATCGGAATTAAATACAAAAGGAACAATGCCGATTTAAGTACAAGAATAGAGACGTTTCTTACCGTCGGTGCTTTGAGCATTCCCTGTGAGACCAGTATTAGTTTCCGATACACCACCGCAGGTTCAATTTATTCCTTGGACCTTCACATTGACGATGAACCACAGAAATCGCATCGGAATTAAATACAAAAGGCACAATGCCGCCTTAAATACAAGAATAGAGACTTTTCTTACCGTCGGTGCTTTGAGCATTCCCTGTGAGAGCAGTATTAGTTTCCGATACACCACTGGAGGTTCAATGAATTACTTGGACATTCACATCGACGATGAAACACCGAAATTACATCGGAATTAAATACAAAAGGCACAATGCCGCCTTAAGTACAAGAATAGAGACTCTTCTTACCATCGGAGCTTTGAGCATTCCCTGTGAGACCAGTGTTAGTTTCCACTACACTTCTGCTGGTTCAGTTTATTCCTTGGACCTTCACATTGACGATGAAACACAGAAATCGCATCGGAATTAAATACTAAAGGCACAATGCCGCCTTAAATACAAGAATAGAGACTTTTCTTACAGTCGGTACTTTGAGCATTCCCTGTGAGACCAGTATTAGTTTCCGATACACCACTGGAGGTTCAGTGAATTCCTTGGACATTCACATTGAAGATGAAACACTGTAATTACATCGGAATTAAATACAAAAGGCACAATGCCGCCTTAAGTACAAGAATAGAGACTCTTCTTTCAGTAGGTGCTTTGAGCATTCCCTGTGAGACCAGTAATAGTATCCGATACACCACTGCAGGTTCAATCTATTCCTTGGACATACACATTGACGATGAAATACTGAAATTACATCGGAATTAAATACAAAATGAACAATGCCGATTTAAGTACAAGAATAGATACTTTTCTTACCGTCGGAGCTTTGAGCATTCCCTGTGAGACCAGTATTAGTTTCCGATACACCACCGCAGGTTCAATTTATTCCTTGGACCTTCACATTGACGATGAACCACAGAAATCGCATCGGAATTAAATACAAAAGGCACAATGCCGCCTTAAGTTCAAGAATAGAGACTCTTCTTACAGTCGCTGTTTTGAGCATTCCCTGTGAGACCAGTATTAGTTTCCACTACACCTCTGCAGGTTCAGTTTATTCCTTGGACCTTCACATTGACGATGAAACACAGAAATGGCATCGGAATTAAATACAAAAGGCACAATGCCGCCTTAAGTACAAGAATAGAGACTCTTCTTACAGTCGGTGCTTTGAGCATTCCCAGTGTGACCAGTATTAGTTTCCGATACACCACTGGAGGTTCAGTGAATTCCTTGGACATTCACATTGAAGATGAAACACTGAAATTACATCGGAATTAAATACTTAAGGCACAATGCCGCCTTAAGTACAAGAATAGAGACTCTTCTTACAGTCGGTGTTTTGAGCATTCCCTGTGAGACCAGTATTAGTTTCCACTACACCTCTGCAGGTTCAGTTTATTCCTTGGACCTTCACATTGACGATGAAACACAGAAATGGCATCGGAATTAAATACAAAAGGCACAATGCCGCCTTAAGTACAAGAATAGAGACTCTTCTTACAGTCGGTGCTTTGAGCATTCCCTGTGAGACCAGTATTAGTTTCCGCTACACCTCTGCAGGTTCAGTTTATTCCTTGGACCTTCACATTGACGATGAAACACAGAAATGGCATCGGAATTAAATACAAAAGGCACAATGCCGCCTTAAGTACAAGAATAGAGACTCTTCTTACAGTCGTTGCTTTGAGCAATCCCTGTGAGACCAGTATTAGTTTCCGATACACCACTGCAGGTTCAATGTATTCCTTGCATTTCACATTGACGATGAAACACAGAAATCGCATCGAAATTAAATACAAAAGGCACAATGCCGCCTTATGAACAAGAATAGACACTCTTCTTAAGTCGGTGCTTTGAGCATTCCCTGTGAGACCAGTATTAGCTTCCGATACACCACTGCAGGTTCGATGTATTCCTTGGACATACACATTGACGATGAAACACTGTAATTACATCGGAATTAAATACAAAAGGCACAATGCCGCCTTAAGTGCAAGAAGAGTGATACTTCTTAGAGTCTGTGCTTTCATCCTTTCCTGTGAGACCTGTATTAGTTTCCGATACACCACTGTAGGTTCAATGTGTTCCTTGCACCTTCACATTGACGAAGAAACACAGAAATCGCATCGGAATTAAATACAAAAGGCACAATGCCGCCTTAAGTACAAGAATAGAGATTCTTCTAACAGTCGGTGCTTTGAGCATTCCCTGTGAGACCAGTATTAGTTTCCGATACACTACTACAGGTTCAGTGCATTCCTTGGACTTTCACTTCGACGATGAAACACAGAAATGGCATCGCAATTAAATACAAAGGGCACAATGCCGCCTTAAATACAAGAATAGACACTCTTCTTACAGTCGGTACTTTGAGCATTCCCTGTGAGACCAGTATTAGTTTCCGATACACCACTGGAGGTTCACTGAATTCCTTGGACATTCACATTGAAGATGAAACACTGAAATTACATCGGAATTAAATACTTAAGGCACAATGCCACCTTAAGTACAAGAATAGAGACTCTTCTTACAGTCGGTGTTTTGGGCATTCCCTGTGAGACCAGTATTAGTTTCCGATACACCACTGCAGGTTCAATGTATTCCTTGGACCTTCAAATTGACCATGAAACACAGAAATGGCATCGGAATTAAATACAAAAGTCACAATGCCGCCTGAAGTACAACAATAGAGACTTTTCTTACAGTCGGTGCTTTGAGCATTCCCTGTGAGACCAGTATTAGTTTCCGATACACCTCTGCATGTTCAGTTTATTCCTTGGACCTTCACATTGACGATGAAACACAGAAATGGCATCGGAATTAAATACAAAAGGAACAATGCCGCCTTAAGTACAAGAATAGAGACTCTTCTTACAGTCGGTGCTTTGAGCATTCCCTGTGAGACCAGTATTAGTTTCCGATACACCACTGCAGGTTCAATGTATTCCTTGGACCTTCACATTGACGATGAAACACAGAAATGGCATCGGAATTAAATACAAAAGGAACAATGCCGCCTTAAGTACAAGAATAGAGACTCTTCTTACAGTCGGTGTTTTGAGCATTCCCTGTGAGACCAGTATTAGTTTCCGATACAAAACCGCAGGTTCAATTTATTCCTTGGACCTTCACATTGACGATGAAACACAGAAATCGCATCGGAATTAAATACAAAAGGCACAATGCCGCCTTAAATACAAGAATAGAGACTTTTCTTACCGTCGGTGCTTTGAGCATTCCCTGTGAGACCAGTATTAGTTTCCGATACACCACTTGAGGTTCAATGAATTCCTTGGACATTCACATCGACGATGAAACACCGAAATTACATCGGAATTAAATAAAAAAGGCACAATGCCGCCTTAAGTACAAGAATAGAGACTCTTCTTACCGTCGGTGCTTTGAGCATTCCCTGTGAGACCAGTATTAGTTTCCACTACACCTCTGCAGGTTCAGTTTATTCCTTGGACCTTCACATTGACGATGAAACACAGAAATCGCATCGGAATTAAATCCAAAACGCACAATGCCGCCTTAAGTACAAGAATACAGACTCTACTTACAGTCGGTGCTTTGAGCATTCTCTGTGAGACCAGTATTAGTTTCCGATACACCACTGCAGGTTCAATGTATTCCTTGGACCTGCACATTGACGATGGAACACAGAATTCGCATCGTAATCAAATACAAAAGGCACAATGCCGTTTTAAGTACAAGAATAGAGACTCTTCTTTCAGTCGGTGCTTTGAGCATTCCCTGTGAGACCAGTAATAGTATCCGATACACCACTGCAGGTTCAATCTATTCCTTAGACATACACATTGACGATGAAACACTGAAATTACATCGGAATTAAATACAAAAGGAACAATGCCGATTTAAGTACAAGAATAGAGACTTTTCTTACCGTCGGTGCTTTGAGCATTCCCTGTGAGACCAGTATTAGTTTCCGATACACCACTGGAGGTTCAATGAATTTCTTGGACATTCACATTGACGATGAAACATTGAAATAACATCGGAATTAAATACAAAAGGCACAATGCTGCCTTAAGTACAAGAATAGAGACTCTTCTTACCGTCGGTGCTTTGAGCATTCCCTGTGAAACCAGTATTAGTTTCCGCTACACCTCTGCAGGTTCAGTTTATTCCTTGGACCTTCACATTGACGATGAAACACAGAAATGGCATCGGAATTAAATACAAAAGGCACAATGCCGCCTTAAGTACAAGAATAGAGACTCTTCTTACAGTCGGTGCTTTGAGCATTCCCTGTGAGACCAGTATTAGTTTGCGATACACCACTGCAGGTTCAATGTATTCCTTGGACCTTCACATTGACGATGAAACACAGAAATGGCATCGGAATTAAATACAAAAGGAACAATGCCGCCTTAAGTACAAGAATAGAGACTCTTCTTACCGTCGGTGCTTTGAGCATTCCCTGTGAGACCAGTATTAGTTTGCGATACACCACTGCAGGTTCAATGTATTCCTTGGACCTTCACATTGACGATGAAACACAGAAATGGCATCGGAATTAAATACAAAAGGCACAATGCCGCCTTAAGTACAAGAATAGAGACTCTTCTTACCGTCGGTGCTTTGAGCATTCCCTGTGAGACCAGTATTAGTTTCCACTACACCTCTGCAGGTTCAGTTTATTCCTTGGACCTTCACATTGACGATGAAACACAGAAATGGCATCGGAATTAAATACAAAAGGCACAATGCCGCCTTAAGTACAAGAATAGAGACTCTTCTTACAGTCGGTGCTTTGAGCATTGCCTGTGAGACCAGTATTAGTTTCCGATACACCACTGCAGGTTCAATGTATTCCTTGGACCTTCACATTGACGATGAAACACAGAAATGGCATCGGAATTAAATTCAAAAGGAACAATGCCGCCTTAAGTACAAGAATAGAGACTCTTCTTACCGTCGGTGCTTTGAGCATTCCCTGTGAGACCAGTATTAGTTTCCACTACACCTCTGCAGGTTCAGTTTATTCCTTGGACCTTCACATTGACGATGAAACACAGAAATGGCATCGGAATTAAATACAAAAGGCACAATGCCGCCTTAAGTACAAGAATAGAGACTCTTCTTACAGTCGGTGCTTTGAGCATTCCCTGTGAGACCAGTATTAGTTTCCGCTACACCTCTGCAGGTTCAGTTTATTCCTTGGACCTTCACATTGACGATGAAACACAGAAATGGCATCGGAATTAAATACAAAAGGCACAATGCCGCCTTAAGTACTTGAATAGAGACTCTTCTTATAGTCGTTGCTTTGAGCATTCCCTGTGAGACCAGTATTAGTCCCGATACGCCACTGCAGGTTCAATGTATTCCTTGGACCTTCAAATTGACGATGAAACACAGAAATGGCATCGGAATTAAATACAAAAGGCACAATGCCGCCTTACGTACATGAATAGAGACTCTTTTACAGTCGGTGCTTTGAGCATTCCCTGTGAGACCATTATTAGTTTCCGATACACTACTGCAGGTTCAATGTATTCCTTGGACCTTCACATTGACGATGAAACACCGAAATCGCATCGGAATTAAATACAAAAGGCACAATGCCGCCTTAAGTACATGAATAGAGACTCTTCTTATAGTCGGAGCTTTGAGCATTCCCTGTGAGACCAGTATTAGTTTCCGATACGCCACTGCAGGTTCAATGTATTCCTTGGACCTTCAAATTGACGATGATACACAGAAATCGCTACGGAATTAAATACAAAAGGCACAATACCGCCTTAAGCACACGAATAGAGACTCTTCTTACAGTCGGTTATTTGAGCATTCCCTGTGAGACCAGTATTAGTTTCCGATACACCACTGCAGGTTCAATGTATTCCTTGGAACTTCACATTGACGATGAAACACAGAAATCGCATCGGAATTAAATACAAAAGGCATAATGCCGCCTTAAGTACAAGAATAGAGACTCTTCTTACAATCGGTGCTTTGAGCATTCCCTGTGAGACCTGTATTAGTTTCCGCTACACCTCTGCAGGTTCAGTTAATTCCTTGGACCTTCACATTGACGATGAAACACAGAAATGGCATCGGAATAAAATACAAAAGGCACAATGCCGCCTTAAGTTCAAGAATAGAGACTCTTCTTACAGTCGGTGCTTTCAACATTCCCTGTGAGACCAGTATTAGCTTCCGATACACCACTGCAGGTTCAATGTATTCCTTGGACCATCACATTGACGATGAAACACAGAAATCGCATCGGAATTAAATCCAAAATGCACAATGCCGCCTTAAGTACAAGATACAGACTCTTCTTAAGGTCGGTGCTTTGAGCATTCCCTGTGAGACCAGTATTAGTTTCCGATACACCACTGCAGGTTCAATGTATTCCTTGTACCTTCACACTGACGATGAAACACAGAAATGGCATCGGAATCAAATACAAAAGACACAATGCCGCCTTTAGTACAAGAATAGAGACTCTTCTTACAGTCGGTGCTTTGAGCATTCCCTGTGAGACCAGTAATAGTATCCGATACACCACTGCAGGTTCAATCTATTCCTTGGACATACATATTTACGATGAAACACTGAAATTACATTGGAATTAAATACAAAAGAAACAATGCCGCGTTATGTACAAGAATAGAGACTCTTCTTACCGTCGGTGCTTTGAGCATTCCCTGTGAGACCAGTAATAGTTTCCGATCCACCACTGGAGGTTCAATGAATTCCTGGACATTCACATTGACGATGAAACATTGAAATTACATCGGAATTAAATACAAAAGGCACAATGTTACCTTAAGTACAAGAATAGAGACTCTTCTTTCAGTCGGTGCTTTGAGCATTCCCTGTGAGACCAGTAATAGTATCCGATACACCACTGCAGGTTCAATCTATTCCTTGGACATACACATTGACGATGAAATACTGAAATTACATCGGAATTAAATACAAAAGGAACAATGCCGATTTAAGTACAAGAATAGAGACTTTTCTTACCGTCGGTGCTTTGAGCATTCCCTGTGAGACCAGTATTAGTTTCCGATACACCACTGGAGGTTCAATGAATTTCTTGGACATTCACATTGACGATGAAACATTGAAATTACATCGGAATTAAATACAATATGCACAATGCTGCCTTAAGTACAAGAATAGAGACTCTTCTTACCGTCGGTGCTTTGAGCATTCCCTGTGAGACCAGTATTAGTTTCCGCTACACCTCTGCAGGTTCATTTTATTCCTTGGACCTTCACATTGACGATGAAGCACAGAAATGGCATCGGAATTAAATACAAAAGGCACAATGCCGCCTTAAGTACAAGAATAGAGACTCTTCTTACAGTCGGTGCTTTGAGCATTCCCTGTGAGACCAGTATTAGTTTCCGATACACCACTGCAGGTTCAATGTATTCCTTGGACCTTCACATTGACGATGAAACACCGAAATGGCATCGGAATTAAATACAAAAGTAACAATGCCGCCTTAAGTGCAAGAATAGATACTCTTCTTACAGTCGGTGTTTTGAGCATTCCCTGTGAGACCAGTATTAGTTTCCGATACACCACCGCAGGTTCAATTTATTCCTTGGACCTTCACATTGACGATGAAACACAGAAATCGCATCGGAATTAGATACAAAAGGCACAATGCCGCCTTAAATACAAGAATAGAGACTTTTCTTGCCGTCGGTGCTTGCAGCTTTCCCTGTGAGACCTGTATTAGTTTCCGATACACCACTAGAGGTTCAATGTATCCCTTGAACCTTCACATTGACGATGAAACGCAGATATCGCATCGGAATTAAATACAAAAGTCACAATGCCGCCTTCAGTACTTGAATAGAGACTCTTCTTATAGTCGGTGCTTTCAGCATTCCCTGTGAGACCAGTATTAGTTTCCGATACGCCACTGCAGGTTCAATGTATTCCTTGGACCTTCAAATTGACGATGATACACAGAAATCGCATCGGAATTAAATACAAAAGGCACAATGCCGCCTTAAGCACAAGAATAGAGACTCTTCTTACAGTCGGTTATTTGAGCATTCCCTGTGAGACCAGTATTAGTTTCCGATACACCACCGCAGGTTCAATGTATTCCTTGGACCTTCACATTGACGATGAAACACAGAAATCGCATCGGAGTTAAACACAAAAGGCATAATGCCGCCTTAAGTACAAGAATAGAGACTCTTCTTACAATCGGTGCTTTGAGCATTCCCTGTGCGACCTGTATTAGTTTCCGCTACACCTCTGAAGGTTCAGTTAATTCCTTGGACCTTTACATTGACGATGAAACACAGAAATGGCATCGGAATTAAATACAAAAGGCACAATGCCGCCTTAAGTTCAAGAATAGAGGCTCTTCTTACAGTCGGTGCTTTGAACATTCCCTGTGAGACCAGTATTAGCTTCCGATACACCACTGCAGGTTCAATGTATTCCTTGGACCTTCACATTGACGATGAAACACAGAAGTCGCATCGGAATTAAATCCAAAACGCACAATGCCGCCTTAAGTACATGATACAGACTCTACTTAAAGTCGGTGCTTCGAGCATTCCCTGTGAGACCAGTATTAGTTTCCGATACACAACTGCAGGTTCAATGTATTCCTTGTACCTTCACACTGACGATGAAACACTGAAATTACAGCGGAATTAAATACAAAAGGCACAATGCCGCCTTAAGTACAAGAATAGAGACTCTTCTTACCGTCGGTGCTTTGAGCATTCCCTGTGAGACCAGTATTAGTTTCCGCTACACCTCTGCAGGTTCAGTTTATTCCTTGGACCTTCACATTGATGATGAAACACAGAAATGGCATCGGAATTAAATACAAAAGGCACAATGCCGCCTTAAGTACAAGAATAGAGACTCTTCTTACTGTCGGTGCTATGAGCATTCCCTGTGAGACCAGTATCAGTTTCCGCTACACCTCTGCAGGTTCAGTTTATTCCTTGGACCTTCACATTGACAATGAAACACAGAAATGGCATCGGAATTAAATACAAAAGGCGCAATGTCGCCTTCAGTACAAGAATAGAGACTCTTCTTACAGTCAGTGCTTTGAGCATTCCCTATGAGACCAGTATTAGTTTCCGATTCACCTCTGCAGGTTCAGTTTATTCCTTGGACCTTCACATTGACGATGAAACACAGAAATGGCATCGAAATTAAATATAAAAGGCACAATGCCGCCTTAAGTACAAGAATAGAGACTCTTCTTACTGTCGGTGCTTTGAGCATTCCCTGTGAGACCAGTATTAGTTTCCGATTCACCACTGCCGGTTCAATGTATTCCTTGGACCTTCACATTGACGTTGAAACACAGAAATCGCATCGGAATTAAATACAAAACGCACAATGCCGCCTTAAGTACAAGAATAGAGACTTTTCTTACAGTCGGTGTTTTGAGCATTCCCTGTGAGACCAGTATTAGTTTCCGTTACACCTCTGCAGGTTCAATGTATTCCTTGAACCTTCACATTGACGATGAAACGCAGAAATCGCATCGGAATTAAATACAAATGGCACAATGCCGCCTTAAGTACTTGAATAGAGACTCTTCTTATAGTCGGTGCTTTGAGCATTCCCTGTGAGACCAGTATCAGTTTCCGATACGCCACTGCAGGTTCAATGTATTCCTTGGATCTTCACATTGACGATGAAGCACAGAAATCGCATCGGAATTAAATACAAAAGGCATAATGCCGCCTTAAGTACAAGAATAGACACTCTTCTTACAATCGGTGCTTTGAGCATTCCCTGTGAGACCAGTATTAGTTTCCGATACACCACTGCAGGTTCAATGTATTCCTTGGACCTTCGCAGTGACGATGAAACACAGAAATGGCATCGGAATCAAATACAAAAGGCACAATGCCGCCTTAAGTACAAGAATAGAGACTCTTCTTACAGTCGGTGCTTTGAGCATTTCCTGTGAGACCAGTAATAGTATCCGATACACCACTGCAGGTTGAATCTATTCCTTGGACATACATATTGACGATGAAACACTGAAATGCCATCGGAATTAAATACAAAAGGAACAATGCCGCCTTAAGTACAAGAATAGAGACTCTTCTTACCATCGGTGCTTTGAGCATTCCCTGTGAGACCAGTAATAGTTTCCGATACACCACTGGAGGTTCAATGAATTCCTGGACGTTCACATTCACGATGAAACATTGAAATTACATCGGAATTAAATACAAACAGCACAATGCTGCCTTAAGTACAAGAATAGAGACTCTTCTTACCGTCGGTGCTTTGAGCATTCCCTGTGAGACCAGTATTAGTTTCCGCTACACCTCTCTGGTTCAGTTTATTCCTTGGACCTTCACATTGACGATGAAACACAGAAATGGCATCGGAATTAAATACAAAAGGAACAATGCCGCCTTAAGTACAAGAATAGAGACTCTTCTTACAGTCGGTGCTTTGAGCATTCCCTGTGAGACCAGTATTAGTTTCCGATACACCACTGCAGGTCCAATGTATTCCTTGGACCTACACATTGACGATGAAACACAGAAATGGCTACGGAATTAAATACAAAAGGCACAATGCCGCCTTAAGTACAAGAATAGAGACTCTTCTTACCGTCGGTGCTTCGAGCATTCCCTGTGAGACCAGTATTAGTTTCCGCTACTCCTCTGCATGTTCAGTTTACTCCTTGGACCTTCACATTGACGATGAAACACAGAAATGGCATCGGAATTAAATACAAAAGGCACACTGCCGCCTTAAGTACATGAATAGAGACTCTTCTTACAGTCGGTGCAATGAGCATTCCCTGTGAGACCAGTATTAGTTTCCGCTACACCTCTGCAGGTTCAGTTTATTCCTTGGACCTTCACATTGACGATGAAACACAGATATCGCATCGGAATTAAATACAAAAGGCACAATGCCGCCTTAAGTATAAGAATAGAGACTCTTCTTACAGTCGGTGCTTTGAGCATTCCCTGTGAGACCAGTATTAGTTTCCGATACACCACTGCAGGTTCAAAGTATTCCTTGGACCTTCACATTGACGATGAAACACAGAAATCGATTCGGAATTAAATACAAAACGCACAATGCCGCCTTAAGTACAAGAATAGAGACTCTTCTTACAGTCGGTGCTTTGAACATTCCCTGTGAGATCAGTATTAGTTTCCGCTACACCTCTGCAGGTTCAATGTATTCATTGAACCTTCACATTGACGATGAAACGCAGAAATCGCATCGGAATTATATACAAAAGGCACAATGCCGCCTTAAGTACAAGAATAGAGACTGTTCTTACAGTCGGTGCTTTGAGTATTCCCTGTGAGACCAGTATTAGTTTCCGATACGCCACTGCAGGTCAATGTATTCCTTGGACCTTCAAATTGACGATGATACACAGAAATCGCATCGGAATTAAAAACAAAAGGCACAATGCCGCCATAAGTACAAGAATAGAGACTCTTCTTACTGTCTGTGCTTTGCGCATTCCCTGTGAGACCAGTATTAGTTTCCGATACACCACTGCAGGTTCAAAGTATTCCTTGGACCTTCACATTGACGATGAAACAGAGATATCGCATAGGAATTAAATACAAAAGGCACAATGCCGCCTTAAGTACAAGAATAGAGACTCTTCTTACAGTCGGTGCTTTGAGCATTCCCTGTGAGACCAGTATTAGTTTCCGCTACACCTCTGCAGGTTCAGTTTATTCCTTGGACCTTCACATTGACGATGAAACACAGAAATGCCATCGGAATTAAATCCACAACGCACAATGCCGCCTTAAGTACAAGAATACAGACTCTACTTACAGTCGGTGCTTTGAGCACTCCCTGTGAGACCAGTATTATTTTCCGATACACCACTGCAGGTTCAATGTATTAATTGGACCTTCACATTGACGATGAAAGACAGAATTGGCATCGGAATCAAATACAAAAGGCACAATGCCGCCTTAAGTACAAGAATAGAGATTCTTCTTACAGTCGGTGCTTAGAGCATTCCCTGTGAGACCATTAATAGTATCCGATACACCACTGCAGGTTCAATCTATTCCTTGGACATACATATTGACGATGAAACACTGACATTACATCGGAATTAAATACAAAAGGAACAATGCTGCTTTAAGTACAAGAATAGAGACACTACTTACCGTCTGTGCTTTGAGCATTCCCTATGAGACCAGTATTAGTTTCCGATACACCACTGGAGGTTCAATGAATTCCTTGGACATTCACATTGACGATGAAACATTGAAATTACATCGGAATCAAATACAAAAGGGCACAATGCCGCCTTAAGTACAAGAATAGAGACTCTTCTTACCGTCGGTGCTTTGCTCATTCCCTGTGAGGCCAGTATTATATTCTGCTACACCTCTGCAGGATCAGTTTTTTCCTTGGACCTTCACATTGACGATGAAACACAGAAATGGCATCGGAATTAAATACAAAAGGCACAATGCTGCCTTAAGTACAAGAATAGAGACTCTTCTTACAGTCGGTGCTTTGAGCATTCCCTGTGAGACCAGTATTAGTTTCCGATACACCACTGCAGGTTCAATGTATTCCTTGGACCTTTACATTGACGATGAAGCACAGAAATGGCATCGGAATTAAATACAAAAGGAACAATGCCGCCTTAAGTACAAGAATAGAGACACTTCTTACCGTCTGTTCTTTGAGCATTCCCTATGAGACCAGTGTTAGTTTCCGATACACCACTGGAGGTTCAATGAATTCCTTGGACATTCACATTGACGATGAAACATTGAAATTACATCGGAATCAAATGCAAAGGGCACAATGCCGCCTTAAGTACAAGAATAGAGACTCTTCTTACCGTCGGTGCTTTGAGCATTCCCTGTGAGACCAGTATTAGTTTCTGCTACAACTCTGCAGGTTCAGTTTATTCCTTGGACCTTCACATTGACGATGAAACACAGAAATGGCATAGTAATTAAATACAAAAGGCACAATGCCGCCTTAAGTACAAGAATAGAGACTCTTCTTACAGTCGGTGCTTTGAGCATTCCCTGTGAGACCAGTATTAGTTTCTGATACACCACTGCAGGTTCAATGTATTCCTTGGACCTTCACATTGACGATGAAGCACAGAAATGGCATCGGAATTAAATACAAAAGGAACAATGCCGCCTTAAGTACAAGAATAGGGACTCATCTTACAGTCGGTGCTTTGAGCATTCCCTGTGAGACCAGTATTAGTTTCCGATACACCACTGCAGGTTCAATGTATTCCTTGGACCTTCACATTGACGATGAAACACAGAAATCGCATCGGAATTAAATAGAAAAGGCACAATGCCGCCTAAAGTACAAGAACAGAGACTCTTCTTACAATCGGTGCTTTGAGCATTCCCTGTGATACCAGTATTAGTTTCCGCTACACCTCTGCAGGTCCAGTTAATTCCTTGGACCTTCACATTGACGATGAAACACAGAAATCGCATCGGAATTAAATCCAAAACGCACAATGCCGCATTAAGTACAAGAATACAGACTCTACTTAAAGACGGTGCTTTGTGCATTCCCTGTGAGACCAGTATTAGTTTCAGATACACCACTGGAGGTTCCAAGAATTCCTTGGACATTCACATTGACGATGAAACATTGAAATTACATCGGAATTAAATACAAAAGGCACAATGCTGCCTTAAGTACAAGAATAGAGACTCTTCTTACCGTCGGTTCTTTGAGCATTCCCTGTGAGAGCAGTATTAGTTTCCGCAACACCTCTGCAGGTTCAATTTATTCCTTGGACCTTGACATTGACGGTGAAACACAGAAATGGCATCGGAATTAAATACAAAAGGCACAATGCCGCCTTAAGTACAAGAATAGAGACTCTTCTTACAGTCGGTGCTTTGAGCATTCCCTGTGAGACCAGTATTAGTTTCCGATACACCACTGCAGGTTCAATATATTCCTTGGACCTTCACATTGACGATGAAACACAGAAAAGGCATCGGAATTAAATACAAAAGGAACAATGCCGCCTTAAGTACAAGAATAGACACTCTTCTTACAGTCGGTGCTTTGAGCATTCCCTGTGAGACCAGTATTAGTTTCCGATACACCACCGCAGGTTCAATGTATCCCTTGGACCTTCACATTGACCATGAAACACAGAAATCGCATCGGAATTAAATACAAATGGCACAATGCCGCCTTAAATACAAGAATAGAGACTTTTCTTACCGTCGGTGCTTTGAGCATTCCCTGTGAGACCAGTATTAGTTTCCGATACACCACTGGAGGTTCAATGAATTCCTTGGACATTCACATTGACGATGGAACAGTGAAATTACATCGGAATTAAATACAAAAGGCACAATGCCGCCTTAAGTACAAGAATAGAGACTCTTCTTTCCATGGGTGTTTGAGCATTCCCTGTGAGACCAGTATTAGTTTCCGCTACACCTCTGCAGGTTCTGTTTATTCCTTGGACCTTCACATTGCCGATGAAACACAGAAATGGCATCGGAATTAAATACAAAAGGCACAATGCCGCCTTAAGTACAAGAATAGAGACTCTTCTTACAGTCGGTGCTTTGAGCATTCCCTGTGAGACCTGTATTAGTTTCCGCTACACCTCTGCAGGTTCAGTTTATTCCTTGGACCTTCACATTGACGATGAAACACAGGAATGGCGTCGGAATTAAATACAAAAGGCACAATGCCGCCTTAAGTACAAGAATAGAGACTCTTCTTACAGTCGGTGCTATGAGCATTCCCTGTGAGACCAGTATTAGTTTCCGATACACCTCTGCAGGTTCAGTTTATTCCTTGGACCTTCACATTGACGATGAAACACAGAAATGGCATCGGAATTAAATACAAAAGGCACAATGCCGCCATAAGTACAAGAATAGGGACTCTTCTTACAGTCGGTGCTTTGAGCATTCCCTGTGAGACCAGTATTAGTTTCTGCTACATCTCAGCAGGTTCAATGTATTCCTTGAACCTTCAAATTGACGAAGAAACGCTGAAATCGCATCGGAATTAAATACAAAAAGCACAATTCCGCCTTAGGTACAAGAATAGAGACTGTTCTTACAGTCGGTGCTTTGAGCATTCCCTGTGAGATCAGTATTAGTTTCCGATACACCACCGCAGTTCAATGTATTCCTTGGTCCTTCACATTGACGATGAAACACAGAAATCGCATCGGAATTAAATACAAATGGCACAATGCCGCCTTAAATACAAGAATAGAGACTTTTCTTACCGTCGGTGCTTTGAGCATTCCCTGTGAGACCAGAATTAGTTTCCGCTACACCTCTGCAGGTTCAGTTTATTCCTTGGACCTTCACATTGACGATGAAACACAGAAATGGAATCGGAATTAAATACAATAGGCACAATGCCGCCTTAAGTACAAGAATAGAGACTCTTCTTACAGTCGGTGCTTTGAACATTCCCTGTGAGACCAGTATTAGTTTCCGCTACACCACTGCAGGTTCAAAGTATTAATTGGACCTTCACATTTACGATGAAACACAGAAATCGCATCGGAATTAAATACAAAAGGCACAATGCCGCCTTAAGTACAAGAATAGAGGCTCTTCTTACAGTCGGTGCTTTGAGCATTCCCTGTGAGACCAGTATTAGTTTCCGATACACCACTGCAGGTTCAAAGTATTCCTTGGACCTTCACATTGACGATGAAAGACAGAAATGGCATCGGAATCAAATACAAAAGGCACAATGCCGCCTTAAGTACAAGAATAGAGATTCTTCTTACAGTCGGTGCTTAGAGCATTCCCTGTGAGACCATTAATAGTATCCGATACACCACTGCAGGTTCAATCTATTCCTTGGACATACATATTGACGATGAAACACTGACATTACATCGGAATTAAATACAAAAGGAACAATGCTGCCTTAAGTACAAGAATAGAGACACTTCTTACCGTCTGTGCTTTGAGCATTCCCTATGAGACCAGTATTAGTTTCCGATACACCACTGGAGGTTCAATGAATTCCTTGGACATTCACATTGACGATGAAACATTGAAATTACATCGGAATCAAATACAAAAGGGCACAATGCCGCCTTAAGTACAAGAATAGAGACTCTTCTTACCGTCGGTGCTTTGAGCATTCCCTGTGAGGCCAGTATTATATTCTGCTACACCTCTGCAGGATCATTTTATTCCTTGGACCTTCACATTGACGATGAAACACAGAAATGGCATCGGAATTAAATACAAAAGGCACAATGCTGCCTTAAGTACAAGAATAGAGACTCTTCTTACAGTCGGTGCTTTGAGCATTCCCTGTGAGACCAGTATTAGTTTCCGAATCACCACTGCAGGATCAATGTATTCCTTGGACCTTCACATAGACGATGAAGCACAGAAATGGCATCGGAATTAAATACAAAAGGAACAATGCCGCCTTAAGTACAAGAATAGAGACACTTCTTACCGTCTGTGCTTTGAGGATTCCCTATGAGACCAGTATTAGTTTCCGATACACCACTGGAGGTTCAATGAATTCCTTGGACATTCACATTGACGATGAAACATTGAAATTACATCGGAATCAAATACAAAAGGCACAATGCCGCCTTAAGTACAAGAATAGAGACTCTTCTTACCGTCGGTGCTTTGAGCATTCCCTGTGAGACCAGTATTAGTTTCTGCTACAACTCTGCAGGTTCAGTTTATTCCTTGGACCTTCACATTGACGATGAAACACAGAAATGGCATCGGAATTAAATACAAAAGGCACAATGCCGCCTTAAGTACAAGAATAGAGACTCTTTTTACAGTCGGTGCTTTGAGCATTCCCTGTGAGACCAGTATTAGTTTCTGATACACCACTGCAGGTTCAATGTATTCCTTGGACCTTCACATTGACGATGAAGCACAGAAATGGCATCGGAATTAAATACAAAAGGAACAATGCCGCCTTAAGTACAAGAAATGAGACTCATCTTACAGTCGGTGCTTTGAGCATTCCCTGTGAGACCAGTATTAGTTTCCGATACACCACTGCAGGTTCAATGTATCCCTTGGACCTTCACATTGACCATGAAACACAGAAATCGCATCGGAATTAAATACAAAAGGAACAATGCCGCCTTAAGAACAAGAATAGAGACTCTTCTTACCGTCAGTGCTTTGAGCATTCCCTGTGAGACCAGTATTAGTTTCCGATACACCACTGGAGGTTCCAAGAATTCCTTGGACATTCACATTGACGATGAAACATTGAAATCACATCGGAATTAAATACAAAAGGCAAAATGCTGCCTTAAGTACAAGAATAGAGACTCTTCTTCCCGTCGGTTCTTTGAGCATTCCCTGTGAGAGCAGTATTAGTTTCCGCTACACCACTGCAGGTTCAATTTATTCCTTGGACCTTCACATTGACGATGAAACACAGAAATGGCATCGGAATTAAATACAAAAGGAACAATGCCGCCTTAAGTACAAGAATAGACACTCTTCTTACAGTCGGTGCTTTGAGCATTCCCTGTGAGACCAGTATTAGTTTCCGATACACCACTGCAGGTTCAATGTATCCCTTGGACCTTCACATTGACCATGAAACACAGAAATCGCATCGGAATTAAATACAAATGGCACAATGCCGCCTTAAATACAAGAATAGAGACTTTTCTTACCGTCGGTGCTTTGAGCATTCCCTGTGAGACCAGTATTAGTTTCCGATACACCATTGGAGGTTCAATGAATTCCTTGGACATTCACATTGACGATGAAACACTGAAATTACATCGGAATTAAATACAAAAGGCACAATGCCGCCTTAAGTACAAGAATAGAGACTCTTCTTTCCATGGGTGTTTGAGCATTCCCTGTGAGACCAGTATTAGTTTCCGCTACACCTCTGCAGGTTCTGTTTATTCCTTGGACCTTCACATTGCCGATGAAACACAGAAATGGCATCGGAATTAAATACAAAAGGCACAATGCCGCCTTAAGTACAAGAATAGAGACTCTTCTTACAGTCGGTGCTTTGAGCATTCCCTGTGAGACCTGTATTAGTTTCCGCTACACCTCTGCAGGTTCAGTTTATTCCTTGGACCTTCACATTGACGATGAAACACAGGAATGGCGTCGGAATTAAATACAAAAGGCACAATGCCGCCTTAAGTACAAGAATAGAGACTCTTCTTACAGTCGGTGCTATGAGCATTCCCTGTGAGACCAGTATTAGTTTCCGATACACCTCTGCAGGTTCAGTTTATTTCTTGGACCTTCACATTGACGATGAAACACAGAAATGGCATCGGAATTAAATACAAAAGGCACAATGCCGCCATAAGTACAAGAATAGGGACTCTTCTTACAGTCGGTGCTTTGAGCATTCCCTGTGAGACCAGTATTAGTTTCTGCTACATCTCAGCAGGTTCAATGTATTCCTTGAACCTTCAAATTGACGATGAAACGCAGAAATCGCATCGGAATTAAATACAAAAAGCACAATGCCGCCTTAGGTACAAGAATAGAGACTGTTCTTACAGTCGGGGCTTTGAGCATTCCCTGTGAGATCAGTATTAGTTTCCGATACACCACCGCAGTTCAATGTATTCCTTGGACCTTCACATTGACGACGAAACACAGAAATCGCATCGGAATTAAATACAAATGGCACAATGCCGCCTTAAATACAAGAATAGAGACTTTTCTTACCGTCGGTGCTTTGAGCATTCCCTGTGAGACCAGTATTAGTTTCCGCTACACCTCTGCAGGTTCAGTTTATTCCTTGGACCTTCACATTGACGATGAAACACAGAAATGGAATCGGAATTAAATACAAAAGGCACAATGCCGCCTGAAGTACAAGAATAGAGACTCTTCTTACAGTCGGTGCTTTGAGCATTCCCTGTGAGACCAATATTAGTTTCCGCTACACCACTGCAGGTTCAAAGTATTCCTTGGACCTTCACATTTACGATGAAACACAGAAATCGCATCGGAATTAAATACAAAAGGCACAATGCCGCCTTACGTACAAGAATAGAGGCTCTTCTTACAGTCGGTGCTTTGAGCATTCCCTGTTAGACCAGTATTAGTTTCCGATACACCACTGGAGGTTCCAAGAATTCCTTGGACATTCACATTGACGATGAAACATTGAAATTACATCGGAATTAAATACAAAAGGCACAATGCTGCCTTAAGTACAAGAATAGAGACTCTTCTTACTGTCGGTGCTTTGAGCATTACCTGTGAGACTAGTATTAGTTTCCGATACACCACTGGAGGTTCCAAGAATTCCTTGGACATTCACATTGACGTTGAAACATTGAAATTACATCGGAATTAAATACAAAAGGCACAATGCTGCCTTAAGTACAAGAATAGAGACTCTTCTTACCGTCGGTTCTTTGAGCATTCCCTGTGAGAGCAGTATTAGTTTCCGCTACACCTCTGCAGGTTCAATTTATTCCTTGGACCTTGACATTGACGGTGAAACACAGAAATGGCATCGGAATTAAATACAAAAGGCACAATGCCGCCTTAAGTACAAGAATAGAGACTCTTCTTACAGTCGGTGCTTTGAGCATTCCCTGTGAGACCAGTATTAGTTTCCGATACACCACTGCAGGTTCAATGTATTCCTTGGACCTTCACATTGACGATGAAACACAGAAATGGCATCGGAATTAAATACAAAAGGAACAATGCCGCCTTAAGTACAAGAATAGACACTCTTCTTACAGTCGGTGCTTTGAGCATTCCCTGTGAGACCAGTATTACTTTCCGATACACCACCGCAGGTTCAATGTATCCCTTGGACCTTCACATTGACCATGAAACACAGAAATCGCATCGGAATTAAATACAAATGGCACAATGCCGCCTTAAATACAAGAATAGAGACTTTTCTTACCGTCGGTGCTTTGAGCATTCCCTGTGAGACCAGTATTAGTTTCCGATACACCACTGGAGGTTCAATGAATTCCTTGGACATTCACATTGACGATGAAACACTGAAATTACATCGGAATTAAATACAAAAGGCACAATGCCGCCTTAAGTACAAGAATAGAGACTCTTCTCTCCATGGGTGTTTGAGCATTCCCTGTGAGACCAGTATTAGTTTCCGCTACACCTCTGCAGGTTCTGTTTATTCCTTGGACCTTCACATTGCCGATGAAACACAGAAATGGCATCGGAATTAAATACAAAAGGCACAATGCCGCCTTAAGTACAAGAATAGAGACTCTTCTTACAGTCGGTGCTTTGAGCATTCCCTGTGAGACCTGTATTATTTTCCGCTACACCTCTGCAGGTTCAGTTTATTCCTTGGACCTTCACATTGACGATGAAACACAGGAATGGCGTCGGAATTAAATACAAAAGGCACAATGCCGCCTTAAGTACAAGAATAGAGACTCTTCTTACAGTCGGTGCTATGAGCATTCCCTGTGAGACCAGTATTAGTTTCCGATACACCTCTGCAGGTACAGGTTAATTCCTTGGACCTTCACATTGACGATGAAACACAGAAATGGCGTCGGAATTAAATACAAAAGGCACAATGCCGCCATAAGTACAAGAATAGGGACTCTTCTTACAGTCGGTGCTTTGAGCATTCCCTGTGAGACCAGTATTAGTTTCTGCTACATCTCAGCAGGTTCAATGTATTCCTTGAACCTTCAAATTGACGATTAAACGCAGAAATCGCATCGGAATTAAATACAAAAGGCACAATGCCGCCTTAAGTACAAGAATAGAGGCTCTTCTTATAGTCGGTGATTTGAGCATTCCCTGTGAGACCAGTATTAGTTTCCGCTACACCTCTGCAGGTTCAGTTTATTCCTTGGACCTTCACATTGACGATGAAACACAGAAATGGCATCGGAATTAAATACAAAAGGCACAATGCCGCCTTAAGTTCAAGAATAGAGACTCTTCTTACAGTCGGTGCTTTGAGCATTCCCTGTGAGACCAGTATTAGTTTCCGATACACCACTGCAGGTTCATTGTATTCCTTGGACCTTCACATTGACGATGAAACACAGAAATCGCATCGGAATTAAATCCTAAACGCACAATGCCGCCTTAAGTACAAGAATACAGACTCTACTTACAGTCGGTGCTTTGAGCATTCCCTGTGAGAACAGTATTAGTTTCCGATACACCACTGCAGGTTCAATGTATTCCTTGGACCTTCACATTGGCGATGAAACACAGAAATGGCATCGGAATCAAATACAAAAGGCAGAATGCCGCCTTAAGTACAAGAATAGAGACTCTTCTTACAGTTGGTGCTTTGAGCATTCGCTTTGGGACCAGTATTAGTTTCCGATACACCACTGCAGGTTCAATGTATTCCTTGGACATCCACATTGACGATGAAACACAGAAATGGCATCGGAATTAAATACAAAAGGAACAATGCCGCCTTAAGTACAAGATTAGAGACTCTTCTTACAGTCGGTGCTTTGAGCATTCCCTGTGAGACCAGTATTAGTTTCCGATACACCACCGCAGGTCCAATGTATTTTTTGGACCTTCACATTGACGATGAAACACAGAAATCGCATCGGAATTAAATACAAAAGGCACAATGGCGCCTTAAGTACAACAATACAGACTGTACTTACAGTCGGTGCTTTGAGCATTCCCTGTGAGACCAGTATTAGTTTCCGATACGCCACTGCAGGTTCAATGTATTCCTTGGACCTTCAAATTGTCGATGATATACAGAACTCGCATCGGAATTAAATACAAAAGGCAAAATGCCGCCTTAAGTACAAGAAAAGAGACTCTTCTTACAGTCGGTGCTTTGAGCATTCCCTGTGAGACCAGTATTAGTTTCCGATACACCACTGCAGGTTCAATGTATTCCTTGGACCTTCACATTGACGATGAAACACAGAAATCGCATCGGAATTAAATACAAAAGGCACAATGCCGCCTTAAGTACAAGAATAAAGACTCTTCTTACAGTCGTTGCTTTGAGCATTCCCTGTGAGACCAGTATTAGTTTCCGATTCACCACTGCAGGTTCAATGTATTCCTTGGACCTTCAAATTGACGATGATACACAGAAATCGAATCGGAATTAAATACAAAAGGCACAATGCCGCCTTAAGCACAAGAATAGAGACTCTTCTTACAGTTGGTGCTTGGAGCATTCCCTTTGGGAATAGTATTAGATTCCGATACACCACTGCAGATTCAATGTATTCCTTAGACATACACATTGACGATGAAACACTGAAATTACATCGGAATTAAATACAAAATGCAAAAAGGCTCCATAAGTGCAAGAATAGAGACTCTTCTTACAGTCGGTGCTTTGAGCATTCCCTGTGAGACCAGTAATAGTATCCGATACACCACTTCAGGATCAATCTATTCCTTGGACATATACATTGACGCTGAAACACTGAAATTACATCGGAATTAAATACAAAAGGAACAATGCCACCTTAAGTACATGAATAGAGACTCTTCTTACAGTCAGTGCTTTGAGCATCCCTGTGAGACCAGTATTTGTTTCCGCTACACCTCTGCAGGTTCAGTTTATTCCTTGGACCTTCACATTGACGATGAAACACAGAAATGGCTTCGGAATTAAATACAAAAGGCACAATGCTGCCATAAGTACAAGAATAGAGACTTTTCTTACCGTCGGTGCTTTGAGCATTCCCTGTGAGAACAGCATTAGTTTCCGATACACCACTGGAGGTTCAATGAATTCGTTGGACATTCACATTGACGATGAAACACTGAAATTACATCGGAATTAAATACAAAAGGCACAATGCCGCCTTAAGTACAAGAATAGAGACTCTTCTTACAGTCTGTGCTTTGAGCATTCCCTGTGAGACCAGTATTAGTTTCCGCTACATCTCTGCAGGTTCAGTTTATTCCTTGGACCTTCACATTGACGATGAAACACAGAAATGGCATCGGAATTAAATACAAAAGGCACAATGCCGCCTTAAGTACAAAAATTCAGACTCTTCTAACAGTCTGTGCTTTGAGCATTCCCTGTGAGACCAGTATTAGTTTCCGCTACACCTCTGCAGGTTCAGTTTATTCCTTGGACCTTCACATTGACGATGAAACACAGAAATCGCATCGGAATTAAATACAAAAGGCACAATGCCGCCTTAAAAACAAGAATAGAGACTCTTCTAACAGTCGGTGCTTTGAGCATTCCCTGTGAGACCAGTATTAGTTTCCGATACACCACTGCAGGTTCAATATATTCCTTGGACATACACATTGACGATGAAACACAGAAATGGCATCGGAATTAAGTACAAAAGGCACAATGCCGCCATAAGTACAAGAATAGAGACTCTTCTTACAGTCGGCGCTTTGAGCATTCCCTGTGAGACCAGTAATAGTATCTGATACACCTCTGCAAGTTCAATCTATTCCTAGGACATACACATTGACGCTGAAACACTGAAATTACATCGGAATTAAATACAAAAGGAACAATGCCGCCATAAGTACAAGAATAGAGACTCTTCTTACAATTGGTGCTTGGAGCATTTCCTTTGGGACCAGTATTAGTTTCCGATACACCACTGCAGGTTCAATGTATTCCTGAGACATACACATTGACGATGAAACACTGAAATTACATCGGAATTAAATACAAAATGCAAAATGCCGCCATAAGTGCAAGAATAGAGACTCTTCTTACAGTCGGTGCTTTGAGCATTCCCTGTGAGACCAGTGTATCCGATACACCACTGCAGGTTCAATCTAATCCTTGGACATACACATTGACGATGAAACATAGAAATTACATCGGATTTAAATACAAAAGGAACAATGCCGCCTTAAGTACAAGAATAGAGACTCTTCTTACAGTCGGTGCTTTGAGCATTCCCTGTGAGACCAGTATTAGTTTCCGCTACACCTCTGCAGGTTCAGTTTATTCCTTGGACCTTCAAATTGACGATGATACACAGAAATCGCATCGGAATTAAATACAAAAGGCAAAATGCCGCCTTAAGTACAAGAATAGAGACTCTTCTTACAGTCGGTGCATTGAGCATTCCCTGTGAGACCAGTATTAGTTTCCGATACACCACTGCAGGTTCAATGTATTCCTTGGACCTTCACATTGACGTTGAAACACAGAAATCGCATCGGAATTAAATTCAAAACGCACAATGCCGCCTTAAGTACAAGAATACAGACTCTGCTTACAGTCGGTGCTTTGAGCATTCCCTGTGAGACCAGTATTAGTTTCCGATACACCACTGCAGGTTCAATGTATTCCTTGGACCTTCACATTGACGATGAAACACAGAAATCGCATCGGAATCAAATACAAAAGGCACAATGCCGCCTTAGGTACAAGAATAAAGACTCTTCATACAGTCGGTGCTTTGAGCATTCCCTGTGAGACTAGTAATAGTATCCGATACAACACTGCAGGTTCAATCTATTCCTTGGACATACACACTGACGTTGAAACACAGAAATTACATCGGAATTAAATACAAAAGGAACAATGCCGCCTTAAGTACAAGAATAAAGAGTCTTCTTACTGTCGGTGCTTTGAGCATTACCTGTGAGACCAGTATTAGTTTCCGATACACCACTGGAGGTTCAATGAAGTCCTTGGACATTCACATTGACGATGATACACAGAAATCGCATCGGAATTAAATACAAAAGGCACAATGCCGCCTTAAGTACAAGAATAGAGACTCTTCTTACAGTCGGTGCTTTGAGCATTCCCTGTGAGACCAGTATTAGTTTCCGATACACCACTGCAGGTTCAATGTATTCCTTGGACCTTCACATTGACGATGAAACACAGAAATGGCATCGGAATTAAATACAAAAGGAACAATGCCGCCTTAAGTACAAGAATAGACACTCTTCTTACAGTCGGTGCTTTGAGCATTCCCTGTGAGACCAGTATTACTTTCCGATACACCACCGCAGGTTCAATGTATCCCTTGGACCTTCAAATTGACCATGAAACACAGAAATCGCATCGGAATTAAATACAAATGGCACAATGCCGCCTTAAATACAAGAATAGAGACTTTTCTTACCGTCGGTGCTTTGAGCATTCCCTGTGAGACCAGTATTAGTTTCCGATACACCACTGGATGTTCAATGAATTCCTTGGACATTCACATTGACGATGAAACACTAAAATTACATCGGAATTAAATACAAAAGGCACAATGCCGCCTTAAGTACAAGAATAGAGACTCTTCTTTCCATGGGTGTTTGAGCATTCCCTGTGAGACCAGTATTAGTTTCCGCTAGACCTCTGCAGGTTCTGTTTATTCCTTGGACCTTCACATTGCCGATGAAACACAGAAATGGCATCGGAATTAAATACAAAAGGCACAATGCCGCCTTAAGTACAAGAATAGAGACTCTTCTTACAGTCGGTGCATTGAGCATACCCTGTGAGACCTGTATTATTTTCCGCTACACCTCTGCAGGTTCAGTTTATTCCTTGGACCTTCACATTGACGATGAAACACAGGAATGGCGTCGGAATTAAATACAAAAGGCACAATGCCGCCTTAAGTACAAGAATAGAGACTCTTCTTACAGTCGGTGCTATGAGCATTCCCTGTGAGACCAGTATTAGTTTCCGATACACCTCTGCAGGTTCAGTTTATTCCTTGGACCTTCACATTGACGATGAAACACAGAAATGGCGTCGGAATTAAATACAAAAGGCACAATGCCGCCATAAGTACAAGAATAGGGACTCTTCTTACAGTCGGTGCTTTGAGCATTCCCTGTGATACCAGTATTAGTTTCTGCTACATCTCAGCAGGTTCAATGTATTCCTTGATCCTTCAAATTGACGATGAAACGCAGAAATCGCATCGGAATTAAATACAAAAGGCACAATGCCGCCTTAAGTACAAGAATAGTGGCTCTTCTTACAGTCGGTGATTTGAGCATTCCCTGTGAGACCAGTATTAGTTTCCGCTACACCTCTGCAGGTTCAGTTTATTCCTTGGACCTTCACATTGACGATGAAACACAGAAATGGCATCGGAATTAAATACAAAAGGCACAATGCCGCCTTAAGTTCAAGAATAGAGACTCTTCTTACAGTCGGTGCTTTGAGCATTCCCTGTGAGACCAGTATTAGTTTCCGATACACCACTGCAGGTTCATTGTATTCCTTGGACCTTCACATTGACGATGAAACACAGAAATTCGCATCGCAATTAAATCCAAAACGCACAATGCCGCCTTAAGTACAAGAATACAGACTCTACTTACAGTCGGTGCTTTGAGCATTCCCTTTGAGAACAGTATTAGTTTCCGATACACCACTGCAGGTTCAATGTATTCCTTGGACCTTCACATTGGCGATGAAACACAGAAATGGCATCGGAATCAAATACAAAAGGCAGAATGCCACCCTTAAGTACAAGATTAGAGACTCTTCTTACAGTTGGTGCTTTGAGCATTCGCTTTGGGACCAGTATTAGTTTCCGATACACCACTGCAGGTTCAATGTATTCCTTGGACATCCACATTGACGATGAAACACAGAAATGGCATCGGAATTAAATACAAAAGGAACAATGCCGCCTTAAGTACAAGAATAGAGACTCTTCTTACAGTCGGTGCTTTGAGCATTCCCTGTGAGACCAGTATTAGTTTCCGATACACCACCGCAGGTCCAATGTATTCCTTGGACCTTCACATTGACGATGAAACACAGAAATCGCATCGGAATTAAATACAAAAGGCACAATGGCGCCTTAAGTACAAGAATACAGACTGTACTTACAGTCGGTGCTTTGAGCATTCCCTGTGAGACCAGTATTAGTTTCCGATACGCCACTGCAGGTTCAATGTATTCCTTGGACCTTCAAATTGTCGATGATATACAGAACTCGCATCGGAATTAAATACAAAAGGCAAAATGCCGCCTTAAGTACAAGAAAAGAGACTCTTCTTACAGTCGGTGCTTTGAGCATTCCCTGTGAGACCAGTATTAGTTTCCGATACACCACTGCAGGTTCAATGTATTCCTTGGACCTTCACATTGACGATGAATCACAGAAGTCGCATCGGAATTAAATACAAAAGGCACAATGCCGCCTTAAGTACAAGAATAAAGACTCTTCTTACAGTCGTTGCTTTGAGCATTCCCTGTGAGACCAGTATTAGTTTCCGATTCACCACTGCAGGTACAATGTATTCCTTGGACCTTCAAATTGACGATGATACACAGAAATCGCATCGGAATTAAATACAAAAGGCACAATGCCGCCTTAAGCACAAGAATAGAGACTCTTCTTACAGTTGGTGCTTGGAGCATTCCCTTTGGGACTAGTATTAGATTCCGATACACCACTGCAGATTCAATGTATTCCTTAGACATACACATTGACGATGAAACACTGAAATTACATCGGAATTAAATACAAAATTCAAAAAGGCTCCATAAGTTCAAGAATAGAGACTCTTCTTACAGTCGGTGCTTTGAGCATTCCCTGTGAGACCAGTAATAGTATCCGATACACCACTGCAGGATCAATCTATTCCTTGGACATATACATTGACGCTGAAACACTGAAATTACATCGGAATTAAATACAAAAGGAACAATGCCACCTTAAGTACATGAATAGAGACTCTTCTTACAGTCAGTGCTTTGAGCATCCCTGTGAGACCAGTATTTGTTTCCGCTACACCTCTGCAGGTTCAGTTTATTCCTTGGACCTTCACATTGACGATGAAACACAGAAATGGCTTCGGAATTAAATACAAAAGGCACAATGCTGCCGTAAGTACAAGAATAGAGACTTTTCTTACCGTCGGTGCTTTGAGCATTCCCTGTGAGAACAGCATTAGTTTCCGATACACCACAGGAGGTTCAATGAATTCGTTGGACATTCACATTGACGATGAAACACTGAAATTACATCGGAATTAAATACAAAAGGCACAATGCCGCCTTAAGTACAAGAATAGAGACTCTTCTTACAGTCTGTGCTTTGAGCATTCCCTGTGAGACCAGTATTAGTTTCCGCTACATCTCTGCAGGTTCAGTTTATTCCTTGGACCTTCACATTGACGATGAAACACAGAAATGGCATCGGAATTAAATACAAAAGGCACAATGCCGCCTTAAGTACAAAAATTCAGACTCTTCTAACAGTCTGTGCTTTGAGCATTCCCTGTGAGACCAGTATTAGTTTCCGCTACACCTCTGCAGGTTCAGTTTATTCCTTGGACCTTCACATTGACGATGAAACACAGAAATCGCATCGGAATTAAATACAAAAGGCACAATGCCGCCTTAAAAACAAGAATAGAGACTCTTCTTACAGTCGGTGCTTTGAGCATTCCCTGTGAGACCAGTATTAGTTTCCGATACACCACTGCAGGTTCAATATATTCCTTGGACATACACATTGACGATGAAACACAGAAATGGCATCGGAATTAAGTACAAAAGGCACAATGCCGCCATAAGTACAAGAATAGAGACTCTTCTTACAGTCGGCGCTTTGAGCATTCCCTGTGAGACCAGTAATAGTATCTGATACACCTCTGCAAGTTCAATCTATTCCTTGGACATACACATTGACGCTGAAACACTGAAATTACATCGGAATTAAATACAAAAGGAACAATGCCGCCATAAGTACAAGAATAGAGACTCTTCTTACAATTGGTGCTTGGAGCATTTCCTTTGGGACCAGTATTAGTTTCCGATACACCACTGCAGGTTCAATGTATTCCTGAGACATACACATTGACGATGAAACACTGAAATTACATCGGAATTAAATACAAAATGCAAAATGCCGCCATAAATGCAAGAATAGAGACTCTTCTTACAGTCGGTGCTTTGGCCATTCCCTGTGAGACCAGTATTAGTTTCCGCTACACCTCTGCAAGTTCAGTTTATTCCTTGGACCTTCACATTGACGATGAAACACAGAAATGGCATCGGAATTAAATACAAAAGGCACAATGCCGCCTTAAGTACAAGAATATAGACTCTTCTTACAGTCGGTGCTTTGAGCATTCCCTGTAGGACCAGTATTAGTTTCCGATACACCACTGCAGGTTCAATGTATTCCTTGGACATACACATTGACGATGAAACACAGAAATCGCATCGGAATTAAATCCAAAATGCACAATGCCGCCTTATGTACAAGAATACAGACTCTACTTACAGTCGGAGCTTTGAGCACTCCCTGTGAGACTAGTATTAGTTTCCGATACACCACAGCAGGTTCAATGTATTCCTTGGCCCTTCACATTGACGATGAAACACAGAAATCGCATCGGAATCAAATACAAAAGGCACAATGCCGCCTTAAGTACAAGAATAGAGACTCTTCTTACAGTCGGTGCTTGGAGCATTCCCTGTGAGACCAGTGTATCCGATACACCACTGCAGGTTCAATCTATTCCTTGGACATACCCATTGACGATGAAACACAGAAATTACATCGGATTTAAATACAAAAGGAACAATGCCGCCTTAAGTACAAGAATAGAGACTCTTCTTACAGTCGGTGCTTTGAGCATTCCCTGTGAGACCAGTATTAGTTTCCGATACACCACTGGAGGTTCAATGAAGTCCTTGGACATTCACATTGACGATGATACACAGAAATCGCATCGGAATTAAATACAAAAGGCACAATGCCGCTTTAAGTACAAGAATAGAGACTCTTCTTACAGTCGGTGCTTTGAGCATTCCCTGTGAGACCAGTATTAGTTTCCGATACGCCACTGCAGGTTCAATGTATTCCTTGGACCTTTAAATTGACGATGATACACTGAAATCGCATAGGAATTAAATACAAAAGGCACAATGCCGTCTTAAGTACATGAATAGAGACTCTTCTTACAGTCAGTGCTTTGAGCATTCCCTGTGAGACCAGTATTTGTTTCCGCTACACCTCTGCAGGTTCAGTTTATTCCTTGGACCTTCACATTGACGATGAAACACAGAAATGGCTTCGGAATTAAATACAAAAGCACAATGCCGCCATAAGTACAAGAATAGAGACTCTTCTTACCGTCGGTGCTTTGAGCACTCCCTGTGAGAACAGTATTAGTTTCCGATACACCACTGGAGGTTCAGTGAATTCGTTGGAAATTCACATTGACGATGAAACACTGAAATTACATCGGAATTAAATACAAAAGGCACAATGCCGCCTTAAGTACAAGAATAGAGACTATTCTTACAGTATGTGCTTTGAGCATTCCCTGTGAGACCAGTATTAGTTTCCGCTACACCTCTGCAGGTTCAGTTTATTCCTTGGACCTTCACATTGACGATGAAACACAGAAATGGCATCGGAATTAAATACAAAAGGCACAATGCCGCCTTAAGTACAAGAATTCAGACTCTTCTTACAGTCTGTGCTTTGAGCATTCCCTGTGAGACCAGTATTAGTTTCCGCTACACCTCTGCAGGTTCAGTTTATTCCTTGGACCTTCACATTGACGATGAAACACAGAAATCGCATCGGAATTAAATACAAAAGGCACAATGCCGATATAAGTACAAGAATAGAGACTCTTCTTACAGTCGGTGCTTTGAGCATTCCCTGTGAGACCAGTATTAGTTTCCGATACATCACTGCAGGTTCAATGTATCCCTTGGACCTTCACATTGACGATGAAACACAGAAATCGCATCGGAATCAAATACAAAAGGCACAATGCCGCCTTAAGTACAAGAATAGAGACTCTTCTTACAGTCGGTGCTTTGAGCATTCCCTGTGAGACCAGTAATAGTACCCGATACACCACTGCAGGTTCAATCTATTCCTTGGACATACACATTGACGATGAAACACAGAAATGGCATCGGAATTAAATACAAAAGGCACAATGCCGCCTTAAGTGCAAGAATAGAGACTCTTCATACAGTCGGTGCTTTGAGCATTCCCTGTGAGACCAGTATTAGTTTCCGCTACACCTCTGCAGGTTCAGATTATTCCTTGGACCTTCCCATTGACGATGAAACACAGAAATGGGATCGGAATTAAATACATCAAGCACAATGCCGCCTTAAGTACAAGAATAGACACTCTTCTTACAGTCGTTGCTTTGAGCATTCCCTGTGAGACCAGTATTAGTTTCCGATTCACCACTGCAGGTTCAATGTATTCCTTGGACCTTCAAATTGACGATGATACACAGAAATCGCATCGGAATTAAATACAAAAGGCACAATGCCGCCTTAAGCACAAGAATAGAGACTCTTCTTACAGTTGGTGCTTGGAGCATTCCCTTTGGGACTAGTATTAGAATCCGATACACCACTGCAGATTCAATGTATTCCTTAGACATACACATTGACGATGAAACACTGAAATTACATCGGAATTAAATACAAAATGCAAAATGCCGCCATAAGTGCAAGAATAGAGACTCTTCTTACAGTCGGTGCTTTGAGCATTCCCTGTGAGACCAGTAATAGTATCCGATACACCACTGCTGGATCAATCTATTCCTTGGACATATACATTGACGCTGAAACACTGAAATTACATCGGAATTAAATACAAAAGGAACAATGCCACCTTAAGTACATGAATAGAGACTCTTCTTACAGTCAGTGCTTTGAGCATTCCCTGTGAGACCAGTATTTGTTTCCGCTACACCTCTGCAGGTTCAGTTTATTCCTTGGACCTTCACATTGACGATGAAACACAGAAATGGCTTCGGAATTAAATACAAAAGGCACAATGCCGCCATAAGTACAAGAATAGAGACTTTTCTTACCGTCGGTGCTTTGAGCATTCCCTGTGAGAACAGTATTAGTTTCCGATACACCACTGGAGGTTCAATGAATTCGTTGGACATTCACATTGACGATGAAACACTGAAATTACATCGGAATTAAATACAAAAGGCACAATGCCGCCTTAAGTACAAGAATAGAGACTCTTCTTACAGTCTGTGCTTTGAGCATTCCCTGTGAGACCAGTATTAGTTTCCGCTACATCTCTGCAGGTTCAGTTTATTCCTTGGACCTTCACATTGACGATGAAACACAGAAATGGCATCGGAATTAAATACAAAAGGCACAATGCCGCCTTAAGTACAAAATTCAGACTCTTCTAACAGTCTGTGCTTTGAGCATTCCCTGTGAGACCAGTATTAGTTTCCGCTACACCTCTGCAGGTTCAGTTTATTCCTTGGACCTTCACATTGACGATGAAACACAGAAATCGCATCGGAATTAAATACAAAAGGCACAATGCCGCCTTAAAAACAAGAATAGAGACTCTTCTTACAGTCGGTGCTTTGAGCATTCCCTGTGAGACCAGTATTAGTTTCCGATACACCACTGCAGGTTCAATCTATTCCTTGGACATACACATTGACGATGAAACACAGAAATGGCATCGGAATTAAGTACAAAAGGCACAATGCCGCCATAAGTACAAGAATAGAGACTCTTCTTACAGTCGGCGCTTTGAGCATTCCCTGTGAGACCAGTAATAGTATCTGATACACCTCTGCAAGTTCAATCTATTCCTTGGACATACACATTGACGCTGAAACACTGAAATTACATCGGAATTAAATACAAAGGGAACAATGCCGCCATAAGTACAAGAATAGAAACTCTTCTTACAATTGGTGCTTGGAGCATTTCCTTTGGGACCAGTATTAGTTTCCGATACACCACTGCAGGTTCAATGTATTCCTGAGACATACACATTGACGATGAAACACTGAAATTACATCGGAATTAAATACATAATGCAAAATGCCGCCATAAGTGCAAGAATAGAGACTCTTCTTACAGTCGGTGCTTTGAGCATTCCCTGTGAGACCAGTATTAGTTTCCGCTACACCTCTGCAAGTTCAGTTTATTCCTTGGACCTTCACATTGACGATGAAACACAGAAATGGCATCGGAATTAAATACAAAAGGCACAATGCCGCCTTAAGTACAAGAATAGAGACTCTTCTTACAGTCGGTGCTTTGAGCATTCCCTGTAAGACCAGTATTAGTTTCCGATACACCACTGCAGGTTCAATGTATTCCTTGGACATACACATTGACGATGAAACACAGAAATCGCATCGGAATTAAATCCAAAACGCACAATGCCGCCTTATGTACAAGAATACAGACTCTACTTACAGTCGGAGCTTTGAGCACTCCCTGTGAGACTAGTATTAGTTTCCGATACACCACAGCAGGTTCAATGTATTCCTTGGCCCATCACATTGACGATGAAACACAGAAATCGCATCGGAATCAAATACAAAAGGCACAATGCCGCCTTAAGTACAAGAATAGAGACTCTTCTTACAGTCGGTGCTTTGAGCATTCCCTGTGAGACCAGTGTATCCGATACACCACTGCAGGTTCAATCTATTCCTTGGACATACACATTGACGATGAAACACAGAAATTACATCGGATTTAAATACAAAAGGAACAATACCGCCTTAAGTACAAGAATAGAGACTCTTCTTACAGTCGGTGCTTTGAGCATTCCCTGTGAGACCAGTATTAGTTTCCGCTACACCTCTGCAGGTTCAGTTTATTCCTTGGACCTTCAAATTGACGATGATACACAGAAATCGCATCGGAATTAAATACAAAAGGCAAAATGCCGCCTTAAGTACAAGAATAGAGACTCTTCTTACAGTCGGTGCATTGAGCATTCCCTGTGAGACCAGTATTAGTTTCCGATAAACCACTGCAGGTTCAATGTATTCCTTGGACCTTCACATTGAGGTTGAAACACAGAAATCGCATCGGAATTAAATTCAAAACGCACAATGCCGCCTTAAGTACAAGAATACAGACTCTGCTTACAGTCGGTGCTTTGAGCATTCCCTGTGAGACCAGTAATAGTATCCGATCCAACACTGCAGGTTCAATCTATTCCTTGGACATACACATTGACGTTGAAACACAGAAATTACATCGGAATTAAATACAAAAGGAACAATGCCGCCTTAAGTACAAGAATAAAGAGTCTTCTTACTGTCGGTGCTTTGAGCATTACCTGTGAGACCAGTATTAGTTTCCGATACACCACTGGAGGTTCAATGAAGTCCTTGGACATTCACATTGACGATGATACACAGAAATCGCATCGGAATTAAATACAAAAGGCACAATGCCGCTTTAAGTACAAGAATAGAGACTCTTCTTACAGTCGGTGCTTTGAGCATTCCCTGTGAGACCAGTATTAGTTTCCGATACGCCACTGCAGGTTCAATGCATTCCTTGGACCTTCAAATTGACGATGATACACTGAAATCGCATAGGAATTAAATACAAAAGGCACAATGCCGTCTTAAGTACATGAATAGAGACTCTTCTTACAGTCAGTGTTTTGAGCATTCCCTGTGAGACCAGTATTTGTTTCCGCTACACCTCTGCAGGTTCTGTTTATTCCTTGGACCTTCACATTGACGATGAAGCACAGAAATGGCTTCGGAATTAAATACAAAAGCACAATGCCGCCATAAGTACAAGAATAGAGACTCTTCTTACCGTCGGTGCTTTGAGCACTCCCTGTGAGAACAGTATTAGTTTCCGATACACCACTGGAGGTTCAGTGAATTCGTTGGACATTCACATTGACGATGAAACACTGAAATTACATCGGAATTAAATACAAAAGGCACAATGCCGCCTTAAGTACAAGAATTCAGACTCTTCTTACAGTCTGTGCTTTGAGCATTCCCTGTGAGACCAGTATTAATTTCCGCTACACCTCTGCAGGTTCAGTTTATTCCTTGGACCTTCACATTGACGATGAAACACAGAAATCGCATCGGAATTAAATACAAAAGGCACAATGCCGATATAAGTACAAGAATAGAGACTCTTGTTACAGTCGGTGCTTTGAGCATTCCCTGTGAGACCAGTATTAGTTTCCGATACATCACTGCAGGTTCAATGTATCCCTTCGACCTTCACATTGACGATGAAACACAGAAATCGCATCGTAATCAAATACAAAAGGCACAATGCCGCCTTAAGTACAAGAATAGAGACTCTTCTTACAGTCGGTGCTTTGAGCATTCCCAGTGAGACCAGTAATAGTACCCGATACACCACTGCAGGTTCAATCTATTCCTTGGACATACACATTGACGATGAAACACAGAAATGGCATCGGAATTAAATGCAAAAGGCACAATGCCGCCTTAAGTGCAAGAATAGAGACTCTTCATACAGTCGGTGCTTTGAGCATTCCCTGTAAGACCAGTATTAGTTTCCGCTACACCTCTGCAGGTTCAGATTATTCCTTGGACCTTCCCATTGACGATGAAACACAGAAATGGGATCGGAATTAAATACATCAAGCACAATGCCGCCTTAAGTACAAGAATAGACACTCTTCTTACAGTCGGTGCTTTGAGCATTCCCTGTGAGACCAGTATTAGTTTCCGATACACCACTGCAGGTTCAATGTAATCCTTGGACCTTCACATTGACGATGAAACACTGACATGGTATCGGAATTAAATACAAAAGGCACAATGCAGCCTTAAGTACAAGAATAGAGACTCTTCTTACTGTCGGTGTTTTGAGCATTCCCTGTGGGACCAGTATTAGTTTCCGCTACACCTCTGCAGATTCAGTTTATTCCTTGGACCTTCACATTGACGATGAAACACAGAAATGGCATCGGAATTAAATACAAAAGGCACAATGCCGCCTTAAGAACAAGAATAGAGACTATTCTTACAGTCGGTGCTTTGAGCATTCCCTGTGAGACCAGTATTAGTTTCCGCTACACCTCTGCAGATTCAGTTTATTCCTTGGACCTTCACATTGACGATGAAACACAGAAATGGCATCGGAATTAAATACAAAAGGCACAATGCCGCCTTAAGAACAAGAATAGAGAATCTTCTTACCGTCGGTGCTTTGAGCATTCCCTGTGAGACCAGTATTAGTTTCCGATACACCACTGCAGGTTCAATGTATTCCTTGGACATACACATTGACGATGAAACACTGAAATTACATCGGAATTAAATACAAAGGGCACAATGACGCATTAACTACAAGAAGAATGAGACTTCTTAGAGTCTGTGCTTTGATCCTTTCCTGTGAGACCAGTATTAGTTTCCGATATACCACTGCAGGTTAAATGTATTCCATGGTCCTTCACATTGACGTTGAAACACAGAAATCGCATCGGAATTACATAAAAAAGGCACAATGCCGCCTTAAGTACAAGAATGGAGACTCATCTTACAATCGGTGCTTCGAGCATTCCCTGAGAGACCAGTATTAATTTCCGATACACCACTGCAGGTTCAATGTATTCCTTGGACCTTCACATTGACGATGAAACACAGAAATCGCATCGGAATTAAATACCAAAGGCACAATGCCGCCTTAAGTACAAGAATAGAGACTCTTCTTACCGTCGGTGCTTTGCCCATTCCCTGTGAGACAAGTATTAGTTTCCGATACTCCTCTGGAGGTTCAATGAATTCATTGGACATACACATTGACGATGAAACACTGAAATTACTTCGGAATTAAATACAAAAGGCACAATGCCGCCTTAAGTACAAGAATAGAGACTCTTTTAAAGTCGGTGCTTTGAGCATTCCCTGTGAGACCAGTAATAGTATCCGATACACCACTGCAGGTTCAATCTATTCCTTGGACGTACACATTGACGATGAAACACAGAAATGGCATCGGAATTAAATACAAAAGGCACAATGCCGCCTTAAGTACAAGAATGGAGACTCTTCTTCCAGGCGGTGCTTTGAGCATTCCCTGTGAGACCAGTATTAGTTTCCGCTACACCTCTGCAGGTTCAGTTTATTCCTTGGACCTTCACATTGATGATGAGACACAGAAATGGCATCGGAATTAAATACAAAAGGCACAATGCCGCCTTAAGTACAAGAATAGACACTCTTCTTACAGTCGGTGCTTGGAGCATTCCCTGTGAGACCAGTATTAGTTTCCGATACACCACTGCAGGTTCAATGTATTCCTTGGACCTTCACATTGACGATGAAACACAGAAATGGCAATGGAATTAAATACAAAAGGCACAATGAGGCCTTAAGTACAAGAATAGAGACTCTACTTACTGTCGGTGTTTTGAGCATTCCCTGTGAGACCAGTATTAGTTTCCGCTACACCTCTGCAGATTCAGTTTATTCCTTGGACCTTCACACTGACGATGAAACACAGAAATGGCATCGGAATTAAATACACAAGGCACAATGCCGCCTTAAGAACAAGAATAGAGACTATTCTTACAGTCGGTGCTTTGAGCAGTCCCTGTGAGACCAGTACTGGTGTCCGCTACACCTCTGCAGATTCAGTTTATTCCTTGGACCTTCACATTGACGATGAAACACAGAAATGGCATCGGAATTAAATACAAAAGGCACAATGCCGCCTTAAGAACAAGAATAGAGACTCTTCTTACCGTCGGTGCTTTGAGCATTCCTTGTGAGACCAGTATTAGTTTCCGATACACCACTGCAGGTTCAATGTACTCCTTGGACATACACATTGACGATGAAACACTGAAATTACATCGGAATTAAATACAAAGGGCACAATGACGCATTAACTACAAGAAGAATGAGACTTCTTAGAGTCTGTGCTTTGATCCTTTCCTGTGAGACCAGTATTAGTTTCCGATATACCACTGCAGGTTAAATGTATTCCATGGTCGTTCACATTGACGTTGAAACACAGAAATCGCATCGGAATTACATACAAAAGGCACAATGCCGCCTTAAGTACAAGAATGGAGACTCATCTTACAATCGGTGCTTCGAGCATTCCCTGAGAGACCAGTATTAATTTCCGATACACCACTGCAGGTTCAATGTATTCCTTGGACCTTCACATTGACGATGAAACACAGAAATCGCATCGGAATTAAATACCAAAGGCACAATGCCGCCTTAAGTACAAGAATAGAGACTCTTCTTACCGTCGGTGCTTTGCCCATTCCCTGTGAGACCAGTATTAGTTTCCGATATTCCTCTGGAGGTTCAATGAATTCATTGGACATACACATTGACGATGAAACACTGAAATTACTTCGGAATTAAATACAAAAGGCAGAATGCAGCCTTAAGTACAAGAATAGAGACTCTTTTTACAGTCGGTGCTTTGAGCATTCCCTGTGAGACCAGTAATAGTATCCGATACACCACTGCAGGTACAATCTATTCCTTGGACGTACACATTGACGATGAAACACAGAAATGGCATCGGAATTAAATACAAAAGGCACAATGCGCCTTAAGTACAAGAATGGAGACTCTTCTTCCAGGCGGTGCTTTGAGCATTCCCTGTGAGACCAGTATTAGTTTCCGCTACACCTCGGCAGGTTCAGTTTATTCCTTGGACCTTCACATTGATGATGAAACACAGAAATGGCATCGGAATTAAATACAAAAGGCACAATGCCGCCTTAAGTACAAGAATAGACACTCTTCTCCCAGTCGGTGCTTGGAGCATTCCCTGTGAGACCAGTATTAGTTTCCAATACACCACTGCAGGTTCAATGTATTCCTTGGACCTTCACATTGACGATGAAACACATAAATGGCATCGGAATTAAATACAAAAGGCACAATGCCGCCTTAAGTACAAGAATAGAGACTCTTCTTACAGTCGGTGCTTTGAGCATTCAATGTGAGACCAGTATTAGTTTCCGCTACACCTCTGCAGGTTCAGTTTATTCCTTGGACCTTCACATTGACGATGAAACACAGGAATGGCATCGGAATTAAATACAAAAGGCACAATGCCGCCTTAAGTAAAAGAATAGAGACTCTTCTTACAGTCGGTGCTTTGAGCATTCCCTGTGAGACCAATATTAGTTTCCGATACACCACTGCAGGTTCAATGTATTCCTTGGACCTTCACATTGACGATGTAACACAGAAATTGCATCGGAATCAAATACAAAAGGCACAATGCCGCCTTAAGAACAAGAATAGGGACTCTTCTTATAGTCGGTGCTTTCAGCATTCCCTGTGAGACCAGTAATAGTATTCGATACACCACTGTAGGTTCAATCTATTCCTTGGACATACACATTGACGATGAAACACAGAAATGGCATCGGAATTAAATACAAAAGGCACAATGCCGCCTTAAGTACAAGAATAGAGACTCTTCTTACAGTCGGTGCTTTGAGCATTCCCTGTGAGACTAGTATTAGTCTCCGATACACCACTGCAGGTTCAATGTATTCCTTGGACCTTCACATTGACGATGAAACACAGAAATCGCATCGGAATCAAATACAAAAGGCACAATGCCGACTTAAGTACAAGAATAGAGACTCTTCTTACAGTCGGTGCTTTGAGCATTCCCTGTGAGACCAGTAATAGTATCCGATACACCACTGCAGGTTCAATCTATTCCTTGGACATACACATTGACGATGAAACACAGAAATGGCATCGGAATTAAATACAAAAGGCACAATACCGCCTTAAGTGCAAGAATAGAGACTCTTCATACAGTCGTTGCTTTGAGTATTTCCTGTGAGACCAGTATTAGTTTCCGATACACCACTGCAGGTTCAATGTATTCCTTGGACCTTCACATAGACGATGAAAAACAGAAATGGCATCGGAATTAAATCCAAAACGCACAATGCAGCCTTAAGTACAAGAATAGAGACTCTTCTTACAGTCGGTGCTTTGAGCATTCCCTGTGAGACCAGAAATACTTTCCGCTACACCTCTGCAGGTTCAGGTTATTCCCTGGACCTTCACATTGACATTGAAACACAGAAATCGCATCGGAATTAAATACAAAAGGCACAATGCCGCCTTAAGTACAAGAATAGACACTCTTCTTACAGTCGGTGCTTTGAGCATTCCCTGTGAGACCAGTATTAGTTTCCGATACACCACTGCAGGTTCAATGTATTCCTTGGACATACACATTGACGATGAAACACAGAAATGGCATCGGAATTAAATACAAAAGGCACAATGCCGCCTTAAGTACAAGCATACAGACCCTACTTACAGTCGGTGCTTTGAGCATTCCTTGTGAGACCAGTATTAGTTTCCGATACACCAATGCAGATTCAAAGTATTCCTTGGACATACACATTGACGATGAAACACTGAAATTACATCGGAATTAAATACAAAAGGAACAATGCCGCCTTAAGTCGGTGATTTGAGCATTCCCTGTGAGACCAGTATTAGTTCCGGTACACCACTGCAGGTTCAATGTATTCCTTGGACATACACATTGACGATGAAACACTGAAATGACATCGGAATTAAATACAAAGGGCACAATGACGCATTAACTACAAGAAGAATGAGACTTCTTAGAGTCTGTTCTTTGATCCTTTCCTATGAGACCAGTATTAGATTCCGATATACCACTGCAGGTTAAATGTATTCCATGGTCCTTCACATTGACGTTGACACACAGAAATCGCATCGGAATTACATACAAAAAGCACAATGCCGCCCTAAGTACAAGAATGGAGACTCATCTTACAATCGGTGCTTCGAGAATTCCCTGAGAGACCAGTATTAATTTCCGATACACCACTGCAGGTTCAATGTATTCCTTGGACCTTCACATTGACGATGAAACACAGAAATCGCATCGGAATTAATTACCAAATGCACAATGCCGCCTTAAGTACAAGAATAGAGACTCTTCTTACCGTCGGTGCTTTGAGCATTCCCTGTGAGATTATTATTAGTTTCCGATACACCACTGGAGGTTCAATGAATTCCATGGACATACACATTGACGATGAAACACTGAAATTACCACGGAATTAAATCCAAAAGGCACAATGCTGCCTTAAGTACAAGAATAGAGACTCTTTTTACAGTCGGTGGTTTGAGCATTCCCTGTGAGACCAGTAATAGTATCCGATACACCACTGCAGGTTCAATCTATTCCTTGGACATACACATTGGCGATGAAACACAGAAATGGCATCGGAATTAAATACAAAAGGCACAATCCGCCTTAAGTACAAGAATAGAGACTCTTCTTACAGTCGGTGCCTTGAGCATTCCCTGTGAGACCAGTATTACTTTCCACTACACCTCTGCAGCTTCAGCTTATTCCTTGGACCTTCACATTGACGACGAAACACAGAAATGGCATCGGAATTAAATACAAAAGGCACAATGCCGCCTTAAGTACAAGAATAGAGACTCTTCTTACAGTCGGTGTTTTGAGCATTCCCTGTGAGACCAGTAATAGGATCCGATACACCACTGCAGGTTCAATCTATACCTTGGACATACACATTGACGATGAAACACTGAAATTACTTCGGAATTAAATATCAAAGGAACAATGCCGCCTTAAGTACAAGAATGGAGACTCATATTACAATCGGTGCTCCTAATATTCCCTGAGATACCAGTATTAATTTCCGATACACCACTGCAGGTTCAATGTATTCCTTGGACCTTCACATAGACGATGAAAAACAGAAATGGCATCGGAATTAAATCCAAAACGCACAATGCAGCCTTAAGTACAAGAATAGAGACTCTTCTTACAGTCGGTGCTTTGAGCATTCCCTGTGAGACCAGAAATACTTTCAGCTACACCTCTGCAGGTTCAGGTTATTCCCTGGACCTTCACATTGACATTGAAACACAGAAATGGGATCGGAATTAAATACAAAAGGCACAATGCCGCCTTAAGTACAAGAATAGACACTCTTCTTACAGTCGGTGCTTTGAGCATTCCCTGTGAGACCAGTATTAGTTTCCGATACACCACTGCAGGTTCAATGTATTCCTTGGACATACACATTGACGGTGAAACACAGAAATGGCATCGGAATTAAATACAAAAGGCACAATGCCGCCTTAAGTACAAGCATACAGACCCTGCTTACAGTCGGTGCTTTGAGCATTCCTTGTGAGACCAGTATTAGTTTCCGATACACCAATGCAGATTCAAAGTATTCCTTGGACATACACATTGACGATGAAACACTGAAATTACATCGGAATTAAATACAAAAGGAACAATGCCGCCTTAAGTCGGTGATTTGAGCATTCCCTGTGAGACCAGTATTAGTTCCGGTACACCACTGCAGGTTCAATGTATTCCTTGGACATACACATTGACGATGAAACACTGAAATTACATCGGAATTAAATACAAAGGGCACAATGACGCATTAACTACAAGAAGAATGAGACTTCTTAGAGTCTGTTCTTTGATCCTTTCCTGTGAGACCAGTATTAGATTCCGATATACCACTGCAGGTTAAATGTATTCCATGGTCCTTCACATTGACGTTGAAACACAGAAATCGCATCGGAATTACATACAAAAAGCACAATGCCGCCCTAAGAACAAGAATGGAGACTCATCTTACAATCGGTGCTTCGAGAATTCCCTGAGAGACCAGTATTAATTTCCGATACACCACTGCAGGTTCAATGTATTCCTTGGACCTTCACATTGACGATGAAACGCAGAAATCGCATCGGAATTAATTACCAAATGCACAATGCCGCCTTAAGTACAAGAATAGAGACTCTTCTTACCGTCGGTGCTTTGAGCATTCCCTGTGAGATTATTATTAGTTTCCGATACACCACTGGAGGTTCAATGAATTCCATGGACATACACATTGACGATGAAACACTAAAATTACCACGGAATTAAATCCTAAAGGCACAATGCCGGCTTAAGTACAAGAATAGAGACTCTTTTTACAGTCGGTGGTTTGAGCATTCCCTGTGAGACCAGTAATAGTATCCGATACACCACTGCAGGTTCAATCTATTCCTTGGACATACACATTGACGATGAAACACAGAAATGGCATCGGAATTAAATACAAAAGGCACAATGCCGCCTTAAGTACAAGAATAGAGACTCTTCTTACAGTCGGTGCCTTGAGCATTCCCTGTGAGACCAGTATTACTTTCCACTACACCTCTGCAGCTTCAGTTTATTCCTTGGACCTTCACATTGACGACGAAACACAGAAATGGCATCGGAATTAAATACAAAAGGCACAATGCCGCCTTAAGTACAAGAATAGAGACTCTTCTTACAGTCGGTGTTTTGAGCATTCCCTGTGAGACCAGTAATAGGATCCGATACACCACTGCAGGTTCAATCTATACCTTGGACATACACATTGTCGATGAAACACTGAAATTACTTCGGAATTAAATATCAAAGGAACAATGCCGCCTTAAGTACAAGAATGGAGACTCATCTTACAATCGGTGCTCCTAATATTCCCTGAGATACCAGTATTAATTTCCGATACACCACTGCAGGTTCAATGTATTCCTTGGACATACACATTGACGATGAAACACTGAAATTGCATCGCAATTATATACAAAAGGCACAATGCCGCCATAAGTGCAAGAAGAGTGAGACTTCTTAGAGTCTGTGTTTTGATCCTTTCCTGTGCGGCCCGTATTAGTTTTCGATACGCCACTGCAGGTTCAATGTATTCCTTGGATCTTCAAATTGACGATGATACACGGAGTTCACAACGGAATTAAATACAAAAGGCACAATGCCGCCTTAAGTACAAGAATAGGGACTCTTCTTACAGTCGGTGCTTTGAGGTTTCCCTGTGAGACCAGTATTAGTTTCCGATACACCTCTGCAGGTTCAATGTATTCCTTGGACCTTCACATTGACGATTAAACACAGAAATCGCATCGGAATTAAATACAAAAGGCACAATGCCGCCTTAAGTAGAAGAATAGAGACTCTTCTTACTGTCGGTGCTTTGAGCATTCCCTGTGGGACCAGTAATAGTTTCCGATACACCACTGCAGGTTCAGTGTATTCCTTGGACCTTCACATTGACGATGAAACACAGAAATAGCAGCGGAATTAAATACAAAAGGTACAATGCCGCCTTAAGTACAAGAATAGAGATTCTTCTTACTGTCGGTGTTTGAGCATTCCCTGTGAGACTAGTATTAGTTTCACAGACACCACTGCAGGTTCAATGTATTCCTTGGACCCTCACATTGACGATGAAACACTGCAATTACATCGGAATTAAATACAAAAGGAACAATGCCACCTTAAGTACAAGAATAGAGACTCCTCTTACTGTCGGTGCTTTGAGCATTCCCTGTGAGACCAGTATTAGTTTCCGATACACCACTGCATGTTCAATGTATTCCTTGGACTTTCACGTTGACGATGAAACACTGAAATCGCATTAGAATTAAATACAAAAGGCTCAATGCCCCCTTAAGTAAAAGAATAGAGACTCTTCTTACAGTCTGTGCTTTGAGCGTTCCCTGTGAGACCAGTATTAGTATCCGATTCACCACTGCAGATTCAATGTATTCCTTGGACATACACATTGACGATGAAACACTGAAATTACATCGGAATTAAATACAAAAGGCACAATGCCGCCATAAGTGCAAGAAGAGTGAGACTTCTTAAAGTCTGTGATTTGATCCTTTCCTATGCGACCCGTAATAGTTTCCGATACGAGACTGCAAGTTCAATGTATTCCTTGGACCTTCACATTGACGATGAAACACAGAAATCGCATCGGAATTAAATACAAAAGGCACAATGCAGCCTTAAGTACACGAATAGAGACTTTCTTAGATTCGGTGTTTTGAGAATTCCCTGTGAGACCAATATTAGTATCCGATACACGACTGCACGTTCAATGTATTCCTTGGACATACACATTGACGATGAAACACTGAAATTACATCGGAATTAAATACAAAGGGCACAATGACGCCTTAAGTACAAGCAGAGTGAGACTTAGAGTCTGTGCTTTGATCCTTTCCTGTGAGACCAGTATTGGTTTCCGATATACCACTGCAGGTTCAATGTATTCCTTCGAACTTCACATTGAGGAAGAAACACATAAATCGCATCGGAATTAAATACCAAAGGCACAATGCCGCCTTAAGTTCAAGAATAGAGATTCTTCTTACAGTCGGTGCTTTGAGCATTCCCTGTGAGAACAGTATTAGTTTCCGATACACCACTGCAGGTTCAATGTATTTATTGGACCTTCACATTGACGATTATACACAGAAATCACATCGGAATTAAATACAAAAGGCACAATGCCGCCTTAAGTACAAGAATAGAGACTCTTCTTACAGTCGGTGCTTTGAGCATTCCCTGTGGGACCAGTATTAGTTTCCGATACACCACTGCAGGTTCAGTGTATTCCTTGGACTTTCACATTGACTATGAAACACAGAAATGGCATCGGAATAAAATACAAAGGGCACAATGCCGCCTTAAGTACAAGAATAAACCCTCGGTGCTTTGAGCATTCCCTGTGGGACCAGTATTTGTTTCCGATTCACCACTGCAGGTTCAATGTATTCCTAGGACAAACACATTGACGATGAAACACTGAAATTACATCAGAATTAAATACAAAAGGCACAATGCCGCCATAAGTGCAAGAAGAGTGAGACTTCTTAGGGTCTGTGTTTTGATTATCTCCTGTGCGACCCGTATTAGTTTCCGATACGCCACTGCAGGTTCAATGCATTCCTTGGACCTTCACATTGACGATGAAACACAGAAATCGCATCAGAATTAAATACAAAAGGCACAATGCCGCCCTAAGTAAAAGAAAATAGTCTCTTCTCACAGTCGTTGTTTCGAGTATTCCCTGTGAGACCAGTATTAGTTTCCGATACACCACTGCAGATTCAATGTATTCCTTGGACATACCCATTCACTATGAAACACTAAAATTACATCGGAATTAAATACAAAAGGCACAATGCCGCCATAAGTGCAAGACGAGTGAGATTTCTTAGAGTCTGTGATTTGATACTTCCTGTGCGACCCGTATTAGTTTCGGATACGCCACTGCAGATTCAATGTATTCCTTGGACATTCACATTGTTGATTAAACACAGAAATCGCATCGGAATTAAATACGAAAGGCACAATGCCGCCTTAAGTACAAGAATAGAGACTCTTCTTACAGTCGCTGCTTTGAGCATTCCCTGTGAGACCTGTAATAGTTTCCGATACACCACTGGAGGTTCAATGTATTCCTTGGACATTCACATTGACGATGAAACACTGAAATTACATCGGATTAAATACAAATGGCACAATGATGCCTTAAGTTTAAGAATAGAGACTCTTCTAACAGTCGGTGCTTTGAGCATTCCCAGTAAGACCAGTATTAGTTTCCGATACACCACAAAAGGTTGAATGTATTCCTTGGACCTTCACATTGACGATGAGACACAGAAATTGCATCGGAATTAAATACAAAAGCCACAATGCCGCTTTAAGTACAAGAATAGAGACTCTTCTTACTGTCGGTGCTTTCAGCATTCCCGGTGAGACCAGTATTAGTTTCCGATACACCACTGTAGGTTCAATGTATTCCTTGGACATACACATTGACGATGAAACACTGAAACTACATCGGAATTAAATACAAAAGGCACAATACCACCTTAAGTACAAGAATAGAGGCGCTTCCTACAGTCGGTGTTTTGATCATTCCCTGTGACACCAGTATTAGTTTCCGATACACCACTGGAGGTGCAATGTATTCCTTGGACCTTCACATTGACGATGACACACAGAAATTGCATCGTAATTATATAAAAAAGCCACAATGCCGCCTTAAGTACAAGAATAGAGACTCTTCTTACAGTCGGTGCTTTGAGCATTCCCTGTGAGACCAGTATTAGTTTCCGATACACCACTGCAGGTTCAATGTATTCCTTGGACATACACATTGACGAAGAAACACTGAAATTACATCGGAATTAAATACAAAAGGCACAATACCGCCATAAGTGCAAGAACAGGGTGACTTCTTAGAGTCTGTGTTTTGATCCTTTCCTGCGCGACCCGTATTAGTTTTCGATACGCCGCTGCAGGTTAAATGTATTCCTTGGACTTTCAAATTGACGATGAAACACAGAAATCGCATCGGAATTAAATACAAAATGCACAATGTTGCCTTAAGTATAAGAATAGAGACTCTTCTTACAGTCGGTGCTTTGAGCATTCCCTGTGGGACCAGTATTAGTTTCCGATACACCACTGCAGGTTCAGTGTATTCCTTGGACTTTCACATTGACTATGAAACACAGAAATGGCATCGGAATAAAATACAAAGGGCACAATGCCGCCTTAAGTACAAGAATAAACCCTCGGTGCTTTGAGCATTCCCTGTGGGACCAGTATTTGTTTCCGATTCACCACTGCAGGTTCAATGTATTCCTAGGACAAACACATTGACGATGAAACACTGAAATTACATCAGAATTAAATACAAAAGGCACAATGCCGCCATAAGTGCAAGAAGAGTGAGACTTCTTAGGGTCTGTGTTTTGATTATCTCCTGTGCGACCCGTATTAGTTTCCGATACGCCACTGCAGGTTCAATGCATTCCTTGGACCTTCACATTGACGATGAAACACAGAAATCGCATCAGAATTAAATACAAAAGGCACAATGCCGCCCTAAGTAAAAGAATATAGTCTCTTCTCACAGTCGTTGTTTCGAGTATTCCCTGTGAGACCAGTATTAGTTTCCGATACACCACTGCAGATTCAATGTATTCCTTGGACATACCCATTCACTATGAAACACTAAAATTACATCGGAATTAAATACAAAAGGCACAATGCCGCCATAAGTGCAAGACGAGTGAGATTTCTTAGAGTCTGTGATTTGATACTTCCTGTGCGACCCGTATTAGTTTCGGATACGCCACTGCAGATTCAATGTATTCCTTGGACATTCACATTGTTGATTAAACACAGAAATCGCATCGGAATTAAATACGAAAGGCACAATGCCGCCTTAAGTACAAGAATAGAGACTCTTCTTACAGTCGCTGCTTTGAGCATTCCCTGTGAGACCTGTAATAGTTTCCGATACACCACTGGAGGTTCAATGTATTCCTTGGACATTCACATTGACGATGAAACACTGAAATTACATCGGATTAAATACAAATGGCACAATGATGCCTTAAGTTTAAGAATAGAGACTCTTCTAACAGTCGGTGCTTTGAGCATTCCCAGTAAGACCAGTATTAGTTTCCGATACACCACAAAAGGTTGAATGTATTCCTTGGACACTCACATTGACGATGAGACACAGAAATTGCATCGGAATTAAATACAAAAGCCACAATGCCGCTTTAAGTACAAGAATAGAGACTCTTCTTACTGTCGGTGCTTTCAGCATTCCCGGTGAGACCAGTATTAGTTTCCGATACACCACTGTAGGTTCAATGTATTCCTTGGACATACACATTGACGATGAAACACTGAAACTACATCGGAATTAAATACAAAAGGCACAATACCACCTTAAGTACAAGAATAGAGGCGCTTCCTACAGTCGGTGTTTTGATCATTCCCTGTGACACCAGTATTAGTTTCCGATACACCACTGGAGGTGCAATGTATTCCTTGGACCTTCACATTGACGATGACACACAGAAATTGCATCGTAATTATATAAAAAAGCCACAATGCCGCCTTAAGTACAAGAATAGAGACTCTTCTTACAGTCGGTGCTTTGAGCATTCCCTGTGAGACCAGTATTAGTTTCCGATACACCACTGCAGGTTCAATGTATTCCTTGGACATACACATTGACGAAGAAACACTGAAATTACATCGGAATTAAATACAAAAGGCACAATACCGCCATAAGTGCAAGAACAGGGTGACTTCTTAGAGTCTGTGTTTTGATCCTTTCCTGCGCGACCCGTATTAGTTTTCGATACGCCGCTGCAGGTTAAATGTATTCCTTGGACTTTCAAATTGACGATGAAACACAGAAATCGCATCGGAATTAAATACAAAATGCACAATGTTGCCTTAAGTATAAGAATAGAGACTCTTCTTACAGTCGGTGCTTTGAGCATTCCCTGTGAGAGCAGTATTAGTTTCCGATACGCCACTGCAGGTTCAATGTATTCCTTGGACCTTCACATTGACGATGAAACACAGAAATCGCATCGGAATTAAATACAAAAGGCACAATGCCGCCTTAAGTACAAGAATAGAGACTCTTCTAAGAGTCGGTGCCTTGAGCATTCCCTGTGAGATCAATATTAGTATCCGATACACCTCTGCAGGTTCAATGTATTCCTTGGACATACACATTGACGATAAAACACTGAAATTACATCGGAATTAAATACAAAAGGCAAAATGATGCTATAAGTACAAGAAAAGAGACTCTTCTAACAGTCGGTGCTTTGAGCATTCCCTGTAAGACCAGTATTAGTTTCCGATACACCACAGCAGATTCAATGTATTCCTTGGACCTTTCACATTGACGATGAAACACAGAAATTGCATCGGAATTAAATACAAAAGCCACAATGTCGCCTTAAGTACAAGAATGGAGACTCTTCTTACTGTCGGTGCTTTGAGCATTCCTTGTGAGACCAGTGTTAGTTTCCGATACACCACTGCAGGTTCAGTGTATTCCTTGGACCTTCACATTGACGATGAAACACAGAAATGGCATCGGAATTAAATACAAAAGGCACAATGCCGCATTAAGTACAGGAATAGACACCCTTCTTACAGTCAGTGCTTTGAGCATTCCCTGTGAGACCAGTATTAGTTTCCGATACACCACTGCAAGTCCAATGTATTCCTTGGACTTTCACATTGACGATGAAACACAGAAATCGCATCGGAATTAAACACAAAAGGCACAATGCCGCCTTTAGTACAAGAATACAGACTCTACTTACAGTCGGTGCTTTGAGCATTCCCTGTGAGACCAGTATTAGTTTCCGATATACCACTGCAGGTTCAATGTATTCCTTGGACCTTCACATTGACGATTAAAGACAGAAATCGCATCGGAATTAAATACAAAAGGGACAATGCCGCTTTAAGTACAAGAATAGAGACTCTTCTTACAGTCGGTGCTTTGAGCAATCCCTGTGAGACCAGTATTAGTTTCCGATACACCACTGGAGGTTCAATGTATTCCTTGGACCGTCACATTGACGATGACACTCAGAAATTGCATCGTAATTATATACAAAAGCCACAATGCCTCCTTAAGTACAAGAATAGAGACTATTATTACAGTAGGTGGTTTGAGCATTCCCTGTGAGACCAGTATTAGTTTCCGATACACCACTGCAGGTTCAATGTATTCCTTGGACATACACATTGACGATGAAACACTGAAATTACATCGGAATTAAATACAAAAGGCACAAACCCGCCATAAGTGCAAGAAGAAAGTGATTTCATAGAGTCTGTGTTTGATCCTTTCCTGTGCGTCCCGTATTAGTTTTCGATACGCCACTGCAGGTTAAATGTATTCCTTGGACCTTCAAATTGACGATGAAACACAGAATTCGCATCGGAATTAAATACAAAAGGCACAATGCCGCCTTGGTACAAGAACAGAGACTCTTCTTTCAGTCGGTGCTTTGAGCATTCCCTGTGAGACCAGTATTAGTTTCCGATACACCACTGCAGGTTCAATGTATTCCTTGGACCTTCACATTGACGATTAAACACAGAAATCACATCGGAATTAAATACAAACAGAAAAATGCCGCCTTAAGTACAAGAATAGAGACTCTTCTTACAGTCGGTGCTTTGAGTATTCCCTGTGAGACCAGTATTAGTTTCCGATGCACTACTGCCGGTTCAGTGCATTCCTTGGACCTTCACATTGACGATGAAACACAGAAATGGCAACGGAATTAAATACAAAAGGCACAATGCCGCCTTAAGTACAAGAATAGATACTCTTCTTACAGACGTTGTTTGAGCATTCCCTGTGAGACTAGTATTAGTTTCCGATACACCACTGCAGGTTCAATGTATTCCTTGGACCTTCACATTGAAGATGAAACACAGAAATCGCATCGGAATTAAATACAAAAGGCGCAATGCCGCCTTAAGTAGAAGAATACAAACTCTACTTACAGTCGGTGCTTTGAGCATTCCCTGTGAGACCAGTATTAGTTTCTGATATATCACTGCAGGTTCAATGTATTCCTTGGACCTTCACATTGACGATGAAACACTGAAATCGCATTGGAATTAAATAAAAAGGCACATTGCCGCTTTAAGTACTAGAATACAGACTATTCTTACAGTCTGTGCTTTGAGCGTTCCCTGTGAGGCCAGAATTAGTATCCGATACACCACTGCAGATTCAATGTATTCCTTGGACATACTCATTGACGATGAAACACTGCAATTACATCGGAATTAAATACAAAAGGAACAATGCCGCGTTAAGTACAAGAATAGAGACTCCTCTTACTGTCGGTGCTTTGAGCATTCCCTGTGAGACCAGTATTAGGTTCCGATACACCACTGCAGGTTCAATGTATTCCTTGGACATACACATTGACGATGAAACACTGAAATTACATCGGAATTAAATACAAAAGGCACAATGCCGCATTAAGTACAGGAATAGACACTCTTCTTACAGTCAGTGCTTTGAGCATTCCCTGTGAGACCAGTATTAGTTTCCGATACACCACAAAAGGTTGAATGTATTCCTTGGACCTTCACATTGACGATGAGACACAGAAATTGCATCGGAATTAAATACAAAAGCCACAATGCCGCTTTAAGTACAAGAATAGAGACTCTTCTTACTGTCGGTGCTTTCAGCATTCCCGGTGAGACCAGTATTAGTTTCCGATACACCACTGTAGGTTCAATGTATTCCTTGGACATACACATTGACGATGAAACACTGAAACTACATCGGAATTAAATACAAAAGGCACAATACCACCTTAAGTACAAGAATAGAGGCGCTTCCTACAGTCGGTGTTTTGAGCATTCCCTGTGACACCAGTATTAGTTTCCGATACACCACTGGAGGTGCAATGTATTCCTTGGACCTTCACATTGACGATGACACACAGAAATTGCATCGTAATTATATAAAAAAGCCACAATGCCGCCTTAAGTACAAGAATAGAGACTCTTCTTACAGTCGGTGCTTTGAGCATTCCCTGTGAGACCAGTATTAGTTTCCGATACACCACTGCAGGTTCAATGTATTCCTTGGACATACACATTGACGAAGAAACACTGAAATTACATCGGAATTAAATACAAAAGGCACAATACCGCCATAAGTGCAAGAACAGGGAGACTTCTTAGAGTCTGTGTTTTGATCCTTTCCTGCGCGACCCGTATTAGTTTTCGATACGCCGCTGCAGGTTAAATGTATTCCTTGGACTTTCAAATTGACGATGAAACACAGAAATCGCATCGGAATTAAATACAAAATGCACAATGTTGCCTTAAGTATAAGAATAGAGACTCTTCTTACAGTCGGTGCTTTGAGCATTCCCTGTGAGAGCAGTATTAGTTTCCGATACGCCACTGCAGGTTCAATGTATTCCTTGGACCTTCACATTGACGATGAAACACAGAAATCGCATCGGAATTAAATACAAAAGGCACAATGCCGCCTTAAGTACAAGAATAGAGACTCTTCTAAGAGTCGGTGCCTTGAGCATTCCCTGTGAGATCAATATTAGTATCCGATACACCTCTGCAGGTTCAATGTATTCCTTGGACATACACATTGACGATAAAACACTGAAATTACATCGGAATTAAATACAAAAGGCAAAATGATGCTATAAGTACAAGAAAAGAGACTCTTCTAACAGTCGGTGCTTTGAGCATTCCCTGTAAGACCAGTATTAGTTTCCGATACACCACAGCAGATTCAATGTATTCCTTGGACCTTTCACATTGACGATGAAACACAGAAATTGCATCGGAATTAAATACAAAAGCCACAATGTCGCCTTAAGTACAAGAATGGAGACTCTTCTTACTGTCGGTGCTTTGAGCATTCCTTGTGAGACCAGTGTTAGTTTCCGATACACCACTGCAGGTTCAATGTATTCCTTGGACCTTCACAATGACGATTAAACACAGAAATCACATCGGAATTAAATACAAAAAGAACAATGCCGCCTTAAGTACAAGAATAGAGACTCTGCATACAGTCGGTGCTTTGAACATTCCCTGTGAGACCAGTAATAGTTTCCGATACACGACTGCAGGTTCAGTGTATTCCTTGGACCTTCACATTGACGATGAAACACAGAAATGGCATCGGAATTAAATACAAAAGGCACAATGCCGCATTAAGTACAGGAATAGACACCCTTCTTACAGTCAGTGCTTTGAGCATTCCCTGTGAGACCAGTATTAGTTTCCGATACACCACTGCAAGTCCAATGTATTCCTTGGACTTTCACATTGACGATGAGACACAGAAATCGCATCGGAATTAAACACAAAAGGCACAATGCCGCCTTTAGTACAAGAATACAGACTCTACTTACAGTCGGTGCTTTGAGCATTCCCTGTGAGACCAGTATTAGTTTCCGATATACCACTGCAGGTTCAATGTATTCCTTGGACCTTCACATTGACGATTAAAGACAGAAATCGCATCGGAATTAAATACAAAAGGGACAATGCCGCTTTAAGTACAAGAATAGAGACTCTTCTTACAGTCGGTGCTTTGAGCAATCCCTGTGAGACCAGTATTAGTTTCCGATACACCACTGGAGGTTCAATGTATTCCTTGGACCGTCACATTGACGATGACACTCAGAAATTGCATCGTAATTATATACAAAAGCCACAATGCCTCCTTAAGTACAAGAATAGAGACTATTATTACAGTAGGTGGTTTGAGCATTCCCTGTGAGACCAGTATTAGTTTCCGATACACCACTGCAGGTTCAATGTATTCCTTGGACATACACATTGACGATGAAACACTGAAATTACATCGGAATTAAATACAAAAGGCACAATCCCGCCATAAGTGCAAGAAGAAAGTGATTTCATAGAGTCTGTGTTTGATCCTTTCCTGTGCGTCCCGTATTAGTTTTCGATACGCCACTGCAGGTTAAATGTATTCCTTGGACCTTCAAATTGACGATGAAACACAGAAATCGCATCGGAATTAAATACAAAAGGCACAATGCCGCCTTGGTACAAGAACAGAGACTCTTCTTTCAGTCGGTGCTTTGAGCATTCCCTGTGAGACCAGTATTAGTTTCCGATACACCACTGCAGGTTCAATGTATTCCTTGGACCTTCACATTGACGATTAAACACAGAAATCACATCGGAATTAAATACAAACAGAAAAATGCCGCCTTAAGTACAAGAATAGAGACTCTTCTTACAGTCGGTGCTTTGAGTATTCCCTGTGAGACCAGTATTAGTTTCCGATGCACTACTGCCGGTTCAGTGCATTCCTTGGACCTTCACATTGACGATGAAACACAGAAATGGCAACGGAATTAAATACAAAAGGCACAATGCCGCCTTAAGTACAAGAATAGATACTCTTCTTACAGACGTTGTTTGAGCATTCCCTGTGAGACTAGTATTAGTTTCCGATACACCACTGCAGGTTCAATGTATTCCTTAGACCTTCACATTGAAGATGAAACACAGAAATCGCATCGGAATTAAATACAAAAGGCGCAATGCCGCCTTAAGTAGAAGAATACAAACTCTACTTACAGTCGGTGCTTTGAGCATTCCCTGTGAGACCAGTATTAGTTTCTGATATATCACTGCAGGTTCAATGTATTCCTTGGACCTTCACATTGACGATGAAACACTGAAATCGCATTGGAATTAAATAAAAAGGCACATTGCCGCTTGAAGTACTAGAATACAGACTATTCTTACAGTCTGTGCTTTGAGCGTTCCCTGTGAGGCCAGAATTAGTATTCGATACACCACTGCAGATTCAATGTATTCCTTGGACATACTCATTGACGATGAAACACTGCAATTACATCGGAATTAAATACAAAAGGAACAATGCCGCGTTAAGTACAAGAATAGAGACTCCTCTTACTGTCGGTGCTTTGAGCATTCCCTGTGAGACCAGTATTAGGTTCCGATACACCACTGCAGGATCAATGTATTCCTTGGACATACACATTGACGATGAAACACTGAAATTACATCGGAATTAAATACAAAAGGCACAATGCCGCATTAAGTACAGGAATAGACACTCTTCTTACAGTCAGTGCTTTGAGCATTCCCTGTGAGACCAGTATTAGTTTCCGATACACCACTGCAAGTTCAATGTATTCCTTGGACTTTCACATTGACGAAGAAACACAGAAATCGCATCGGAATTACACACAAAAGGCACAATGCCGCCTTAAGTACAAGAATACAGACTCTACTTACAGTCGGTGCTTTGAGCATTCCATGTGAGACCAGTATGAGTTTCCGATACACCACTGCAGGTTCAATGTATTCCTTGGACCTTCACATTGACGATGAAGCACAGAAATCGAATCGGAATTAAATACAAAAGACACAATGCCGCCTTAAGTACAAGAATAGAGACTCTTCTTACAATCGGCGCTTTGAGCATTCCTTGTGAGACCAGTATTAGTTTCCGATACACCACTGGAGGTTCAATGTATTCCTGGGACCTTCACATTGAGGATGACACACAGCAATTGCATCGTAATTATATACAAAAGCCACAATATCGCCTTAAGTACAAGAATAGAGACTCTTCTTACTGTCGGTGCTTTGAGCATTCCCTGTGAGACCAGTATTAGTTTCCGATACACCACTGCAGGTTCAAAGTACTCCTTTGAAATTCACATTGACGATGAAACACAGAGATCGCATTGGAATTAAACACAAAAGGCACAATGCCGCCTTAAGTACAAGAATAGAGACTCTACTTATAGTCGATGATTTGAGCATTCCCTGTGAGACCAGTATTAGTTTCCGATACACCACTGCAGGTTCAAAGTATTCCTTTGAAATTCACATTGACAATGAATCACAGAAATCGCATTGGAATTAAACACAAAAGGCACAATGCCGCCTTAAGTACAAGAATAGAGACTCTTTTTACAGTCTGTGCTTTCAGCATTCCCTGTGAGACCAGTATTAGTATCCGATACACCACTGCAGATTCAATGTATTCCTTGGACATACACATTGACGATGAAACACTGAAATTATATCGGAATTAAATACATAAGGAACAATATCGCCTTAAGTACAAGAATAGAGACTCATCTTACTGTCGGTGTTTTGAGCATTCCCTGTGAGACCAGTATTATTTTCCGATACAATACTGCAGGTTCAATGTATTCCGTGGACATACACATTGACGATGAAACACTGAAATTACATCGGAATTAAATACAAAGGGCACAATCACGCCTTAAGTACAAGCAGAGTGAGACTTCTTAGAGTCTGTGCTTTGATCCTTTCCTGTGAGACCAGTATTGGTTTCCGATATACCACTGCAGGTTCCAAGTATTCCTTGGACCCTCACATTGACGAAGAAACACATAAATCGCATCGGAATTAATTACCAAAGGCACAATGCCGCCTTAAGTTCAAGAATAGTGACTCTTCTTACAGTCGGTGCTTTGGGCATTCCCTGTGAGACCAGTATTAGTTTCCGATACACCACTGCAGGTTCAATGTATTCTTTGGAACTTCACATTGACGATTATACACAGAAATCGAATCGGAATTAAATACAAAAGCCACAATGCCGCCTTAAGTACAAGAATAGAGACTCTTCTTACTGTCGGTGCTTTGAGCATTCCCTGTGAGACCAGTATTAGTTTCCGATACACCACTGCGGGTTCAATATATTCCTCGGACCTTCACATTGACGATTAAACACAGAAATCACATCGGAATTAAATACAAAAACAACAATGCCGCCTTAAGTACAAGAATAGAGACTCTTCTTACAGTCGGTGCTTTGAGCATTCCCTGTGAGACCAGTATTAGTTTCCGATACACCACTGCAGGTTCAGTGTATTCCTTGGACCTTCACATTGCCGATGAAACACAGAAATGGCATCGGAATTAAATACAAAAGGCACAATGCCGCATTAAGTACAGGAATAGACACTCTTCTTACAGTCAGTGCTTTGAGCATTCCCTGTGAGACCAGTATTAGTTTCCGATACACCACTGCAAGTTCAATGTATTCCTTGGACTTTCACATTGACGATGAAACACAGAAATCGCATCGGAATTACACACAAAAGGCACAATGCCGCCTTAAGTACAAGAATACAGACTCTACTTACAGTCGGTGCTTTGAGCATTCCCTGTGAGACCAGTATTAGTTTCCGATACACCACTGCAGGTTCAATGTATTCCTTGGACCTTCACATTGACGATGAAACACAGAAATCGAATCGGAATTAAATACAAAACACACAATGCCGCCTTAAGTACAAGAATAGAGACTCTTCTTACAGTCGGTGCTTTGAGCATTCCTTGTGAGACCAGTATTAGTTTCCGATACACCACTGGAGCTTCAATGTATTCCTGGGACCTTCACATTGACGATGACACACAGAAATTGCATCGTAATAATATACAAAAGCCACAATATCGCCTTAAGTACAAGAATAGATACTCTTCTTACTGTCGGTGTATTGAGCATTGCCTGTGAGACCAGTATTATTTTCCGATACAAAACTGCAGGTTCAAAGTATTCCTTGGACATACACATTGACGATAAAAAACTGAAATTACAACGGAATTAAATACAAAGGGCACTATGACGCCTTAAGTACAAGCAGAGTAAGACTTCTTAGAGTCAGTGCTTTGATCCTTTCCTGTGAGACCAGTATTGGTTTCCGATATACCACTGCAGGTTCAATGTATTCCTTGGACCTTCACATTGACGAAGAAACACATAAATCGCATCGGAATTAAAAACCAAAGGCACAATGCAGCCTTAAGTTCAAGAATAGAGACTCTTCTTACAGTCGGTGCTTTGAGCATTTCCTGTGAGACCAGTATTAGTTTCCGATAAACCACTACAGGTTCAATGTATTCTTTGGACCTTCACATTGACGATTATACACGGAAATCGCATCGGAATTAAATACAAAAAGCACAATGCCACCTTAAGTACAAGAATAGAGACTCTTCTTTCTGTCGGTGCTTTGAGCATTCCCTGTGAGACCAGTATTAGTTTCCGATACACCACTGCAGGTTCAATGTATTCCTTGGACCTTCACATTGACAATGAAGCACAGAAATCGCATCAGAATTAAATACAAAAGGCACAAAGCCGCCTTAAGTACAAGAATACAGACTCTACTTATAGTCGGTGATTTGAGCATTCCCTGTGAGACCAGTATTAGTTTCCGATACACCACTGCAGGTTCAAAGTATTCCTTTAAAATTCACATTGACGATGAAACACAGAAATCGCATTGGAATTAAACACAAAAGGCACAATGCCGCCTTAAGTACAAGAATAGAGACTCTTTTTACAGTCTGTGCTTTCAGCATTCCCTGTGAGACCAGTATTAATATCCGATACACCACTGCAGATTCAATGTATTCCTTGGACATACACATTGACGATGAAACACTGAAATGGCATCGGAATTAAATACAAAAGGCACAATGCCGCATTAAGTACAGGAATAGACACTCTTCTTACAGTCAGTGCTTTGAGCATTCCCTGTGAGACCAGTATTGGGTTCCGATACACCACTGCAAGTTCAATGTATTCCTTGGACTTTCACATTGACGATGAAACACAGAAATCGCATCGGAATTACACACAAAAGGCACAATGCCGACTTAAGTACAAGAATACAGACTCTACTTACAGTCGGTGCTTTGAGCATTCCCTGTGAGACCAGTATTAGTTTTCGATACACCTTTGCAGGTTCAATGTATTTCTTGGACCTTCACATTGACGATGAAACACAGAAATCGAATCGGAATTAAATACAAAAGACACAATGCCGCCTTAAGTACTAGAATAGAGACTCTTCTTACAGTCGGTGCTTTGAGCATTCCTTGTGAGACCAGTATTAGTTTCCGATACACCACTGGAGGTTCAATGTATTCCTGGGACCTTCACATTGACGATGACACACAGAAATTGCATCGTCATTATATACAAAAGCCACAATATCGCCTTAAGTACAACAATAGAGACTCTTCTAGCTGTCGGTGTTTTGAGCATTCCCTGTGAGACCAGTATTATTTTCCGATACAAAACTGCAGGTTCAATATATTCCTTGGACATACACATTGACGATAATAAAACTGAAATTACATCGGAATTAAATACAAAGGGCACTATGACGCCTTAAGTACAAGCAGAGTAAGACTTCTTAGAGTCAGTGCTTTGATCCTTTCCTGTGAGACCAGTATTGGTTTCCGATACACCACTACAGGTTCAATGTATTCTTTGGACCTTCACATTGACGATTATACACGGAAATCGCATCGGAATTAAATACAAAAAGCACAATGCCACCTTAGGTACAAGAATAGAGACTCTTCTTACAGTCGGTGCTTTGAGCATTCCCTGTGAGACCAGTATTACTTTCCGATACACCACTGCAGGTTCAATGTATTCCTTTGACCTTCACATTGACAATGAAGCACAGAAATCGCATCAGAATTAAATACAAAAGGCACAAAGCCGCCTTAAGTACAAGAATACAGACTCAACTTATAGTCGGTGATTTGAGCATTCCCTGTGAGACCAGTATTAGTTTCCGATACACCACTGCAGGTTCAAAGTATTCCTTTGAAATTCACATTGACGATGAAACACAGAAATCGCATTGGAATTAAACACAAAAGGCACAATGCCGCCTTAAGTACAAGAATAGAGACTCTTCTTACAGTCTGTGCTTTCAGCATTCGCTGTGAGACCAGTATTAGTATCCGATACACCACTGCAGATTCGATGTATTCCTTGGACATACACATTGACGATGAAACACTGAAATTACATCGGAATTAAATACTAAGGGCACAATGAAGCCTTAAGTACAAGCAGAGTAAGACTTCTTAGAGTCTGTGCTTTGATCCTTTCCTGTGCGACCCGTGTTAGTTTCCGATACGCCACTGCAGGTTCAATGTATTCCTTGGACCTTCACATTGACGATTACACACAGAAATCGCTTCGGAATTAAATACAAAAAGGCACAATGTCGCCTTAAGTACAAGAATAGAGACTCTTCTTGCATTCGGTGCTTTGAGCATTCCCTGTGAGACCAGTATCAGTATCCGGTACACCACATCAGGTTCAATGTATTCCTAGGACATACACATTTACGATAAAACACTGAAATTACATCGGAATTAAATACAAAGGGCACTATGACGGATTAAGTGCAAGAAGAGTGAGACTTCTTACAGTCCGTGCTTTGATCCTAAACTGTAAGACCAGTATTAGTTTCCGATACAACACTGCTGGTACAATGTATTCCTTGAACCTTCACATTGACGATGAAACACAGAAATCGCATCGGAATTAAATACAAAGGGCAGAATGCCGCCTTAGGTACAAGACACAGAGACTCTTCTTACAGTCGGTGCTTTGAGCAGTCCCTGTGAGACCTGTATTAGTTTCCGATACACCACTGCTGGTTCAATGTACTCCTTGGACCTTCACATTAACGTTGAAACACAGAAATGGCATTGGAATTAAATACAAAAGGCACAATGCCGCCTTAAGTATAAGAATAGAGACACTTCTTAGAGTCGGTGCTTTGAGCATTTCCTGTGAGACCAGTATTAGTTTCCGATACACCACTGCAGGTTCAATGTATTCCTCGAACCTTCACATTGACGATGAAACACAGAAATCGCATCGGAATTATACAATAGGCACAATGCCGCCTTAAGTACAAGAATAGAGACTCTTCTTACAGTCGTTGCTTTGAGGATTCCCTGTGAGACCAGTATTAGTTTCCGATACACCACTGCAGGATCAATGTATTCCTTGGACCTTCACATTCACGATTATACACAGAAATCGCATCGGAATAAAATACAAAAGGCCCAGTGCCGCCTTAAGTACAAGAATAGAGACTCTTCTTACAGTCGTTGCTTTGAGGATTCCCTGTGAGACCAGTATTAGTTTCCGACACGCCACTACAGGTCCAATGTATTCCTTGGACCTTCTCATTGACGATGAAACACAGATATCGCATCGGAATAGATACAAAAGGCACAATGCCGCCTTAAGTACAAGAATACAGACTCTTCTTACAGTCGGTGCTTTGAGCATTCCCTGTGAGACCAGTATTAGTTTCCGATACACCACTGCATGTTCAATGTATTCCTTGGACTTTCACATTGACGATGAAACATAGAAATCGCATTGGAATTAAATACAAAAGGCTCAATGCCGCCTTAAGTACAAGAATAGAGACTCTTCTTACAGTCTGTGCTTTGAGCATTCCCTGTGAGACCAGTATTAGTTTCCGATACACCACTGCAGGTTCAACGTATTCCTTGGACCTTTACATTGACGATGAAACACAGAAATCGCGTCGGAATGAAATACAGAAGGCACAATGCCGCCTTAAGTACCAGAATAGAGACTCTTCTTAGAGTCGGGGCTTTGAGGATTCCCTGTGAGACCAATATTAGTATCCGATAAACCACTGCAGGTTCAATGTATTCCTTGGACATTCACATTGACGATGAAACACTGAAATTACATCGGAATTAAATACAAAAGGAACAATATCGCCTTAAGAGGAAGAATAGAGACTCATCTTACTGTCGGTGTTTTGAGCATTCCCTGTGAGACCAGTATCATTTTCCGATACAATACTGCAGGTTCAATGTATTACGTGGATATACACATTGACGATGAAACACTGAAATTACATCGGAATTAAATACAAAGGGCACAATGACGTCTTAAGTACAAGCAGAGTGAGACTTCTTAGAGTCTGTGCTTTGATCCTTTCCTGTGAGACCAGTATTGGTTTCAGATATACCACTGCAGGTTCAAAGTATTCCTTGGACCTTCACATTGACGAAGAAACACATAAATCGAACCGGCATTAAATACCAAAGCCACAATGCCGCCTTAAGTTCAAGAATAGAGACTCTTCTTACAGTCGGTGCTTTGGGCATTCGCTGTGAGACCAGTATTAGATTCCGATACACCACTGCAGGTTCAATGTATTCTTTGGACCTTCACATTGACGATTATACACTGAAATCTCATCCGAATTAAATACAAAAGGCACAATGCCGCCTTAAGTACAAGAATAGAGACTCTTCGTACAGTCGGTGCTTTGGGCTTTCCCTGTGAGACCAGTATTAGTTTCCGATACGCCACTGCAGGTTCAGTGTAATCCTTGGACTTTCGCATCGACGTTGAAACACAGAAATGGCATCGGAATTAAATACAAAAGGCACAATGCCGCCTTAAGTACAAGAATAGAGACTCTTCTTAGAGTCGGTGTTTGAGCACTCCCTGTGATACCAGTATTAGTTTCCGATACACCATTGCAGGTTCAATGTATTCCTCGAACCTGCACATTGACGATGAAACACAGAAATCGCATCGGAATTAAATACAAAATTGCCCGATGCCGCCTTAAGTACAAGAATAGAGACTCTTCTTACAGTTGGTGCTTTGAAACTTCCCTGTGAGACCAGTATAAGTTCCCGATACACCACTGCAGGTTCAATGTATTCCTTGGACTTACACATTGACAATGAAAGACAGAAATCGCATCGGAATTAAATACAAAAGGCCCAGTGCCGCCTTAAGTACAAGAATAGAGACTCTTCTTACAGTCGTTGCTTTGAGGATTCCCTGTGAGACCAGTATTAGTTTCCGATACACCACTGCAGGATCAATGTATTCCATGGACCTTCACATTGACGATGAAACACAGATATCGCATCGGAATAGATACAAAAGGCACAATGCCGCCTTAAGTACAAGAATACAGACTCTTCTTACAGTCGGTGCTTTGAGCATTCCCTGTGAGACCAGTATTAGTTTCCGATACACCACTGCAGGTTCAATGTATTCCTTGGACCATCGCATTGACGATGAAACACAGAAATCGCATTGGAATTAAATACAAAAGACAATATGCCGCCTTAAGTACAAGAATAGGGACTCTTCTTACAATCTGTACTTTGTCCATTCCCTGTGAGACCACTTTTAGTATCCGATACACCACTGCAGATTCAATGTATTCCTTGGACATACACGTTGACGATGAAACACTGAAATTACATCGGAATTAAATACAAAAGGAACAATGCCGCATTAAGTACAAGAATAGACACTCTTCTTACAGTCGGTGCTTTGAGCATTCCCTGAGAGACCAGTATTAGTTTCCGATACACCACTGCAGGTTAAATGTATTCCTTGGAAATACACATTGACGATGAAACACTGAAATTACATCGGCATTAAATACAAAAGCCACAACGCCTCCTTAACTACAAGAATAGAAACTCTTCTTACAGTCGGTGCTTTGAGCATTCCCTGTGAGACCAGTATTAGTTTCCGATACACCACTGCAGGTTCAATGTATTCCTTGGACCTTCACATTGACGATTAAACACAGAAATCACATCGGCAATAAATACAAAAAGAACACTGCCGCCTTAAGTACAAGAATAGAGAATCTTCTTACAGTCGGTGCTTTGAGTATTCCCTGTGAGACCAGTATTAGTTTCCGACACACCACTGCCGGTTCAGTGCATTCCTTGGACCTTCACATTGACGATGAAACACAGAAATGGCAACGTAATTAAATACAAAAGGCACAATGCCGCCTTAAGTACAAGAATAGACACTCTTCTTACAGACGTTGTTTGAGCATTCCCTGTGAGACTAGTATTAGTTTCCGATACACCACTGCAGGTTCAATGTATCCCTTGGACCTTCACATTGAAGATGAAACACAGAAATCGCATCGGAATTAAATACAGAAGGCGCAATGCCGCCTTGAGTAAAAGAATACAAACTCTACTTACAGTCGGTGCTTTGAGCATTGCCTGTGAGACCAGTATTAGTTTCTGATACACCACTGCAGATTCAATGTATTCCTTGGGCGTACACATTGACGATGAAGCACTGAAATTTCATCGGAATTAAATACAATAGGCACAATGCCGCCATAAGTGCAGGAAGAGTGTGACTTCTTAAAGTCTGTGTTTTGATCCTTACCTGTGCGACCCGTATTAGTTTCCGATACGCCACTGCAGGTTCAATGTATTCCTTGGACCTTCACATTGACAATGAAACCCAGGATTCGCATCGGAATTAAATACAAAAGGCACAATGCCGCCTTAAGTACAAGAATAGAGACTCTTCTTATAGTCGGTGCTTTGAGCATTCCCTGTGAGACCAATATTAGTATCCGATACACCACTGCAGGTTCAATGGATTCCTTGGACATACGCATTGACGATGAAACACTGAAATTTCATCGGAATTAAATACAAAGGGCACAAAGCCGCCTTAAGTACAAGATTAGAGACTCTTCTTACTGTCGGTGTTTTGAGCATTCCCTGTGAGACCAGTATTATTTTCCGATACAATACTGCAGGTTCAATGTATTCCTTGGACATACACATTGACGATGAAAAACTGAAATTACATCGGAATTAAATACAAAGGGCACCATGATGCCTTAAGTACAAGCAGAGTGAGACTTCTTAGAGTCAGTGCTTTGATCCTTTCCTGTGAGACCAGTATTGGTTTCCGATATACCACTGCAGGTTCAATGTATTCCTTGGACCTTCACATTGACGTAGAAACACATAAATCGCATCGGAATTAAATACCAAAGGCACAATGCCGCCTTAAGTTCAAGAATAGAGACTCTTCTTACAGTCGGTGCTTTGAGCATTCCCTGTGAGACCAGAATTAGTTTCCGATACACCACTACAGGTTCAATGTATTCTTTGTACCTTCACATTGACGATTATACACGGAAATCGCATCGGAATTACATACAAAAGGCACAGTGCCACCTTAAGTACAAGAATAGAGACTCTTCTTACAGTCGGTGCTTTGAGCATTCCCTGTGAGACCAGTATTAGTTTCCGATACACCACTGCAGGTTCTATGTATTCCTTGGACCTTCACATTGACAATGAAGCACAGAAATCGCATCGGAATTAAATACAAAAGGCACAAAGCCGCCTTAAGTACAAGAATACAGTCTCTACTTACAATCGGTGATTTGCTCATTCCCTGTGAGACCAGTATTAGTTTTTCGATACACCACCGCATGTTCAAAGTATTCCGTTGAAATTCACATTGACGATGAAACACAGAAATCGCATTGTTATTAAACACAAAAGGCACAATGCCGCCAGTAGTACAAGAATAGAGACTCTTCTTACAGTCTGTGCTTTCAGCATTCCCTGTGAGACAAGTATTAGTATCCGATACACCACTGCAGATTCAATGTATTACTTGGACATACACATTGACGATGAAACACTGAAATTACATCGGAATTAAATACAAAGGGCACAATGACGCCTTAAGAACAAGCAGAGTGCAACTTCTTAGAGTCTGTGTTTTGATCCTTTCCTGTGCGACCCTTGTTAGTTTCCGATACACCACTGCAGGTTCAATGTATTCCTTGGACCTTCACATTGACGATTACACACAGAAATCGCATCGGAATTAAATACAAAAAGGCACAATGTCGCCTTAAGTGCAAGAATAGAGACTCTTCTTGCATTCGGTGCTTTGAGCATTTCCTGTGAGACCAGTATTAGTATCCGGTACACCACTTCAGGTTCAATGTATTCCTAGGACATACACATCGACGATGAAACACAGAAATGGCATCGGAATTAAATACAAAGGGCACAATGCCGCCTTAAGTACAAGAATAGAAACTCTTCTTACAGTCGGTGCTTTGAGCATTCCCTGTGAGACCAGTATTAGTATCCGATACACCACTGCAGGTTCAATGTATTCCTTGGACACACACATTGACGATGAAACACTGAAATTAAATCTGAATTATATACAAAAGGAACAATGTCACCTTAATTACAAGAATAGAGACTCTTCTTACTGTCGGTGATTTGAGGATTCCCTGTGAGACCAGTATTAGTTTCCGATACACCACTGCAGGTCCAAAGTATTCCTTGGAACTTCACATTGACGATGAAACACAGAGATCGCATCGGAATTAAATACAAAATGCACAATGCCGTCCTAAGTACAACAATAGAGACTCTTCTTACAGTCTGAGATTTGAGCATTCCCTGAGACACCGGTATTAATTTCCGATACACCACTGCAGGTTCAATGTATTCCTCAGACAATCACATTGACGATGAACCACAGAAATCGCATCGGAATTAAATACCAAAGGCACAATGCCACCTTAAGTACAAGAATAGAGACTCTTCTCACAGCCGGTGCGTCGAGTATTCCCTGTGAGACCAGTATTAGTTTCCGATACACCACTGCAGGTTCAATGTATTCCTTGAACATACACATTGATGATAAAACACTGAAATTACATCGGAATTAAATACAAAGGGCACAATGACGGATTAAGTGCAAGAAGGGTGAGACTTCTTACAGTCTGTGCTTTGATCCTAACCTGTGACACCAGTATTAGTTTCCGATACAGCACTGCTGGTTCAATGTATTCCTTGAACCTTCACATTAACGATGAAACACTGAAATCGCATCGGAATTATATACAAAGTTCAGAATGCCTCCTTAAGTACAAGAACAGAGACTCTTCTTACAGTCGGTGCATTGGGCTGTCCCTGTGAGACCTGTATTAGTTTCCGATACCCCACTGCTGGTTCAATGTACTCCTTGGACCTTCACATTAACGTTGAAACACAGAAATGGCATCGGAATTAAATATATAAGCCACAACGCCTCCTTAACTTCAAGAATAGAAACTCTTCTTACAGTCGGTGCTTTGAGAATTCCCTGTGAGACCAGTATTAGTTTCCGATACACCACTGCAGGTTCAATGTATTGCTTGGACCTTCACATTGACGATTATACACAGAAATAGCATCGGAATTAAATATAAAAGGCACAATGCCGACTTACATACAAGAATGGAGACTCTTCTTAGAGTCGGTGCTTTGAGCATTCCCTGTGAGACCAGTATTCGTTTCCGATACACCACTGCAGGTTCAATGTATTCCTCGAACATTCACATTGACGATGAAACACAGAAATCGCATAGGAATTAAATACAATAGGCCCAATGCCGCCTTAAGTACAAGAATCGAGACTCTTCTTACAGTCGGTGCTTTGAGCATTCCCTGTGAGACCAGTATTAGTTTCCGAAACACCACTGCAGGTCCAATGAATTCCTTGGACCTTCTCATTGACGATGAAACACAGATATCGCATCAGAATAAATACAAAAGGCACAATGCCGCCTTAAGTACAAGAATACGGACTCTTCTTACAGTCGGTGCTTTGAGCATTCCCTGTGAGACCAGTATCAGTTTCCGATACACCACTGCAGGTGCAATGTATTCCTTGGACCATCGCATTGACGATGAAACACAGAAATCGCATTGGAATTAAATACAAAAGGCACAATACCGCCATAAGTACAAGAATAGAGACTTTTCTTACAGTCTGTATTTTGTCCACTCCCTGTGAGACCGGTTTTAGTATCCGATACACCACTGCAGATTCAATGTATTCCTTGGACATACACATTGACGATGAAACACTGAAATTACATCGAAATTAAATACAAAAGGAACAATGCCGCCTTAAGTACAAGAATGGAGACTCTTCTTACTGTCGGTGCTTTGAGCATTCCCTGTGAGACCAGTATTAGTTTTCGATACACCACTGCAAATTCAGTGAATTCCTTGGACTTTCACATCGACGATGAAACACAGAAATGGCATCGGAATTAAATACAAAGGGCACAATGCCACCTTAAGTACAAGAATAGACACTCTTCTTACAGTCGGTGCTTTGAGCATTCCCTGTGAGACAAGTAATAGTTTCCGATACACCACTGCAGGTTCAATGTATTCCTTGGACCTTCACATTGACGATGAAACACAGAAATCGCATCGGAATTAAATAGAAATGGCCCAATGCCGCCATAAGTACAAGAATAGAGACTCTTCTTTCAGTCGAAGCTTTGAGCATTCCCTGTGGGACCAGTATTAGTTTCCGATACACCACTGCAGCTTCAATGTATTCCTTGGACATTCACATTGACGATTATACACAGAAATAGCATCGGAATTAAATACAAAAGGCACAATGCCGCCCTAAGTACAAGAATAGACATTCTTCTTACAGTCGGAGCTTTGAGCATTCCCTGTGAGACCAGTATTAGTTTCCGATACATCACTGCAGGATCAGTGTATTCCTTCGACTTTCACATCGACGATGAAACACAGAAATGGCATCGGAATTAAATACAAAGGGCACAATGCCGCATTAAGTACAAGAATAGACTCTCTTCTTACAGTCGCTGCTTTGATCATTCCCTGTGAGACCAGTATTAGTTTCCGATACACCACTGCAGGTTCAATGTATTCCTTGGACCTTCACTTTGACGATTATACACAGAAATCGCATCGGAATTAAATACAAGAGGCACAATGCCGCCTTAAGTACTAGAATAGAGACTCTTCTTACAGTCGGTGCTTTGAGCATTCCCAGTGAGACCAGTATTAGTTTCCGATACACCACTGCAGGTTCAATGTATTCCTTGGACCTTCACATCGACGATGAAACACAGAAATCGCATCGGAATTAAATACAAAAAGGCACAATGCCGCCTTAAGTACAAGAATATACACTCTTCTTACAGTCGGTGCTTTGAGCATTCCCTGTGAGACCAGTATTAGTTTCCGATACACCACTGCAGGTTCAATGTATTCCTTGGACCTTCACCTTGACGATGAAACACAGAAATCGCATCGGAATTAATTACAAAAGGCACAATGCCACCTTAAGTACAAGAATAGAGAATCTTCTTACAGTCGGTGTTTTGAGCATTCCCTGTGAGACCAGTATTAGTTTCCGATTCACCACTGCAGGTTCAATGTATACCTTGGACCGTCACATTGACGATTATACACAGAAATCGCATCGGAATTAAATACAAAAGGCACAATGCCGCCTTAAGTACAAGAATAGAGACTCTTCTTACTGTCGGTGCTTTGAGCATTCCCTGTGAGACCAGTATTAGTTTTCGATACACCACTGCAAATTCAGTGAATTCCTTGGACTTTCACATCGACGATGAAACACAGAAATGGCATCGGAATTAAATACAAAGGGCACAATGCCACCTTAAGTACAAGAATAGACACTCTTCTTACAGTCGGTGCTTTGAGCATTCCCTGTGAGACAAGTAATAGTTTCCGATACACCACTGCATGTTCAATGTATTCCTTGGACCTTCACATTGACGATGAAAGACAGAAATCGCATGGGAATTAAATACAAACGGCCCAATGCCGCCTTAAGTACAAGAATAGACACTCTTCTTACAGTCGGTGCTTTGAGCATTCCCTGTGAGACCAGTATTAGTTTCCGATACACCACTGCAGGTTCAATGTATTCCTTGGACCTTCACATTGACGATGAAAGACAGAAATCGCATCGGAATTAAATACAAACGGCCCAATGCCGCCTTAAGTACAAGAATTGAGACTCTTCTTACAGTCGGTGCTTTGAGCATTCTCTGTGAGACCAGTATTAGTTTCCGATACACCACTGCAGGTTCAATGTTTCCTTGGACCTTCACATTGACGATTATACACAGAAATCGCATCGGAAATAAATACAAAAGGCACAATGCCGCCTTAAGTACAAGGATAGAGATTCTTCATACAGTCGGTGCTTTGAGAATTCCCTGTGAGACCAGTATTAGTTTCCGATACACCACTTCAGGTTCAATGTATTCCTTGGACCTTCACATTGACGATGAAACACAGAAATCGCATCGGAATTAAATACAAAAAGCACTATGCCACCTTAAGTCCAAGAATACAGACTCTACTTACAGTCGGTGTTTTGAGCATTCCCTGTGAGACCAGTATTAGTTTCCGATACACCACTGCAGGTTCAATGTATTCCTTGGACCTTCACATCGAAGATGAAACACAGAAATGGCATCGGAATTAAATGCAAAAAGGCACAATGCCGCCTTAAGTACAAGAATAGACACTCTTCTTACAGTCGGTGCTTTGAGCATTCCCTGTGAGACCAGTATTAGTTTCCGATACACCACTGCAGGTTCAATGTATTCCTTGGGCCTTCACATTGACGACGAAACACAGAAATCGCATCGGAATTAAATACAGAATGCACAATGCCGCCTTAAGTAGAAGAATACAGACTCTACGTACAGTCGGTGCTTTGAGCATTCCCTGTGAGACCAGTATTAGTTTCCGATACACCACTGCAGGTTCAATGTATTCCTTGGACCTTCACATTGACGATTATACACAGAAATAGCATCGGAATTAAATACAAAAGGCACAATGCCGCCCTAAGTACAAGAATAGACATTCTTCTTACAGTCAGTGCTTTGAGCATTCCCTGTGAGACCAGTATTAGTTTCCGATACATCACTGCAGGATCAGTGGATTCCTTGGACTTTCACATCGACGATAAAACACAGAAATGGCATTGAAATTAAATACAAAGGGCACAATGCCGCCTAAAGTACTAGAATAGAGACTCTTCTTACAGTCGGTGCTTTGAGCATTCCCTGTGAGACCAGTATTAGTTTCCGATACACCACTGCAGGTCCAATATATTCCTTGGACCTTCACATGGACCATGAAACACAGAAATCGCATTGGAATAAATACAAAAGTCACAATGCCGCCTTAAGTACAAGAATACAGACTCTACTTACAGTCGGTGCTTTGAGCATTCCCTGTGCGACCAGTATTAGTTTCCGATACACCACTGCGGGTTCAATGTATTCCTTGGTCCATCGCATTGACGATGAAACACAGAAATCGCATTGCAAATTAAATACAAAAGGTACAATGCCGCCTTAAGTACAAGAATAGAGACTCTTCTTACAGTCTGTGCTTTGTCCATTCCCTGTGAGACCAGTATTAGTATCCGATACACCACTGCAGATTCAATGTTTTCCTTGGACATACACATTGACGATGAAACACTGAAATTACATTGGAATTAAATACAAAAGGATCAATGCCGCCTTAACTACAAGAATAGAGACTCTTCTTACTGTCGGTGCTTTGAGCATTCCCTGTGAGACCAGTATTAGTTTCCGATACACCACTGCATGTTCAATGTATTCCTTGGAAATACACATTGACGATGAAACACTGAAATTATATCGGAATTAAATACAAAGGGCACAACGACGCCTTAAGTACAAGCAGAGAGACTTCTTAGAGTCTGTGTTTTGATCCTTTCCTCTGTGACCCGTATTAGTTTCCGATACGTCACTGCAGGTTCAATGTATTACTTGGACCTTCACATGGACGATTACACACAGAAATCGCATCGGAATTAAATACAAAAGGCACAATGCCGCTTTAAGTACAAGAATAGAGACTCTTCTTACAGTCGGTGCTTTGAGCATTCCCTGTGAGACCAGTATTAGTTTCCGATACGCCACTGCAGGTTCAGTGTATTCCTTGGACTTTCACATCCACGATGAAACACAGAAATGGCATCGGAAATAAATACAAAGGACACAATGCCGCCTTAAGTACAAGAATAGACACTCTTCTTACAGTCGGTGCTTTGAGCATTCCCTGTGAGAACAGTATTAGTTTCCGATACACCACTGCAGGTTCAATGTATTCCTTGGACCTTCACATTGACGATGAAATACAGAAATCGCATCGGAATTTAAATACAAAAAGGCACAATTCCGCCTTAAGTACAAGAATAGAGACTCTTCTTACAGTCGGTGATTTGAGCATTCCCTGTGAGACCAGTATTAGTATCCGATACACCATTGCAGGTTCAATGTATTCCTTGGACATACACATTGTCGATGAAACACTGAAATTACATCGGAATTAAATAAATAAGGCACAATACCGCCTTAAGTACAAGAATACAGACTCTACTTACAGTCGGTGCTTTGAGCATTCCCTGTGAGACCAGTATTAGTTTCCGATACACCACTGCAGGTCCAATGTATTCCTTGGACCTTCACATTGACGATGAAACACAGAAATCGCATCGGAATTAATTACAAAAGGCACAATGCCACCTTAAGTACAAGAATAGAGAATCCTCTTACAGTCGGTGTTTTGAGCATTCCCTGTGAGACCAGTATTAGTTTCCGATTCTCCACTGCAGGTTCAATGTATACCTTGGACCGTCACATTGACGATTATACACAGAAATCGCATCGGAATTAAATACAAAAGGCACAATGCCGCCTTAAGTACAAGAATAGAGACTCTTCTTACAGTCGGTGCTTTGAGCATTCCCTGTGAGACCAGTATTAGTTTTCGATACACCACTGCTAATTCAGTGTATTCCTTGGACTTTCACATCGACGATGAAACACAGAAATGGCATCGGAATTAAATACAAAGGGCACAATGCCACCTTAAGTACAAGAATAGACACTCTTCTTACAGTCGGTGCTTTGAGCATTCCCTGTGGGACAAGTAATAGTTTCCGATACACCACTGCAGGTTCAATGTATTCCTTGGACCTTCACATTGACGATGAAAGACAGAAATCGCATCGGAATTAAATACAAAGGGCCCAATGCCGCCTTAAGTACAAGAATAGACACTCTTCTTACAGTCGGTGCTTTGAGCATTCCCTGTGAGACCAGTATTAGTTTCCGATACATCACTGCAGGTTCAATGTATTCCTTGGACCTTCACATTGACGATGAAAGACAGAAATCGCATCGGAATTAAATACAAACGGCCCAATGCCGCCATAAGTACAAGAATTGAGACTCTTCTTACAGTTGGTGCTTTGCGCATTCTCTGTGAGACCAGTATTAGTTTCCGCTACACCACTGCAGGTTCAATGTTTCCTTGGACCTTCACATTGACGATTATACACAGAAATCGCATCGGAAATAAATACAAAAGGCAAAATGCCGCCTTAAGTACAAGGATAGAGACTCTTCATACAGTCGGTGCTTTGAGAATTCCCTGTGAGACCAGTATTAGTTTCCGATACACCACTTCAGGTTCAATGTATTCCTTGGACCTTCACATTGACGATGAAACACAGAAATCGCATCGGAATTAAATACAAAAAGCACGATGCCACCTTAAGTCCAAGAATACAGACTCTACTTACAGTCTGTGCTTTGAGCATTCCCTGTGAGACCAGTATTAGTTTCCGATACACCACTGCAGGTTCAATGTATTCCTTGGACCTTCACATCGACGAAGAAACACAGAAATCGCATCGGAATTGTTGTGTCGGTATCTGGGCCGACACCGTGAAGTTGAGATGGCTGAAAAGGCAAGCTAGACTAACGCTGTAGCCGATAGGGCACGCAAGGCTAACGCAGACGGGCGTGAAGTCTGGAACATGAGAACTTATAAATGAATAAGAAGAAAAGTATGTAGATGCTTATTACTTATCTTTTTATTAGTCCTTGGAATACATCTCTCTTGAATACTCGTAAGCTATAGGCACTGATACAAATGGCGCCTTGCTAGTTCGTAGCCATTAACTTAGCTGATGGCTATTCTGTCTCTCGGCTAATGAGAGAGGAAGGCTTCGTACATCTGGTCGGTAGCTAGGTTCTCGTACAACTGGGGCGAGTGCTCTCTCGTATCACGAGACCTGCCTTGGTGGTGGCGCTAGGTCTGCGATTACACAGTGGCGACACGCGGGTCCGACATGTACTAAATGGACCGCGGCCGATTTAAGCTACCCTAGCAAGTGTGGTGTCTGGCGGTGACACCACAGGAATTAAATACAAAAAGGCACAATGCCGCCTTAAGTACAAGAATAGACACTCTTGTTACAGTCGGTGCTTTGAGCATTCCCTGTGAGACCAGTATTAGTTTCCGATACACCACTGCAGGTTCAATGTATTCCTTGGACCTTCACATTGACGACGAAACACAGAAATCGCATCGGAATTAAATACAGAATGCACAATGCCGCCTTAAGTACAAGAATACAGACTCTACGTACAGTCGGTGCTTTGAGCATTCCCTGTGAGACCAGTATTAGTTTCCGATACACCACTGCAGGTTCAATGTATTCCTTGGACCTTCACATTGACGATTATACACAGAAATAGCATCGGAATTAAATACAAAAGGCACAATGCCGCCCTAAGTACAAGAATAGACATTCTTCTTACAGTCGGTGCTTTGAGCATTCCCTGTGAGACCAGTATTAGTTTCCGATACATCACTGCAGGATCAGTGTATTCCTTGGACTTTCACATCGACGATAAAACACAGAAATGGCATTGAAATTAAATACAAAGGGCACAATGCCGCCTTAAGTACAAGAATAGACTCTCTTCTTACAGTCGCTGCTTTGAGCATTCCCTGTGAGACCAGTATTAGTTTCCGATACACCACTGCAGGTTCAATGTATTCCTTGGACCTTCACATTGACGATTATACACAGAAATCGCATCGGAATTAAACACAAGAGGCACAATGCCGCCTTAAGTACTAGAATAGAGACTCTTCTTACAGTCGGTGCTTTGAGCATTCCCTGTGAGACCAGTATTAGTTTCCGATACACCACTGCAGGTTCAATGTATTCCCTGGACCTTCACTTTGACGATTATACACAGAAATCGCATCGGAATTAAATACAAGAGTCACAATGCCGCCTTAAGTACTAGAATAGAGACTCTTCTTACAGTCGGTGCTTTGAGCATTCCCAGTGAGACCAGTATTAGTTTCCGATACACCACTGCATGTTCAATGTATTCCTTGGACCTTCACATCGACGATGAAACACAGAAATCGCATCGGAATTAAATACAAAAAGGCACAATGCCGCCTTAAGTACAAGAATATACACTCTTCTTACAGTCGGTGCTTTGAGCATTCCCTGTGAGACCAGTATTAGTTTCCGATACACCACAGCAGGTTCAATGTATTCCTTGGACCTTCACATTGACGACGAAACACAGAAATCGCATCGGAATTAAATACAGAAGGCACAATGCCGCCTTAAGTACAAGAATACAGACTCTACTTACAGTCGGTGCTTTGAGCATTCCCTGTGAGACCAGTATTAGTTTCCGATACACCACTGCAGGTTCAATTTATTCCTTGGACCTTCACATTGACGATGAAATACAGAAATCGCATCGGAATTTAAATACAAAAAGGCACAATTCCGCCTTAAGTACAAGAATAGAGACTCTTCTTACAGTCGGTGATTTGAGCATTCCCTGTGAGACCAGTATTAGTATCCGATACACCATAGCAGGTTCAATGTATTCCTTGGACATACACATTGTCGATGAAACACTGAAATTACATCGGAATTAAATAAAGAAGGCACAATGCCGCTTTAAGTACAAGAATACAGACTCTACTTACAGTCGGTGCTTTGAGCATTCCCTGTGAGACCAGTATTAGTTTCCGATACACCACTGCAGGTGCAATGTATTCCTTGGACCTTCACATTGACGATGAAACACAGAAATCGCATCGGAATTAATTACAAAAGGCACAATGCCACCTTAAGTACAAGAATAGAGAATCTTCTTACAGTCGGTGTTTTGAGCATTCCCAGTGAGACCAGTATTAGTTTCCGATTCACCACTGCAGGTTCAATGTATACCTTGGACCGTCACATTGACGATTATACACAGAAATCGCATCGGAATTAAATACAAAAGGCACAATGCCGCCTTAAGTACAAGAATAGAGACTCTTCTTACAGTCGGTGCTTTGAGCATTCCCTGTGAGACCAGTATTAGTTTTCGATACACCACTGCAAATTCAGTGAATTCCTTGGACTTTCACATCGACGATGAAAAACAGAAATGGCATCGGAATTAAATACAAAGGGCACAATGCCACCTTAAGTACAAGAATAGACACTCTTCTTACAGTCGGTGCTTTGAGCATTCCCTGTGAGACAAGTAATAGTTTCCGATACACCACTGCAGGTTCAATGTATTCCTTGGACCTTCACATTGACGATGAAAGACAGAAATCGCATGGGAATTAAATACAAACGGCCCAATGCCGCCTTAAGTACAAGAATAGACACTCTTCTTACAGTCGGTGCTTTGAGCATTCCCTGTGAGACCAGTATTAGTTTCCTATACACCACTGCAGGTTCAATGTATTCCTTGGACCTTCACATTGACGATGAAACACAGAAATCGCATCGGAATTAAATACAAACGGCCCAATGCCGCCTTAAGTACAAGAATTGAGACTCTTCTTACAGTCGGTGCTTTGAGCATTCTCTGTGAGACCAGTATTAGTTTCCGCTACACCACTGCAGGTTCAATGTTTCCTTGGACCTTCACATTGACGATTATACACAGAAATCGCATCGGAAATAAATACAAAACGCGCAATGCCGCCTTAAGTACAAGGATAGAGATTCTTCATACAGTCGGTGCTTTGAGAATTCCCTGTGAGACCAGTATTAGTTTCCGATACACCACTTCAGGTTCAATGTATTCCTTGGACCTTCACATTGACGATGAAACACAGAAATCGCATCGGAATTAAATACAAAAAGCACTATGCCACCTTAAGTCCAAGAATACAGACTCTACTTACAGTCGGTGCTTTGAGCATTCCCTGTGAGACCAGTATTAGTTTCCGATACACCACTGCAGGTTCAATGTATTCCTTGGACCTTCACATCGACGATGAAACACAGAAATCGCATCGGAATTAAATACAAAATGGCACAATGCCGCCTTAAGTACAAGAATAGACACTCTTCTTACAGTCGGTGCTTTGAGCATTCCCTGTGAGACCAGTATTAGTTTCCGATACACCACTGCAGGTTCAATGTATTCCTTGGACCTTCACATTGACGACGAAACACAGAAATCGCATCAGAATTAAATACAGAATACACAATGCCGCCTTAAGTACAAGAATACAGACTCTACGTACAGTCGGTGCTTTGAGCATTCCCTGTGAGACCAGTATTAGTTTCCGATACACCACTGCAGGTTCAATGTATTCCTTGGACCTTCACATTGACGATTATACACAGAAATAGCATCGGAATTAAATACAAAAGGCACAATGCCGCCCTAAGTACAAGAATAGACATTCTTCTTACAGTCGGTGCTTTGAGCTTTCCCTGTGAGACCAGTATTAGTTTCCGATACATCACTGCAGGATCAGTGTATTCCTTGGACTTTCACATCGACGATAAAACACAGAAATGGCATTGAAATTAAATACAAAGGGCACAATGCCGCCTTAAGTACAAGAATAGACTCTCTTCTTACAGTCGCTGCTTTGAGCATTCCCTGTGAGACCAGTATTAGTTTCCGATACACCACTGCAGGTTCAATGTATTCCTTGGACCTTCACATTGACGATTATACACAGAAATCGCATCGGAATTAAATACAAGAGGCACAATGCCGCCTTAAGTACTAGAATAGAGACTCTTCTTACAGTCGGTGCTTTGAGCATTCCCTGTGAGACCAGTATTAGTTTCCGATACACCACTGCAGGTCCAATATATTCCTTGGACCTTCACATAGACGATGAAACACAGAAATCGCATTGGAATAAATACAAAAGTCACAATGCCCCCTTAAGTACAAGAATACAGACTCTACGTACAGTCGGTGCTTTGAGCATTCCCTGTGCGACCAGTATTAGTTTCCGATACACCACTGCGGGTTCAATGTATTCCTTGGTCCATCGCATTGACGATGAAACACAGAAATCGCTTTGGAATTAAATACAAAAGGCACAATGCCGCCTTAAGTACAAGAATAGAGACTCTTCTTACAGTCTGTGCTTTGTCCATTCTCTGTGAGACCAGTATTAGTATCCGATACACCACTGCCGATTCAATGTTTTCCTTGGACGTACACATTGACGATGAAACACTGAAATTACATTGGAATTAAATACAAAAGGAACAATGCCGCCTTAACTACAAGAATAGAGACTCTTCTTACTGTCGGTGCTTTGAGCATTCCCTGTGAGACCAGTATTAGTTTCCGATACACCACTGCAGGTTCAATGTATTCCTTGGACCTTCACTTTGACGATTATACACAGAAATCGCATCGGAATTAAATACAAGAGGCACAATGCCGCCTTAAGTACTAGAATAGAGACTCTTCTTACAGTCGGTGCTTTGAGCATTCCCAGTGAGACCAGTATTAGTTTCCGATACACCACTGCAGGTTCAATGTATTCCTTGGACCATCACATCGACGATGAAACACAGAAATCGCATCGGAATTAAATACAAAAAGGCACAATGCCGCCTTAAGTACAAGAATATACACTCTTCTTACAGTCGGTGCTTTGAGCATTCCCTGTGAGACCAGTATTAGTTTCCGATACACCACTGCAGGTTCAATGTATTCCTTGGACCTTCACATTGACGACGAAACACAGAAATCGCATCGGAATTAAATACAGAAGGCACAATGCCGCCTAAAGTACAAGAATACAGACTCTACTTACAGTCGGTGCTTTGAGCATTCCCTGTGAGACCAGTATTAGTTTCCGATACACCACTGCAGGTTCAATGTATTCCTTGGACCTTCACATTGACGATGAAATACAGAAATCGCATCGGAATTTAAATACAAAATGGCACAATTCCGCCTTAAGTACAAGAATAGAGACTCTTCTTACAGTCGGTGATTTGAGCATTCCCTGTGAGACCAGTATTAGTATCCGATACACCATAGCAGGTTCAATGTATTCCTTGGACATACACATTGTCGATGAAACACTGAAATTACATCGGAATTAAATAAAGAAGGCACAATGCCGCCTTAAGTACAAGAATACAGACTCTACTTACAGTCGGTGCTTTGAGCATTCCCTGTGAGACCAGTATTAGTTTCCGATACACCACTGCAGGTGCAATGTATTCCATGGACCTTCACATTGACGATGAAACACAGAAATCGCATCGGAATTAATTACAAAAGGCACAATGCCACCTTAAGTACAAGAATAGAGAATCTTCTTACAGTCGGTGTTTTGAGCATTCCCTGTGAGACCAGTATTAGTTTCCGATTTTCCACTGCAGGTTCAAAGTATACCTTGGACCGTCACATTGACGATTATACACAGAAATCGCATCGGAATTAAATACAAAAGGCACAATGCCGCCTTAAGTACAAGAATAGAGACTCTTCTTACAGTCGGTGCTTTGAGCATTCCCTGTGAGACCAGTATTAGTTTTCCATACACCACTGCAAATTCAGTGAATTCCTTGGACTTTCACATCGACGATGAAACACAGAAATGGCATCGAATTAAATACAAAGGGCACAATGCCACCTTAAGTACAAGAATTGACACTCTTCTTACAGTCGGTGCTTTGGGCATTCCCTGTGAGACAAGTAATAGTTTCCGATACACCACTGCAGGTTCAATGTATTCCTTGGACCTTCACATTGACGATGAAAGACAGAAATCGCATGGGAATTAAATACAAACGGCCCAATGCCGCCTTAAGTACAAGAATAGACACTCTTCTTACAGTCGGTGCTTTGAGCATTCCCTGTGAGACCAGTATTAGCTTCCGATACACCACTGCAGGTTCAATGTATTCCTTGGACCTGCACATTGACGATGAAAGACAGAAATCGCATCGGAATTAAATACAAACGGCCCAATGCCGCCTTAAGTACAAGAATTGAGACTCTTCTTACAGTCGGTGCTTTGAGCATTCTCTGTGAGACCAGTATTAGTTTCCGCTACACCACTGCAGGTTCAATGTTTCCTTGGACCTTCACATTGACGATTATACACAGAAATCGCATCGGAAATAAATACAAAAGGCACAATGCCGCCTTAAGTACAAGGATAGAGATTCTTCATACAGTCGGTGCTTTGAGAATTCCCTGTGAGACCAGTATAAGTTTCCGATACACCACTTCAGGTTCAATGTATTCCTTGGACCTTCACATTGACGATGAAACACAGAAATCGCATCGGAATTAAATACAAAAAGCACTATGCCACCTTAAGTCCAAGAATACAGACTCTACTTACAGTCGGTGCTATGAGCATTCCCTGTGAGACCAGTATTAGTTTCCGATACACCACTGCAGGTTCGATGTATTCCTTGGACCTTCACATCGACGATGAAACAGAGAAATCGCATCGGAATTAAATACAAAAAGGCACAATGCCGCCTTAAGTACAAGAATAGACACTCTACTTACAGTCGGTGCTTTGAGCATTCCCTGTGAGACCAGTATTAGTTTCCGATACACCACTGCAGGTTCAATGTATTCCTTGGACCTTCACATTGACGACGAAACACAGAAATCGCATCGGAATTAAATACAGAATGCACAATGCCGCCTTAAGTACAAGAATACAGACTCTACGTACAATCGGTGCTTTGAGCATTCCCTGTGAGACCAGTATTAGTTTCCGATACACCACTGCAGGTTCAATGTATTCCTTGGACCTTCACATTGACGATTATACACAGAAATAGCATCGGAATTAAATACAAAAGGCACAATGCCGCCCTAAGTACAGGAATAGACATTCTTCTTACAGTCGGTGCTTTGAGCATTCCCTGTGAGACCAGTATTAGTTTCCGATACATCACTGCAGGATCAGTGTATTCCTTGGACTTTCACATCGACGATAAAACACAGAAATGGCATTGAAATTAAATACAAAGGGCACAATGCCGCCTTAAGTACAAGAATAGATTCTCTTCTTACAGTCGCTGCTTTGAGCATTCCCTGTGAGACCAGTATTAGTTTCCGATACACCACTGCAGGTTCAATGTATTCCTTGGACCTTCACATTGACCATTATACACAGAAATCGCATCGGAATTAAATACAAGAGGCACAATGCCGCCTTAAGTACTAGAATAGAGACTCTTCTTACAGTCGGTGCTTTGAGCATTCCCTGTGAGACCAGTATTAGTTTCCGATACACCACTGCAGGCCCGATATATTCCTTGGACCTTCACATGGACGATGAAACACAGAAATCGCATTGGAATAAATACAAAAGTCACAATGCCGCCTTAAGTACAAGAATACAGACTCTACTTACAGTCGGTGCTTTGAGCATTCCCTGTGCGACCAGTATTAGTTTCCGATACACCACTGCGGGTTCAATGTATTCCTTGGTCCATCGCATTGACGATGAAACACAGAAATCGCATTGGAATTATATACAAAAGGCACAATGCCGCCTTAAGTACAAGAATAGAGACTCTTCTTACTGTCTGTGCTTTGTCCATTCCCTGTGAGACCAGTATTAGTATCCGATACACTACTGCAGATTCAATGTTTTCCTTGGACATACACATTGACGATGAAACACTGAAATTACATTGGAATTAAGTACAAAAGGAACAATGCCGCCTTAACTACAAGAATAGAGACTCTTCTTACTGTCGGTGCTTTGAGCATTCCCTGTGAGACCAGTATTAGTTTCCGATACACCACTGCATGTTCAATGTATTCCTTGGAAATACACATTGACGATGAAACACTGAAATTATATCGGAATTAAATACAAAGGGCACAACGACGCCTTAAGTACAAGCAGAGAGAATTCTTAGAGTCTGTGTTTTGATCCTATCCTCTGTGACCCGTATTAGTTTCCGATACGTCACTGCAGGTTCAATGTATTACTTGGACCTTCACATGGACGATTACACACAGAAATCGCATCGGAATTAAATACAAAAGGCACAATGCCGCCTTAAGTACAAGAATAGAGACTCTTCTTACAGTCGGTGCTTTGAGCATTCCCTGTGAGACCAGTATTAGTTTCCGATACGCCACTGCAGGTTCAGTGTATTCCTTGGACATTCACATCCACGATGAAACACAGAAATGGCATCGGAAATAAATACAAATGACACAATGCCGCATTAAGTACAAGAATAGACACTCTTCTTACAGTCGGTGCTTTGGGCATTCCCTTTGAGACCAGTATTAGTTTCCGATACACCACTGCAGGTTCAATGTATTCCTTGGACCTTCACATTGACGATGAAACACAGAAATCGCATCGGAATTAAATAGAAAAAGGCACCATGCCGCCTTAAGTACAAGAATACAGACTCTACTTATAGTCGATGCTTTGAGCATTCCCTGTGAGACCAGTATTAGTTTCCGATACACCACTGCAGGTTCAATGTATTCCTTGGACCTTCACATCGACGATGAAACACAGAAATCGCATCGGAATTAAATAGAAAAAGGCACCATGCCGCCTTAAGTACAAGAATACAGACTCTACTTATAGTCGATGCTTTGAGCATTCCCTGTGAGACCAGTATTAGTTTCCGATACACCACTGCAGGTTCAATGTATTCCTTGGACCTTCACATTGACGACGAAACACAGAAATCGCATCGGAATTAAATACAGAAGGCACAATGCCGCCTTAAGTACAAGAATACAGACTCTACTTACAGTCGGTGCTTTGAGCATTCCCTGTGAGACCAGTATTAGTTTCCGATACACCACTGCAGGTTCAATGTATTCCTTGGACCTTCACATTGACGATGAAATACAGAAATCGCATCGGAATTTAAGTACAAAAAGGCACAATTCCGCCTTAAGTACAAGAATAGAGACTCTTCTTACAGTCGGTGATTTGAGCATTCCCTGTGAGACCAGTATTAGTATCCGATACACCATTGCAGGTTCAATGTATTCCTTGGACATACACATTGTCGATGAAACACTGAAATTACATCGGAATTAAATAAATAAGGCACAATGCCGCCTTAAGTACAAGAATACAGACTCTACTTACAGTCGGTGCTTTGAGCATTCCCTGTGAGACCAGTATTAGTTTCCGATACACCACTGCAGGTCCAATGTATTCCTTGGACCTTCACATTGACGATGAAACACAGAAATCGCATCGGAATTAATTACAAAAGGCACAATGCCACCTTAAGTACAAGAATAGAGAATCCTCTTACAGTCATTGTTTTGAGCATTCCCTGTGAGACCAGTATTAGTTTCCGATTCTCCACTGCAGGTTCAATGTATACCTTGGACCGTCACATTGACGATTATACACAGAAATCGCATCGGAATTAAATACAAAAGGCACAATGCCGCCTTAAGTACAAGAATAGAGACTCTTCTTACAGTCGGTGCTTTGAGCATTCCCTGTGAGACCAGTATTAGTTTTCGATACACCACTGCAAATTCAGTGTATTCCTTGGACTTTCACATCGACGATGAAACACAGAAATGGCATCGGAATTAAATACAAAGGGCACAATGCCACCTTCAGTACAAGAGTAAACACTCTTCTTACAGTCGGTGCTTTGAGCATTCCCTGTCGGACAAGTAATAGTTTCCGATACACCACTGCAGGTTCAAAGTATTCCTTGGACCTTCACATTGACGATGAAAGACAGAAATCGCATCGGAATTAAATACAAACGGCCCAATGCCGCCTGAAGTACAAGAATAGACACTCTTCTTACAGTCGGTGCTTTGAGCATTCCCTGTGAGACCAGTATTAGTTTCCGATACACCACTGCAGGTTCAATGTATTCCTTGGACCTTCACATTGACGATGAAAGACAGAAATCGCATCGGAATTAAATACAAACGGCCCAATGCCGCCTTAAGTACAAGAATTGAGACTCTTCTTACAGTCGGTGCTTTGAGCATTCTCAGTGAGACCAGTATTAGTTTCCGCTACGACACTGCAGGTTCAATGTTTCCTTGGACCTTCATATTGACGATTATACACAGAAATCGCATCGGAAATAAATACAAATGGCAAAATGCCGCCTTAAGTACAAGGATAGAGACTCTTCATACAGTCGGTGCTTTGAGAATTCCCTGTGGGACCAGTATTAGTTTCCGATACACCACTTCAGGTTCAATGTATTCCTTGGACCTTCACATTGACGATGAAACACAGAAATCGCATCGGAATTAAATACAAAAAGCACGATGCCAACTTAAGTCCAACAATACAGACTCTACTTACAGTCGGTGCTTTGAACATTCCCTGTGAGACCAGTATTAGTGTCCGATACACCACTGCAGGTTCAATGTATTCCTTGGACCTTCACATCGACGAAGAAACACAGAAATCGCATCGGAATTAAATACAAAAAGGCACAATGCCGCCTTAAGTACAAGAATAGACACTCTTCTTACAGTCGGTGCTTTGAGCATTCCCTGTGAGACCAGTATTAGTTTCCGCTACACCACTGCAGGTTCAATGTATTCCTTGGACCTTCACATTGACGACGAAGCACAGAAATCGCATCGGAATTAAATACAGAATGCACAATGCCGCCTTAAGTACAAGAATACAGACTCTACGTACAGTCGGTGTTTTGAGCATTCCCTGTGAGACCAGTATTAGTTTCCGATACACCACTGCAGGTTCAATGTATTCCTTGGACCTTCACATTGACGATTATACACAGAAATAGCATCGGAATTAAATACAAAAGGCACAATGCCGCCCTAAGTACAAGAATAGACATTCTTCTTACAGTCGGTGCTTTGAGCATTCCCTGTGAGACCAGTATTAGTTTCCGATACATCACTGCAGGATCAGTGTATTCCTTGGACTTTCACATCGACGATAAAACACAGAAATGGCATTGAAATTAAATACAAAGGGCACAATGCCGCCTTAAGTACAAGAATAGACTCTCTTCTTACAGTCGCTGCTTTGAGCATTCCCTGTGAGACCAGTATTAGTTTCCGATACACCACTGCAGGTTCAATGTATTCCTTGGACCTTCACATTGACGATTATACACAGAAATCGCATCGGAATTAAATACAAGAGGCACAATGCCGCCTTAAGTACTAGAATAGAGACTCTTCTTACAGTCGGTGCTTTGAGCATTCCCTGTGAGACCAGTATTAGTTTCCGATACACCACTGCAGGTGCAATATATTCCTTGGACCTTCACATGGACGATGAAACACAGAAATCGCATTGGAATAAATACAAAAGTCACAATGCCGTCTTAAGTACAAGAATACAGACTCCACTTACAGTCGGTGCTTTGAGCATTCCCTGTGCGACCAGTATTAGTTTCCGATACACCACTGCGGGTTCAATGTATTCCTTGGTCCATCGCATTGACGATGAAACACAGAAATCGCAATGGAATTAAATACAAAAGGCACAATGCCGCCTTTAGTACAATAATAGAGACTCTTCTTACAGTCTGTGCTTTGTCCATTCCCTGTGAGACCAGTATTAGTATCCGATACACCACTGCAGATTCAATGTTTTCCTTGGACATACACATTGACGATGAAACACTGAAATTACATTGGAATTAAATACAAAAGGAACAATGCCGCCATAACTACAAGAATAGAGACTCTTCTTACTGTCGGTGCTTTGAGCATTCCCTGTGAGACCAGTATTAGTTTCCGATACACCACTGCATGTTCAATGTATTCCTTGGAAATACACATTGACGATGAAACACTGAAATTATATCGGAATTAAATACAAAGGGCACAATGACGCCTTAAGTACAAGCAGAGAGACTTCTTAGAGTCTGTGTTTTGATCCTTTCCTCTGTGACCCGTATTAGTTTCCGATACGTCACTGCAGGTTCAATGTATTACTTGGACCTTCACATGGACGATTACACACAGAAATCGCATCGGAATTAAATACAAAAGGCACAATGCCGCCTTAAGTACAAGAATAGAGACTCTTCTTACAGTCGGTGCTTTGAGCATTCCCTGTGAGACCAGTATTAGTTTCCGATACGCCACTGCAGGTTCAGTGTATTCCTTGGACTTTCACATCCACGATGAAACACAGAAATGGCATCGGAAATAAATACAAAGGACACAATGCCGCCTTAAGTACAAGAATAGACACTCTTCTTACAGTCGGTGCTTTGAGCATTCCCTGTGAGACCAGTATTAGTTTCCGATACACCACTGCAGGTTCAATGTATTCCTTGGACCTTCACATTGACGATGAAATACAGAAATCGCATCGGAATTAAATAGAAAAAGGCACCATGCCGCCTTAAGTACAAGAATACAGACTCTACTTATAGTCGATGCTTTGAGCATTCCCTGTGAGACCAGTATTAGTTTCCGATACTCCACTGCAGGTTCAATGTATTCCTTGGACCTTCACATTGACGTTGAAACACAGAAATCGCATCGGAATTAAATACAAAAAGGCACAATGCCGCCTTGAGTACAAGAATAGACACTCTTCTCACAGTCGGTGCTTTGAGCATTCCCTGTGAGACCAGTATTAGTTTCCGATACACCACTGCAGGTTCAATGTATTCCTTGGACCTTCACATTGACGACGAAACACAGAAATCGCATCGGAATTAAATACAGGAGGCACAATGCCGCCTTAAGTACAAGAATACAGACTCTACTTACAGTCGGTGCTTTGAGCATTCCCTGTGAGACCAGTATTAGTTTCCGATACACCACTGCAGGTTCAATGTATTCCTTGGACCTTCACATTGACGATGAAATACAGAAATCGCATCGGAATTTAAATACCAAAAGGCACAATTCCGCCTTAAGTACAAGAATAGAGACTCTTCTTACAGTCGGTGATTTGAGCATTCCCTGTGAGACCAGCATTAGTATCCGATACACCATTGCAGGTTCAATGTATTCCTTGGACATACACATTGTCGATGAAACACTGAAATTACATCGGAATTAAATAAATAAGGCACAATGCCGCCTTAAGTACAAGAATACAGACTCTACTTACAGTCGATGCTTTGAGCATTCCCTGTGAGACCAGTATTAGTTTCCGATACACCACTGCAGGTCCAATGTATTCCTTGGACCTTCACATTGACGATGAAACACATAAATCGCATCGGAATTAATTACAAAAGGCACAATGCCACCTTAAGTACAAGAATAGAGAATCCACTTACAGTCGGTGTTTTGAGCATTCCCTGTGAGACCAGTATTAGTTTCCGATTCTCCACTGCAGGTTCAATGTATACCTTGGACCGTCACATTGACGATTATACACAGAAATCGCATCGGAATTAAATACAAAAGGCACAATGCCGCCTTAAGTACAAGAATAGAGACTCTTCTTACAGTCGGTGCTTTGAGCATTCCCTGTGAGACCAGTATTTGTTTTCGATACACCACTGCAAATTCAGTGTATTCCTTGGACTTTCACATCGACGATGAAACACAGAAATGGCATCGGAATTAAATACAAAGGGCTCAGTGCCACCTTAAGTACAAGAATAGACACTCTTCTTACAGTCGGTGCTTTGAGCATTCCCTGTGTTACAAGTAATAGTTTCCGATACACCACTGCAGGTTCAATGTATTCCTTGGACCTTCACATTGACGATGAAAGACAGAAATCGCATCGGAATTAAATACAAACTGCCCAATGCCGCCTTAAGTTCAAGAATAGACACTCTTCTTACAGTCGGTGCTTTGAGCATTCCCTGTGAGACCAGTATTAGTTTCCGATACACCACTGCAGGTTCAATGTATTCCTTGGACCTTCACATTGACGATGAAAGACAGAAATCGCATCGGAATTAAATACAAACGGCACAATGCCACCTTAAGTACAAGAATTGAGACTCTTCTTACAGTCGGTGCTTTGAGCATTCTCTGTGAGACCAGTATTAGTTTCCGCTACACCACTGCAGGTTCAATGTTTCCTTGGACCTTCACATTGACGGTTATACACAGAAATCGCATCGGAAATAAATACAAAAGGCAAAATGCCGCCTTAAGTACAAGGATAGAGACTCTTCATACAGTCGGTGCTTTGAGAATTCCCTGTGAGACCAGTATTAGTTTCCGATACACCACTTCAGGTTCAATGTATTCCTTGGACCTTCACATTGACGATGAAACACAGAAATCGCATCGGAATTAAATACAAAAAGCACGATGCCACCTTAAGTCCAAGAATACAGACTCTACTTACAGTCGGTGCTTTGAGCATTCCCTGTGAGACCATTATTAGTTTGCGATACACCACTGCAGGTTCAATGTATTCCTTGGACCTTCACATCGGCGAAGAAACACAGAAATCGCACCGGAATTAAATACAAAAAGGCACAATGCCGCCTTAAGTACAAGAATAGACACTCTTCTTACAGTCGGTGCTTTGAGCATTCCCTGTGACACCAGTATTAGTTTCCGATACACCACTGCAGGTTCAATGTATTCCTTGGACCTTCACATTGACGACGAAACACAGAAATCGCATCGGAATTAAATACAGAATGCACAATGCCGCCTTAAGTACAAGAATACAGACTCTACTTACAGTCGGTGCTTTGAGCATTCCCTGTGAGATCAGTATTAGTTTCCGATACACCACTGCAGGTTCAATGTATTCCTTGGACCTTCACATTGACGATTATACACAGAAATAGCATCGGAATTAAATACAAAAGGCACAATGTCGCCCTAAGTACAAGAATAGACATTCTTCTTACAGTCGGTGATTTGAGCATTCCCTGTGAGACCAGTATTAGTTTCCGATACATCACAGCAAGATCAGTGTATTCCTTGGACTTTCACATCGACGATAAAACACAGAAATGGAATTGAAATTAAATACAAAGGGCACAATGCCGCCTTAAGTACAAGAATAGACTCTCTTCTTACAGTCGCTGCTTTGAGCATTCCCTGTGAGACCAGTATTAGTTTCCGATACACCACTGCAGGTTCAATGTATTCCTTGGACCTTCACATTGACGATTATACACAGAAATCGCATCGGAATTAAATACAAGGGGCACAATGCCGCCTTATGTACTAGAATAGAGACTCTTCTTACAGTCGGTGCTTTGAGCATTCCCTGTGAGACCAGTATTAGTTTCCGATACACCACTGCAGGTCCAATATATTCCTTGGACCTTCACATGGACGATGAAACACAGAAATCGCATTGGAATAAATACAAAAGTCACAATGCCGCCTGAAGTACAAGAATACAGACTCTACTTACAGTCGGTGCTTTGAGCATTCCCTGTGCGACCAGTATTAGTTTCCGATACACCACTGCGGGTTCAATGTATTCCTTGGTTTATCGCATTGACGATGAAACACAGAAATCGCATTGGAATTAAATACAAAAGGCACAATGCCGCCTTAAGTACAAGAATAGAGACTCTTCTTACAGTCTGTGCTTTGTCCATTCCCTGTGAGACCAGTATTAGTATCCGATACACCACTGCAGATTCAATGTTTTCCTTGGACATACACATTGACGATGAAACACTGAAATTACAATGAATTAAATACAACGGGAACAATGCCGCCTTAACTACAAGAATAGAGACTCTTCTTACTGTCGGTGCTTTGAGCATTCCCTGTGAGACCAGTATTAGTTTCCGATACACCACTGCAGGTTCAATGTATACCTTGGAAATACACATTGACGATGAAACACTGAAATTATATCGGAATTAAATACAAAGGGCACAATGACGCCTTAAGTACAAGCAGAGTGAGACTTCTTAGAGTCTGTGTTTTGATCCTTTCCTCTGTGACCCGTGTTAGTTTCCGATACGTCACTGCAGGTTCAATGTATTACTTGGACCTTCACATGGACGATTACACACAGAAATCGCATCGCAATTAATTACAAAAGGCACAATGCCGCCTTAAGTACAAGAATAGAGACTCTTCTTACAGTCGGTGCTTTGATCATTCCCTGTGAGACCAGTATTAGTTTCCGATACACCACTGCAGGTTCAATGTATTCCTTGGACTTTCACATCGACGATGAAACACAGAAATGGCATCGGAATTAATTACAAAGGGCACAATGCCGCCTTAAGTACAAGAATAGAGACTCTTCTTACAGTCGGTGCTTTGAGCATTCCCTGTGAGACCAGTATTAGTTTCCGATACACCACTGCAGGTTCAATGTATTCCTTGGACTTTCACATCGACGATGAAACACAGAAATGGCATCGGAATTAATTACAAAGGGCACAATGCCGCCTTAAGTACAAGAAAGACACTCTTCTTACAGTCGGTGCTTTGAGCATTCCCTGTGAGACCAGTATTAGCTTCCGATACACCACTGCAGGTTCAATGTATTCCTTGGACATTCACATTGACGATGAAAGACAGAAATCGCATCGGAATGAAATACAAACGGCCCAATGCCGCCCTAAGTACAAGAATAGAGACTCCTCTTACAGTCGGTGCCTTGAGCATTCCCTGTGAGACCAGTATTAGTTTCCGATACACCACTGCAGGTTCAATGTATTCCATGGACCTTCACATTGACGATTATACACAGAAATCGCATCGGAATTAAATACAAAAGGCACAATGCCGCCTTAAGTACAAGAATAGAGACTCTTCATACAGTCGGTGCTGTGAGCATTCCCTGTGAGACCAGTATTAGTTTCCGATACACCACTGCAGGTTCAGTGTATTCCTTGGACTTTCACATCGACGATGAAACACAGAAATTTCATCGGAATTAAATACAAAGGGCACAATGCCGCCTTAAGTACAAGAATAGACACTCTTCTTACAGTCGGTGCTTTGAGCATTCCCTGTGAGACCAGTATTAGTTTCCGATACACCACTGCAGGTTCAATGTATTCCTTGGACCTTCACATTGACGATGAAACACAGAAATCGCATCGGAATTAAATACAAAAAGGCACAATTCCGCCTTAAGTACAAGAATAGAGACTCTTCTTACAGTCGGTGCTTTGAGCATTCCCTGTGAGACCAGTATTAGTATCCGATACACCACTGCAGGTTCAATGTATTCCTAGGACATACACATTGACGATGAAATACTGAAATTACATCGGAATTAAATACAAAAGGAACAATGTAGCCTTAAGTACAAGAATAGACACTCTTTTTACAGTCGCTGCTTTGAGCATTCCCTGTGAGACCAGTATTAGTTTCCGATACACCACTGCCGGTTCAATGTATACCTTGGACCTTCACATTGACGATGAAACACAGAAATCGCATCGGAATTAAATACAAAAGGCACAATGCCGCCTTAAGTACAAGAATACAGACTCTACTTACAGTCGGTGCTTTGAGCATTCCCTGAGAGACCAGTATTAGTTTCCAATACTCCACTGCAGGTTCAATGTATTCCTTGGACCTTCACATCGACGATGAAACACAGAAATCGCATCGGAATTAAATACAAAAAGGCACAATGCCGCCTTAAGTACAAATATAGACACTCTTCTTATAGTCGGTGCTTTGAGCAATCCCTGTGAGACCAGTATTAGCTTCCGATACACCACTGCAGGTTCAATGTATTCCTTGGACCTTCGCATTGACGATGAAACACATAAATCGCATCGGAATTAAATACAGAAGTTACAATGCCTCCTTAAGTACAAGAATACAGACTCTACTTACAGTCGGTGCTTTGAGCATTCCCTGTGAGACCAGTATTAGTTTCCCATACACCACTGCAGGTTCAATGTATTCCTTGGACCTTCACATTGACGATGAAACACAGAAATCGCATCGGAATTATATACAAAACGGCACAATTCCGCCTTAAGTACAAGAATAGAGACTTTTCTTACAGTCGGTGATTTGTGCATTCCCTGTGAGACCAGTATTAGTATCCGATACACCACTGCAGGTTCAATGTATTCCTTGGACATACACATTGACGATGAAACACTGAAATTACATCGGAATTAAATACAAAAGGAACAATGTAGCCTTAAGTACATGAATAGAGACTCTTCTTACTGTCGGTGTTTTGAGCATTCCCTCTGAGACCAGTATTAGTTTCCGATACACCACTGCAGGTCCAATGTATTCCTTGGACCTTCACATTGAGTATGAAACACAGAAATCGAATCGGAATTAAATACAAAAGGCACAATGCCGCCTTAAGTACAAGAGAAGATACTCTTCTTACAGTCAGTGCTTTGAGCATTCCCTGTGAGACCAGTATTAGTTTCCGATTCACCACTGCAGGTTCAATGTATACCTTGGCCCGGCACATTGACGATTATACACAGAAGTCGCATCGGAATTAAATACGAACGGCACAATGCCGCCTTAAGTACAAGAATAGACACTCTTCTTACGGTCAGTGCTTTGAGCATTCCCTGTGAGACCAGTATTAGTTTCCGATACACCACTGCAAATTCAAGGTATTCCTTGGACTTTCACATCGACGATGAAACACAGAAATGGCATCGGAACTAAATACAAAAGGCACAATGCCGCCTTAAGTACAAGAATAGAGACTCTTCATACAGTCGGTGCTTTGAGCATTCCCTGTGAGACCAGTGTTAGTTTCCGATACACCACTGCAGGTTCAATGTATTCGTTGGACCTTCACATTGACGATGAAACACAGAAATCGCATCGGATCTAAATAAAAAAAGCACGATGCCGCCTTAAGTGCAAGTATACAGACTCTACTTACAGTCGGTGCTTTGAGCATTCCCTGTGAGACCAGTATTAGTTTCCGATTCACCACTGCAGGTTCAATGTATACCTTGGACCGTCATATTCACGATTATACACAGAAATCGCATCGGAATTAAATACAAAAGGCACAATGCCACCTTAAGTACAAGAATAGTGACTCTTCTTACAGTCGGTGCTTTGAGCATTCCCTGTGAGACCAGTATTAGTTTCCGATACACCACTGCAAATTCAGTGTATTCCTTGGACTTTCACATCGACGATGAAACACAGAAATGGCATCGGAATTAAATACAAAGGGCACAATGCCACCTTACGTACAAGAATAGACACTCTTCTTACAGTCGGTGCTTTGAGCATTCCCTGTGAGACCCGTATTAGTATCCGATACACCACTGAAGGTTCATTGCATTCCTTGGACCTCCACATTGACGATGAGACACAGAAATCGCATCGGAATTAAATACAAAATGGCACAATTCCGCCTTGAGAACAAGAATAGAGGCTCTTCTTATAGTCGGTGCTTTGAGCATTCCCTGTGAGTCCAGTATTAGTATCCGATACACCACTGCAGGTTCAATGTATTCCTTGGACATACACATTGACAATGAAACACTGAAATTACATCGGAATTAAATACAAAAGGCACAATGCCGCCTTAAGTACAAGAATAGAGACTCATCTTACAGTCGGTGGTTTGAGCATTCCCTGTGAGACCAGTATTAGTTTTCGATACACCACTGCAGGTTCAATGTATTCCTTGGACTTTCACATCGACGATGAAACACAGAAATGGCATCGGAATTAATTACAAAGCGCACAATACCGCCTTAAGTACAGGAAAGACACTCTTCTTACAGTCGGTGCTTTGAGCATTCCCAGTGAGACCAGTATTAGTTTCCGATACACCACTGCAGGTTCAATGTATTCCTTGGACATTCACATTGACGATGAAAGACAGAAATCGCATCGCAATGAAATACAAACGGCCCAATGCCGCCTTAAGTACAAGTATAGAGACTCTTCTTACTGTCGGTGCTTTGAACATTCCCTGTGAGACCAGTATTAGTTTCCGATACACCACTGCAGGTTCAATGTATTCCTTGGACCTTCACATTGACGATTATAAACAGAAATCGCATCGGAATTAAATACAAAAGGCACAATGCCGCCTTAAGTACAAGAATAGAGACTCTTCATACTGTCGGTGCTTTGAGCATTCCCTGTGAGACCAGTATTACTTTCCGATGCACCACTGCAGGTTCAATGTATTCCTTGGACCTTCACATTGACGATGAAACACAGAAATCGCATCGGAATTAAATACAAAAAGGCACAATTCCGCCTTAAGTACAAGTATAGAGACTCTTCTTACAGTCGGTGCTTTGAGCATTCCCTGTGAGACCAGTATTAGTAACCGATACACCACTGCTGGTTCAATGTATTCCTTGGACATACACATTGACGATGAAACACTGAAATTACATCGGAATTAAATACAAAAGGAACAATGTAGCCTGAAGTACAAGAATAGACACTCTTCTTACAGTCGGTGCTTTGAGCATTCCTTGTGAGACCAGTATTAGGTTCCGATACACCACTGCCGGTTCAGTGTATTCCTTGGACCTTCACATTGACGATGAAACACAGAAATCGCATCGGAATTAAATACAAAAGGCACAATGCCGCCTTAAGTACAAAGATACAGTCTCTACTTACAGTCGGAGCTTTGAGCATTCCCTGTGAGACCAGTATTAGTTTCCGATACACCACTGCAGGTTCAATGTATTCCTTGGACCTTCACATCGACGATGAAACACAGAAATCGCATCGGAATTAAATACGAAAAGGTACAATGCCGCCTTAAGTACAAGAATAGAGACTTTTCTTACAGTCGGTGATTTGAGCATTCCCTGTGAGACCAGTATTAGTATCCGATACACCACTGCAGGGTCAATGTATTCCTTGGACATACACATTGACGATGAAACACTGAAATTACATCGGAATTAAATACAAAAGGAACAATGTAGCCTTAAGTACAAGAACAGAGACTCTTCTTACTGTCGGTGTTTTGAGCATTCCCTCTGAGACCAGTATTAGTTTCCGATACACCACTGCAGGTCCAATGTATTCCTTGGACCTTCACATTGACGATGAAACACAGAAATCGCATCGGAATTAAATACAAAAGGCACAATGCCGCCTTAAGTACAAGAGAATATACTCTTCTTACAGTCGGTGCTTTGAGCATTCCCTGTGAGACCAGTATTAGTTTCCGATCACCACCGCAGGTTCAATGTATACCTTGGACCGTCACATTGACGATTATACACAGA